>NC_092867.1:49474436-49549963 GCF_032062135.1 Pyxicephalus adspersus
TCGGATCGCGAATACGAATGCGCGAGCGAGCGTCTGATTCTGCTTGATGAATTAGGGCCATTGTGTTTGAAAGAATTTATATTTGTTGGCTGTGGAGGTGGCGCTGCCAGGTATTTTTCATATATATATATATATATATATATATATATCCTCTATTGCCCAAGGCAGACCTTCCTCATACTACTTGCTCTGTATGCCCTCCTCACATCCTGTTGTCATGTGCTCTGTATCCTCTTTACATCCCCTTGTAATCCTTTGTGCACACCTCATACCCTGTTATCAGTCTTCTATGCCCTTCTCAAATTCTGCTGTTGCCCCTCTGGGTTCCCACTCAACCCACTCTCTGTTACCCCCTTCACTTTCTGTTATCATTTTTTACACCCCTCTGTGTTGCCCTCATACTCTATTTTCTCCCTCTCCACCCTATGTGCCCCTCACACCCCAATGCCACTCTCTCCACCACAAGGACCCCCTTACACTTCGTTATCACCCCTCCATATTCTGTGCTAACTCAACACCTCTTTGTCTCACCTCTGCCCCTCAAACCCCCTGCAACCTCTGTGCCCATGCTCTATTATAATGCCAACACCTTTTTTGTCCCCCTTTTTTCTAACCCTAATGTCAGTTTCCACACTCTATGCCCCCTCACACCCTCATGTCTCCCCTTCCATCCTATGTGCATCTCACCCTGCTGTAACCATCCCCACCCTCTGTGAACCCCTTTCACCCTATTTTCACCCCTCTACTCATTTTGTGACCCCCTTGCAGCCTGCTGTCAATCTTCTCTACTCTTTGTAACCCCCCCCCCCTTTCCTACACGCTATCACCCCCTCTTTTCCCTATGCCCCCTTTCACTCCGCTGTCACCCCCTCTACCCCAGAGCTAAACCAGAATTCACATCTGCGCCAGACTACAAGTCCAAGAATGCAGCGCGTCCGCCATTTCCGGTCGGTGACATCACACAGCGGGCATTGTGATGTGCGGAGGACTGGACGTTCTACGGGCAGACTGGTCTTCATGTGAGTTCTGTGAAGCTCCCGGGGGAAGTGGGGCAGTTCTCATCCATGGAAGATAGGAATAAGGGTCGCTGGGGTGTTGTGCGCTCCGAAAATAGCTCCCCGGGTAGCATTCTGTAGAGGTTGCCTTAGCATATTGGTTCCTTCTGATGGTGTACCATCCTTAACAAGACACTTACATGGATTCTGTTGGTTAAGGATGGAGAATAACATCCTCTGACTGGCCCTCCAGGTACTGGGACACCCTTTATTATGTTCTTCAATGACATATTTGTCTTTGGGACTGCAGTGTTTTCCCCTAATATTCCCCAATTACTGAGGGTGCACTGATTTATGACATCATTTAACAGTTTTGTGCGTTCAGCACATAATGGTTCGTTTTGCTCTGCCTCTATTTTGTGACTTACAGAGGGTAGAGAAACTGGAATTTCTAATGGGACTGAGATGTTTGCTACTTCTGTCAGTAGGGAAGGGTTGGAACATTGGACAATTCTTTTTATTTCTCTCTGTGCCTTCCTGTTCTGGTGACCACGACTCTCTCCATCTCTTACATGGGTTTTACAAGGACAGAATGTGAAGGGAAATCTTACCAGTGGGGTCGTAGACCGATATAAAAAAAAAAGCTGAGGTTTGAGTTTAAAGAGACCCTGTCACCAAATCATTTACCTCCCAGTCTTCCCATAAGATATCAAATCAACCTAAAATATTTTATGCATTTTATACCTTCATGAGCCTTCCTTGTGTAGAAATTAAAAGGCCAAGAGATGTGATGTCAGCAGGCAGGCTAGCTGTCATGGCAGTTTATTCTCTGGGCAGATATATAAATGGCTTTATAGAAGGGGCAGGGATAAAGGAGCTAGGACAGCACAGGTTGTATATAGACATTCCCGGACAAGAAGAGAACCCTGATATGGAAAGGGGGGGTTGGGAATTCTCTCCTCTTGGAGTGCTCAAGTTCTAGGCATTGACATGTAGGTAAAAAAAAACATTTGTGGAAAGGAAAAATGCTGTATGGCTGTCGGCTTTTTTTCAGTTTGGTTTTTATGCCTTGTGTATTACCTAACATTTTGGCCCTTGTTTTTACCATATTGAGGCTACAAGTGATCTCAAAAGTGGGGTACCTCGACAAGCTCAAGCTTCAAAAGGGTTCTCTTTCGTTTTTGGGATTAATTCTCCATCTGGACCCTGGAGGAACTTGGTTGGTCATTAAACATCCAAAGATTGGTTCGTGTTCCATTTTTTCTCTAGAAATATTAGAATCTCATTCTGTCCATCGTATTGGCTAAAGTGTTTCTTCCATCCAAGAAGCTTGAGTCACATCTTCAGTTACAGTGCTGACACAGTTGAATGTCAATACATTATTTCATGCAAGCTTTGTGGCACAGGATCTCTTTTGTCAAGTCAACCACATATGTGGAACAAGTCTTCCTTCTGCCCGGGCAGGGAGATTAGGTTGACTTCTGTCAAAGCTATATTTTGGTGGCTTTCCTTACCACTGCAGAGCATAAATAAACCTTTCCATCCCTCCTTCCTTAATTTATGCAAGATCTTGACTCCGGTTTTCTGGTCTCAGAAGTCTTACCATTCCAATAAACATCCTGGAATAGACATTTGATGAAAAACGGGAACCTTGGTGAGCGAATCATCTGATATGTTGTGAATACTCGTATCATTGAGATGTTCCTTCCATAAGTCCCTTCTTTTAGCTGGCAGCTCTCACCAAAGGTCAGATGCTGTATTTGTGGACTTCTTTCTAACACTGTAGTATTAGTTTTTTGTGGACTGACATTTAGGTTTGAGATGCTCTCTTGTAACAAATTTCAGGGTATTCACAGCCCTTCAGTAGGAACTGTAGCCTCTTCTAGCTTAAATCTGTGCTATGCATTTGTGAGCTTTGTAATGACTTATGCTTGTATGTGGACTAAGAGAAGAATAATGTTTTTGGAACTGAGGAACACACTCGGGCCCATATAGTTACTTCCCTTTCCTACCCAGTAAAAGGTACATGGCTACATCCTGGTTTAACCTATTGTCAAGGAATCATAGGCAATACACACAACCCTGCCATTGGCCATTTATACTGCTGATACTTTGTACCTGGGATCTTGCAAGGAACGTTACAATAATTGTATGTAACCCTTTTTCTATAAAAAATTGTACTATGGTGTTGTAAATCATATTTATTAATGTTCTCCTACAGGGGATCATGATTAACGGCTCAGCACTGAGGATGGACAAGAACCAGAGTCATGTGACTGAGAGGATATTGACGCATACATTGGACATCATCTACCTGTTGACCGGAGAGGTGAGGAGGATTCTGGGAGGATCGCATGACATCACCTTTATCTCTTTTAATAAAACACAGACCTGACTGAAGAGGTGAGGAATATACTAGAAGGGTCATGTGACATCACTTTTGTCTCTGTTTTTGAAACGTAGACCGGACTGGAAAAGTGAGGAGGATCAGAAGAGAAAGAGAGTCACTGGACCTGACTCCTTTTTTCCATTGAATAAAGAAACTTGACTGGAGAGCAGGATTCTGGGAAGGTCAAATGGCATTACTTTTATTGCTATTACCTCCTGGGCGGTTCATTTCTGTCTGGATTTATATGTCTAAAAGCAGTACATAATCTTTCATGAAAATTTATTTTACATTGTAGGCCTGTAATTCTTAGGCTTAACACCAAAATATGTCCAAACAAGGGTCTAGTAGACATCCTGAGTATAATAAAGTTTGAAACACAAATCATGTCAAAATAATAAATTAAATTTAATAATCAACTTTAAATAAAAAACACAAAAATCTGTTAAAACAAGGGTGCATAAATAAATTAAAAATATTGATACCTGTAATATAACTGTACTGTGATTACTTTGTATTGGATTCAATACAGTTATTTGGTATTAAATCTAATACAAAATAATTCGAAATTCCCGCCACGGCCCCGCACGAAGGCCACGTGCACCAACGTCATCGGGAACTGCCTGGGAGGGCAAGCACAATCGCCAGGGGACCGATCGGAGGAAAAAGAAGCGGCCAAAGGATGGGATCGGACGGGCAGGACACTAGAGGACGCCGGCGGGACCAGGTAAAGCTTTATTCATTATTTTTTTGGCTACCCCGAGTGCAGCTCGGGGTTACCGCCATTAGCATTTTTTTTTTTACCCCAAACCACACATTGGGGTTACTGTTTAGGAGGTGTGGAAAATTCTGGGACGGTCACATGACATCACTTTTAGATCTATTCTTATATCTATTAATAAGACAATGTGAAGCAATGATGATTCTGGCATGGTCGTGTGACATCACTCGTATTTCCTGTAATAAAAAATGGATAAAATCAGAAGGGTAAAGGGTATTCTGGGGGTACATGTGACATCACGCATCTCTTTTACTATAACACAGACTTGACTGGAGAGATGAGGATAATTTTGGGAAAACAGTGTTTTCTCAAAACTCTACAGATATGCTTTATGATGGTATCTTCCTCCCATTTTTTAGGATTATATGGTTGTCAAGAAGTTTGAGGGAGATGGTACAAATAGCAAGAATCTCTCTGTGTCTGAATATCTGAGCATCACAGATAGTTCACCTCACGCCCTCATATCAAAAAGAAGCAACAGCAAGAAGATCCTGGAAGTAACCAACAAGATTATTGAGCTTCTGACGGAAGAGGTGAGCCTCATTGGGAATTGTGGGATAATTTGAAGCAAGGTATGTACCAAACACAAAGAGCCTGATTTATTAAAGCTCTCCAGGATTGGAGAAGATAAACTATCATAGAAAAACCTAGGTGATCCAGCAAATCTAGATCAGATCTGGTCCAGGATTGAAAATTAAAATTCCCAAATAATAGCAAAGGATTTTTAAGAAATCCATTCCAGGGTTGCTGGATCATCCAGGGCCTTCTTCTCCTGTCTTGGGAAGCTTTATTAAATCAGGCCCATTGTGTGTCAGGTTTCTATAAGGCATGAATATGTTATTGTGTTTTTCTTCCTTGAGCAGTGGAATTATTTGGAGAAACATAAAGACCTATACAATGATGTAATGACGGATGAAGGGCAAACCTTGAAGAAGATACAAATGGAGGGTCTGCAGGCTAATGAATCCTCAGGTAAGGATTTAAACTACTGTTTGTGTGTCATCCACAACAAACATTAATAATGGACTTCTAATGCAGCCAGAGAAAGTATTGCAATTTTTTTAAGGTTAATTTACCTTTATTTTTTGCTACATTGCAAATAGATTTAGAAGGATTTTTAATGCTTTTGTTTCTATTTAGAATATACATTTAATCAGAAAACTGTATAGTAACACACACGAAAAATCAGCTCATACTTATTTTTTCTGAAGAAACTGCTTCTGGCCTCCCTTTGCTGATGGTCATGTGACCAGGCCAGGTTTTACATTCATTTTTGTGGAGATAGGGTGTCTGTCTTGAAGAACTCTTGCTAAGCACTGTCCTGTAGTGAAGAAGGATTATGCAAAGGTTACACTGTGCCTAACCTTTGCACAATCCTTCACTACAGCACAGTGCTTAGCAGGTGGTTCTGACATAGAACTGGAGCCTATGAAGACAGAAAAGTTTTAGTTTTTAAAGGAAGCAGAATAATGTTTCTCTTACTGCCTGAATTGGTTTAGGGGTACACAGTGAAAGAATGAGTGTGGTGGGTTCAAGCAAGGGAAGACATAAAGGAGATTCAGCCCCTTTTAGCTGGGCACCACCCGGCTTTTTTCAGTAACCATAATGCTTTTGGGTGATTACTGAAAAGTTGGGTGACAGTACAGAGGGGGCCACCTGCCTACAGCTTCTTCCCACCAAACCTAATACTGCTTTTCTTCACAATTTTAGAGCTGCTGTTCTATGCCTGGCAAACTTAGGTTAGCAGAATCTATCCATCATAGAGCCTTTGGCCCCAGTCATTACCCATTAAAGCTCCTTTTTGGAGCACAAAAGCAGACATCCAGAATGATGGAAACTTCCTACCTTCCCTGTACAGTATAGGTGTGTAATAGGCTGCAAAGATTATAGTATCTAGGTTGTAGTCTAGGCTGGGGTAAACTTGCTGGTTAGGTCGTGGTCTAGGCTGAGGTACTTTTACCAACAGCAGTCTAATTTAAATTGATTGCATTTGCTGGTAAGGGAGTGGTCTAGGCAGGAGTGCTAGGTGGGACAGTCTAAAGAGCTGCATCTAGAACCAAAAATCCCCCAAAGGGATCCCAATTCTCAATTGGTAAGTAGAAGTGTAGTTTGGAATATTGTGCCTAAAGCCTTCCATCTTTATTAGTCATTAATGGCTTTAGCCAGTGCTGATTTATGCAAGAATGGGTAAGGGGTACTCTTTCCCTAGGGTGAAGGGGGAGCTTTCTGGTGTAGCCCTTAACAAAAGGGGTATGCAGATTTTAGGTCCCCTGCAAACCCACACAACTATTCAGGGGATAGCCTGTGATAAGCTCTGTCCCTCAACTGTGGCACCCCTGTCCTTCCCTACTGTAAAAGGGAGCGTAGGGGTCTTATATGTTGGGCTGGAGGGAGAATGTTGTCACATGCCTACTGTTTTCCTGCACCTGGCCAGCCAAGTTTCATGATAGGGAAGGAGCATGAATCAAAATTCACATTTTCATTAAACTCCACTTTTATATATTAAAATAAAATACCCCCTACAGCTTTAGGCATTCCAACCTTGTTTTTTTAAATGAGTTGTGTATTTCCCATTTTGTTTCCCTGCTAAAGCCAGCAAGCTCTTTTCTATACAATATGTTTACAGGGTTTAATAAAATAAATTGTGTGATATGTTCCCAAAGGTCCCCCTGACCCTCCAACTTTGCAAATTTAATGACTTTACTATGTTCAGGAGTTTTGTAGTTAATCTGAAAATTCGTGAGCCATAAACTTTGACTGCAATTTGCTATGAAGTGGAAAGATAATACAATTTTAGAAAAATCTGCTTGGCGCATTTGAAAATGATTCAAAATAGTTTGCTCTAGAAAATGATGCCCGAATGTACAAAACAGATGGGTATTAACAGCTAGTTAGGTGCCCATGTTGAGAAAAAAATCCTTCCTCATTATAGTTACTGACTATTTCTATTTGCCTAGATGATGGAAACGTCATGCAGACTCTGGAAAAAAGGTGAATATAGAAGGAAATGCAGCTGTAGTAACACAGGATTAGTTAGGACTTAAGTAAATGACAGGTCCACTTTATTTATTTTGTAATATGCTATATTCCCAACAGATGAGGCGGAGAGCCAAGAAGGCGACAGTTCAGGCAATGAAACTTGTGACAAATCCTCAAAATGTCAAAGATTCACTAAAAAAAGCCTGAATGTGTCTGATGGTAAAGTTGTAGCGGAACTTATTGGTGCTTCTACAGAACCAATGGAATGTGTTTTTGTAAAAGATGAGGAAGAAGAAGAGGCGGAGAAGGAAGAAGATGACAAAGACCAAATTTCCGACATTGATGCAGAAGATGATTTTGTCCAATCTGAACATTGGCCTATGGAAAATAAATCCAAATCGATTGAGAGTGACAATGACCAGGGCGAAATTGATGAAGACAACTTTCAAACTGTTTACATTTCTGAAGATGGCACCACAGTCATTGGCGACAAACTGTCTGTGGTGACCTGTAGTGAATGTGGTGAACGTTTTGTTGCTAAACCTGAGAAATTAAAAAGTTCAAAGCCAGTTAAATGTATCAAATGTTCTATACTTGCCAACGGTCCTCAGAAACCAAACAAGTGGACAAAAGAGGCATTACGGGAAGGCTTTTTGTACTTGCCTAAAAATTCTAGCCGTGACGCAACTGAAGCATTCACCATTAACAGTAAAGTCGTCATCAAGAAAATCATGTGTGGGGATCGATCCGCTGAAAGTCCACCCAAAGTTCATCCAGGTAATAAAGTGCTGATGTGTGAAGAGTGCGGACGATATTTCGCCCAGCAGGCCGCCTTGGATATACATCATAGAATTCATACTGGGGAAAAACCCTTCATTTGCTTAAAGTGTGGTAAAGGTTTTAGAAGCAAAGGAAACCTTGTATCTCACCAAACTGTCCACACGGATGATAAGCAGTTTCAGTGCTCCATATGTGATAAATATTTTAAACGAAGCCTAGGTCTCATCGAGCACATGAGACTTCATACCGGCGAAAAACCATTCACTTGCCCTGACTGTGGCAAATGTTTTTCTCAACGTTCGGCCTTTAGCACTCACCAGAAAATCCATGCAGACGGCAAAGTATTCACGTGCTTTGACTGTGGCCGGTGTTTCAAAACTAAGGCTGACCTTCGAACACACGAGCTGGTTCATCTGGGCGACAAGCCATTCCAATGTACTGAGTGTGGGGAAGGTTTTACAAGACGGGCCAACCTATTAAGGCATCAACGTACACATTCAGGGGTAAAGCCCTTCTCCTGTCCTGATTGTGGCAAAACTTTCACACGTAAACTTGGCCTTTTGAAACATGAAAGGCTTCATATACGGGAGAAAGCACAAGCCAAGTTTCGAGCAAGTATGGCTTTTGTTGCATCCCAAGCATCACCTTAAAAGGGCATAAAAAACCAAGTACCCTTTCAAAATGTTTCCCTACCCAGAGTGAGTCAGTTCTAGGCAGATCAATTGAGCCAGATATCCCAGTTGACCTAAAACAAAAAATCCCCCCCCTTTTTTTTTTTTTTTTTTTTTTTTTTTAGAACTGCTCCTACTCAAAGCATAGGTTGAATCACCAAGCAGTGTCTCTCCTTAGTAACGTTAGGCGGGTGATCTCTGTAGCTGAGTCGTTCCCTGGTCGCTCACTTCTGCACCACTTCTGCATATTGATTCCTCATTTTTCATGCGAGAGTGAGACTCCCTTGCTGAATAGATAAATCCTGGGGGGTCAGACGCAGAATTCTGACTCGACGATTTGACCATAGAAACTTTAAAGATATTGGATATAACTATTCATTTCAGCATTTTGACATTTTTGGTTTGTATAGTGGGCACATCTAAAGGCTAAATCCATCCCAAATTTCACATTATTCTGTTTACTTTTTTTTTCTAGGTTTCTTCTTTTTTTGGTGCAGTACATAGGCAAATAAATTTTCATGGTACCCCTTGCAAGGTTCTTTTCCTCCCCCGGCCTTAAGGTTTTTTTCAACAGCCTATCTTTTTATGAGGTCACACACCAGCAAGCTGAACAAGAATTTCAAATATCAAGACCATTGAATTCAGTTTTAGGATAAAGCCGCAGCTTTATAGGGACAACGTAGACACAAGTAGCAGCTGTGTGCAGGAACCCTTTTAGACTACATTGTAGCATACGTTCTAGTCTTGTTCATACCCCCCCCCCCCTTTACTGTTCGAACTTATATAGAGACACAACTAATTAGTGATTTTCTAAAAAAAAATGTGGAGGTGGGTGGTTTAAAGGAAAAAAATATTGTGTCTGTGTATAACTGTGTAATACATTTTACAGTAATTTCAATAAACAAATAATTTGTACTATTTGTCAGAATATTCTTTTTTATTGAAATAAGAGTTTCCTTTGCTATCAACCAGCAATACCAATATCTGGCTGCACATTGAATCTTTAAAGGACCCAATCACTAACTTCCATAGAAAAGCATACATGCTAAAGAACGGGCTCTTTACGTACCAATTTGGAACGCTGCCCTAGTTGAGTTGTGTTCTCCTACAGGAACAAGGGTTCTGAAAAATTCCAGTTGATCCATTTAGGAGAATAAAAAAAACATTTAGGGAACTGCAATGATTGAATTTAACCAAAACCGAAAAGCTATGTTTTAGTCCTTTTTAGAAGTGCCTACTTTTGATCTTCCTGGTCAATTCCTTGCCTCCCAGGGTTCTTGTACAGCCTATCCTACCATCGGCAACAGCATATTTTTTGATGATGGAACAAAATCAAACCCCCCCCAGACAATTGTAAGTGTAGTGATTAAGAGGCCAAGGAAGAGGCAAGACTGTCAAAATCTATGCTGCCTAGCAGATTCTTTAGCCTTCACAAGACAATTTTTGCATTTTATAAAACCCTAAAAAACATTATTTTGGAAGTATACTCAAATTTACCTGGAAAAGAAGTTAAAAGACCTGCATAAGGCTGAAGGTAATTATAACTGCACTTTATTCAGGATCCCGGTCCAGTGTCTCTTGGAAATAATGGGTGAACCAAACACTTCATCTGTCTGCCAGTCCAGGAATTAGAGTTGGCGTTGGAGCACCTAGCTGACCATAAAAGGACTAGGTATTTGACATTGGGAGTCAGAGTTGGATCCTGAGAGCTGGTGTGGCTCAGGAAGAAAAGGTGTTTAGGAACTGTATGTTGAATGAGTAGCAGTGCAGGAACCCTAGCTCAGGATGATGGGTGTTCAAAAGTGCTTAGAGGTCTCCAGATTAATGGAGTTGGACAAAGTGGAACTAATGTTGTCTCTTTGATGTCAATTGATTAAACTTAATCCTAAAAACATTCTTTATTTTTCTCACTTTTCAGGGTAATAACAATAATGGAACAAGTAAAAACATTGGATGCTAAAACATAAAAGATTAACGTCACAAGGAGTACATCACAAAGTCCAATAAAATGTCAGTGGTTGAAAAAGGATCGGTATTGGTTGTTTCAGCAGCATCATAAATATACAGCCCAAAAGGGAGTGCTAGGCGTCCTCCTTGTTTATTAACCAAAGATTTCAGTAATGTGTAAAAGCCCAAATATAGCATATTAAATTAATAACTCATTAACATGTCAAGAAAGGGCAGGGTCCAGCTGGCACTTGAAATCTTGTGTTTCCCTATAATATGTCCAACTTCCCCACCTAGCATTCAATTTGTCCTGGGTATCCTAGGCACTAGCTGTAAGATCTTCCATCACCATGATGTCATTCACCTTATGAAGCCATAAACCAATGGTGGGGATAACTGTTGACTTCCAATACAGTAGAATGCAGGAGTTTGCAGCAATAAAGTGGTGCCTGATGATGGAACCCTTATAGGCCTTCGACAAAATAGTGTTGTGTTGCAACAGAAAGAACCTGGGCTTGGTATTTTTTGGAATTCAATGTGTGGTAACGTTTTGGGTAAGGAAGCCCACCTGATTCCAGAAAGAGCATAGTAGCGGGCATGACGAGGGCGAAATGTCCCACATGCTACCCTTCGCCTGGCCACACTGCCAGCAAAAGTTGATTACATCGGGAAAGAAGCTATGTAACTTCTCTGGAGTTATATACCAATGAGACAATATTTTATAACTAGTTTCTGGATATTTAATACTGATGGAGGGTTTATGAACCAGGGTGAGTATCGTGGCTTTCAGTTCAGTGGAGTAACCTAATTCTGCCTCCCATGCTCAGAGGTAGGCGGGTAAAAAAAGTCTCAAGAGCAGAGTTGAGCTCGGGATATAACAAGGAAAGAGAGTGTTGGGTCGAGCCCTGCCCAACGCATAGCAGCTTAAACATCGTTTTTGTGCTCAACACATCGTTGGTGTGTTCAAAAGGGAGGGATTTAAGGAAGTCTAAAAACTTTTCTGCCCTCCAAAAATCTAATTTGTAGGCGGAGGAGGCACCCATCAACAACCCCTGGGTTACCCACTGACCCTGTACAAAGTGCTCCACTCTCTGAACACCCTCTCCCATAGCCTGCAAAACTGCCTGCCCTTCCTCTCTAGGGGGAAAGATGGATTTCCGAAGATCGACAGTAATGGTGAAGGCAACAATTTTGATTGAAACAAGGGCTGTTAAGCCAGAGTTGGAATCGAGGAGTTGGAGACAATTTTGGGTGCCTGGAGTCGATAAAAATGTACAGACTCTGATAAATTTAAATTTTATTTAAAAAAATACAGCAAGTTCAAATGTCCTATTTCACAAACAATAGTCATAATTAAGTACTTCTCTGATGTAAGAATAAAGCCCAGTGCATAATTGTAGTTCTACTAGTGTGAAGTTCAGGTAAGCTAATATACAACCCGATATTCACATTATTATCATCTGGAATATGTACATTACAAAAAGAGTTTTAATTTTATTTCAGAAATATTGTGTTTATCAAGTTCATTTGAGTGTAAACAAGTGTAATGATGTAGGTGTAGGTGAGTGCTATGGCCTGATGTGTGTTCAGGTGTCCTGTCTGCACTCTCCATATATGCTCCCATCCAGGGCTGAACTTTAACATCATTTTGCACACCACCTAATACTAGTAAGTTAGTTAATTGGCCCTCTGGCCCTAGAGCCTCCCACTGCCCTGTCTTCAGCAGAACATCAGCAAACAAAGATAAAGGGCAGCAGCATCTGCTTAACTTTGTCTGCTAAAAGAGCTTAGAAGAACTTAGAGGAATAGCTTTTTGGATTTAACTGTAAGTGTTCATGTTTATTTTAAAACTGCATGGCTGCTTGTGTGTACTGTAATGGCAGTCTGTGTGCATGTTTCTGGATAAAACTGCAGGGCTATGTGTATGTTTGTGTGTATTGTACAGGAATGTATGAATGTTTGTGCAAAGTGCATATTGTGTAAATGTTTTTCTGTATAGGACAAATTATGTCTAAGTTTACTGCAAGGCTATAGCTTATTTGTGTGTATAGTGCCATGTTGTGTGTATGTATGTTTATGTTTATGATAACAAAGTTATCCGTGCTGCTGGAGCTTATTATCGATGGGGACACCTGTTCAATGTGTTGGTATTGAAAGGCAGGGAGTCCATCGAGCTGCATCTCCACACACAGCTGCCCGCATTATTTACCTGGCTCGGGGTTGAACCTGTTGTCATTCCAAACTGTCTGAATTTGCCTTACGTTCGGGGGTCTACACCCGTAGTACTACAACCAATCAATATCTAGCTCCAGTCTCCACCGGAGAAGGAGCAAATTAGTGGGGGAAAATGATACGCGGTGCGAGCAGCAGCTGAGCTGCAGGATGGATGCACCACAGAGGCCCAGAAGGAACACTTTTCCGGAGCGAGAGATGTCCTGGCGCCTATGTCCAGTGAGACCTGATTGATACTCCCGGATGGGAAGTATATACTGGCTGCACTTAAACTTTCTTTTTTGAAGATATGTGGTGAGAAAAAGACTTATTGCTATTACAAGTATTGCATTGTTTTTTGTTTTTACAGCTGCTGTTTTATAATGTGTTGGGGGCCTCAGCTGTTTTTGTTGATAGGGCGTTGTTGGGAGATGCCTGGCTGTGATGACACATGGGGTGATGCACTGCTACTGTACTTTTTGTTTTTTTCACTGTTTTACTGAAAGACCTCAATGCTAACTTTAATAATGGTTTTATAACGCTATTACGTCTGTATACGCAGTGTCTATCATAACCGCACGGTCAGTAATGAAGGAAGGGGTTGCTGATTTTCGTTGTATCCTGGTGTGCTTTGCAGTGGACTATTTATGATAGACCTATAAATGACATCTTTCTGTGTGGCCCTCTGGTGGTTGTTTGTAGGAATTTGAAAATTTTTCCCCTTTTCCTTACACTCAGGTATACCCTATTTGCCATGGCTGATGTTTTTCTATGCTATGCCATCTCAGACTAGGGCCCCTCTCCTCTTTCTCCCCCTTCAGTGGCTCTTTACATTTTATGTGCAATGGTTTTATGCCTTATGTTTTTATGTGTTTTATGTAATATGCTTACTGGGAGCAGACAGTACTCTGGGAGGGGGGTGTATTGGGGTGGACCTCAGTAGACCTGGGTGGCGTCCCTGATCTTTGATTTTAAGGTACGCTTCTTTGGTCCCCACTATCCGCTGTCACCCCCGACGCTGTCAGGTTGTACACTTTGTTGTCATTGTCGCTATCAGGAGCTTCCTCCTGGCCCAGTAAATCATATGTTTACCTATGCAAGTTGCCGCTCAGTTGATATGTACATTGGTAATTGTGTGAACTCTCAAGGCTCAGGCTCCTTTCACGCAAATGTTTAGAGAGCTACATGATCTGGAAACCAGGCACAAGCGCGGTCTCTCACCAGACACTGAGGCTCAGTTAACTGTACTCCGAGAAAAAATTAACACTTTGTGTTGTACTAAGGCAAAATCCCAACTGGATAAGTGTAGAGCCTTTTTTTTACGAATACAGTAACAAATGTGGCAAGGCCTTAGCTTGGGCAGTAAGGGCAAAAGGGGCACGCGCTTTTATACCATGTGTGCATTCTAGCTCGGGGAAACCGTTGCATTGCTCACAAGACATAGCAAGTTCTTTCAAGGGGTTCTAATCAAAATTATATAATATGATAGAAAATGTGGAGACGTCCCCACCCGCCTCCGTGGATGCAGTTATACAGGAATACTTTAGTACTTCGGGTATTCCTAAGATTCCTGAGGAGACCTTGTCTATTTCAGATGACCCTATTAGCTCAGGGGGGCTACAGGCTGCTATTACTAATGCACCTACGGGGAAAATACCTGGTCCGGACGGTTTTACTGTGAAGTATTATAAAAGATTTCACCCGATCTCACTTCTTAATTGACATGTTAAGCTTTTTTCTAGTATTTTGGCACGCAGATTAACTCTCATACTTCAAGGCCTTATACACTCAGACGCACACTCAATCTGATCCACCACGTCACGACAACCGAAACTCCCACACTGATCTTCTCGGCAGATGCCGAGAAGGCGTTAGATTGGGTGAATTGGGCATATAAGCGACAAGTACTCACCTTAATTTGGCATACCCGGGCACCTTTTTCTATTACCAATGGCACACGGCAGGGTTGTCCCCCCTACTTTTCATTCTGTTACTTGAGCCTTTTCTGGGGCATATTCGCAAAAATCCAGATATCAAAGGTGTTACGGTGGGTAAAATTGAGCACAAAATAGCCGCTTATGCGGATGACCTCCTTTTTCATATAACTTCACCTCGTGTAACCATCCCCAATCTACTCAAGGAATATATGCTCAATTTTCTGATTACAAAGTAAATCTCCAAAAGTCAGAGGTGCTAGATGTCTCTTTGACCCCCGAACTCAGAAGGGTTCTGTCCTCCTCCTTTCCCAGAGCCACATTCGATATCTAGGCCTAATATCCCGGTTAACATCACCAGGGTAGTGGAACTAAAATTTCAACAACATTTGAAAAGACCTTCAGCGCTGGTGCCAACAAACCTTTTCGTGGTTTGGGCGGTGTAATATCCTGAAAATGAATATCATGCCCCGCCTCCTCCACTTGTCGCAGTCCCTACTGTTACATATCTCCCCTCACTTGTTATATAAATTTAGGGCTGAATTTCTACCATTTATATGGAACACTGACACCCCTACTTGACTGGTTTAGTGGATTGGTGCAGACACGCCCCTCTTAAGGGATAGGTGAGACTGGGGGACTCCCCCCAGTCCCCCACACTGCTCTGTGCTGCTGCATGGTCCCCACCAGAAGAATGTACTACCATGCGTTGTCATCCTCTGATAGGGGAAATGCTTAAAATGGTAACCAAATATTTTTGTATTGAGGGTAATGAGACATTTCCTTCCCCCAATACATTTCCTTTCCTCCTATACTTGGCCACCCCAGATTTCCCACCAGTAGAAAGGACCTAATTTTTAAGCAATAGATTGCAGGGGGAATTTTTAAGGCTATACATTTTTTGCAACCTTCAAACTGAAAAGCGTTAGAGTAGATTCAACTGGACCACTCCCTCCCATGTGTAGATGTCTGGAGGAAAGTACAGATTGAACATGTTATTGTCTCACTGCCCCCTGCGCGGGTTTTCCACCGACCCTTTCTCCTATTGAGAGTTTATGTATGGCCGGGGACCCACTAAAAGGTGTACTATCATACACGGATAAGATGCAATTGGCGAATAGTGATACTTAGGCGCTGTTTTTTCTCTCTAAATGGGAGAGAGATCTTCTCTTCTCACGGAGATGCACAGAGAGGTGATGTTCTTATATGGACACAAGGCCTCTATAAGCAATCACTATCAAGAGACAAACTAATAATTGCTTACGAGGTGGTATAAGACCTCAGATGTACTGGCCAAAATGTTCCCGCACAATGTGCTGGAGATGTTGTAAGCATACAGGTACGTTACTACACGTTTTGGAGATGTCACGGAGATTGCTCAAAACTGACAGGGATCTCTATAATAGATAAGCTGGAGCTTGCCCTGCTTCATGTATCTGTGGTATGGAAGAAGCGATAATGGGGGTTCCCTATTGCGGCATTTAATAAATGCGGCAAAGTCATGTATCCCACCACTATGGAAAAGCGCAGTCCCACCCACTCTCAAACAATGGGTTGCCAGAGTGAGTGGTATCCAATACATGGAGGAATTGATAGACTTAGGGGATCAGCCGTAACACGTTCCGGTGCGCACTTGGTTTTACTGGGAGGACTTCAAATGCTCTGATGCTGATAGACAACGGTGTGAATCAATAAGGATATTTAGGCCACTCTGACTCCTACCTCCCTTCCCCTCTTTTCCTCTCCCGTCACCCCCTTCCCCCCTCCCTCTCTCCCTTTTTTTTCTTCCCCCCCCCCCCACTCTATCTTCTGTTCTAGACTATTTTGTTTGAAAAATCGGAACCAATTAAACCTACATGCTGTACACGGCATTGGGCCACACGGTATCTGTTTAGGAGAGTTTAGTAATATATGATCTGTGAAGGACCTGCAGTTTATTGTTTTGAGTCTCTGTATTTACGAATCCTTTTGGGCATGTGCATTTTAAGTTGTTTTGCATTGTTCTTCACACCAGTTTTCTGCACAATGTATATGTATGCTCTCTGTAAATATATGTTTTGTTGGTTGCTTAAAAATATATTAAAAAAAAAAAAAAGAATGATCGCATATCGAAACTAGAAGAAGCCATCCTTGTTTATTCTGAGATTATTAGTGAAGTGGCTAGAACCGTAACAGCAATGCTACCCACCAAAGTTAGTGTTGAAAGACTAACAATTAAATTTTAGGGGGTGTTAGTCACAGGTGTCCCCCACTTGCACCTACATTTTTGGTTTTGTACATCTCCCCATTCCAGAGGAATTGGGGTTCAAAGGAGGGGGATGTCATTGTACACACCCATTTGTACACGCCCCATGGTAGATTTATTTCACTGGTAGATTTTTTTCATTAGAACACCGGATAGGGAATCCCCCTCCTCCGCAGTGTCTTGGGAGGAAGGGGATCCCCCATCAGGGATCTCCCCGCGGCAGGCGAAGGGAGCCACAACAAGGAGGCTGAAGAGCCGCATGCGGCTCCGGAGCCGCAGGTTGCAGACCCCTGGTCTAGGTAGTGGTGGTCAAGAATAGAACATGGGTCCGTGCTCGGAGCCCTCTCAACGCGCTCGCTAGGAGCCTCCCATATTTATCACCATATTCATAATAGGATCTGCAGCATTTGATAAGAGCTGTCTTGGCTTTACCTAGACAAAAATAGGCTAAATATTGCCGTACTAGGGCCAATTCTGCTCCCACTTGTTTGTCTAGATTTTGCTTGTCTATCAAATCCAGCTCCTGTAGGAATTTGAGAGTAGATAGGATTTCAGCTTGTTTTTTCTTTTTAATCTTAGCACCATGCTGCATGAGCAACCCCCTCATGCATTTTGTGTGCCTCCTATACCACGATAGGAGAGCAATCTGGCAAGTCATTCGTTTGAAAGTAGTGTTTTATTTCTGAGGATAAATTTGTGAGCAGTCAGTGTGAGCAGGACCGGGCATGGTTGAAGAATGCAATGTTACCTATAGTGGATTGCAGGACCCGAGGGAGATCCGTGTGTTTGAGCCAAAAGTGATGGATTCTGGAAAACATCCGGTGCAGGTAGGAATAGAAAGGTAAAATCCCTTCCAGTGGGATGGGTTTTCCGCCAAACATCCACTAGTTGGTGCTGATGCATGTATCATTTCAACTGATCTGTAGCGGTCAGGGGCGTGTGCTGCCGCACTTGATGTATCCAGTGCAGGATCAGGAGCAAAATAAAGTCCTCCCCACATAACATACATTCTGCAAATCCCCCCAACTTCTCCAGCGTACCCCTCAAAAAACGCCTTTGATTTAGCTGATGTGCATATATAGGGACCAGTGTCACCAGTCTTTCCTATAAGATACCTTTCACACACAACACTTTGCTTTCTGTGTCCTGATACCTTTCTAGAAAATGCCAAGATAGGCTGTTAGAAATTAGTACTGAAAAACCTCCGAGTGTGTACCCATAGAGCCACAGTGATAGCCCACTGGGAATTTTTTATTAGCGAGTTTAGGAATCCTAATGTGTTTAAAATGGGTTTTCTGGCATAGTGCCATTTAGACAGTAAGGCTGAGCATTTTTCAGGTGTATTCAGACCTTTGGCATTATAAGTAACCAGTTTGATATGTTCCACGAAGTGTAATTTAAACCACCACAAAATAAGTGAATCCTTGTGAAGAGGGGTGATTTGTTAGTCCCCTAACAAGTAACGGAGAAGGAATAGAAAAAAAAGAGAATATAAAAAAATAAACAACTTGAAAACAGCAGCCTATAAGCAGCATGAAACACGCAAATTAAAGAAAGGATATAGTAACCACGACCCGTCCTCGGCAGAGACGTGCAAAATGTCCCACGGATTTCAAAAGACCCACCACATATCCCTTGGTTTAGTGGTCCTCCAAAGGGAGAGTTAGATCGGGTCTTCCTGGTGAGGTGGGAAGCGATGCCACTGGGTTTTCCTCGTCTGGGTATGCCACTGAGGAACTTGAGACACAGTGAGAAGGCTAGGTGTAGTCGGCCAGTCCAGAATGGATACTGGCGGTAAGTTGAAGATCGCCAAGTGCACAGGTAAATCTGCCAATATACGGAAAATCGACGTCTTTCCATCCATGTGTGCAATGAGTTGGGATGGGAATCCCCAGCGGTAAGATAATTCCTGTTGACATAGCACAGTGAGTTTCAAAACTTTGCAGAGCAGTAGTAACATATGTCGGGATAAATCCTGGAGAAGTTGTATGTCAGATCCTTGGAAGGTGATGGGTTCCTGGTTCCTTGCCGCATTCATAATGGATTTTTTGACAGCGAATGAATTGACCCTGCAGATGACATCCCACGGCCTGGACGGGTCCAGGCTCTTGGGACCCAACACACGGTGGATGCCGTCCAGTTCCATAGTAGAATCTGACGAAGACCATAGATGAAGATCAGAAATGCTGCGGTGTGCTGATCCAGTGGAGCTACAGCGGCGTCTTCCTGTTGTGTCAGCAGCCGTTGTAAAAGCAGAGAATGAAAATTTCTGTCTCTGTATGTTGGTTCATCTGTGTCTACAAATCTTGCCTTTTCATTATCCACCAGCCTGGTGGTAATAACTATCCTGAGAGTAGCAATTAGGGATGAGCGAGAAGGCCTCCGACAGTCTCGCAAAAATTTCCTTGAACGTCCAGTGGGTTCGCAAAAAATTTCGGTGAATCGATTTCACGAATTCCAATTAAGTCAATGGGCTGAATTTAAACATTAATAGCAAAGCCCCTTTACATGTTAGAACCACCAAATTTGCTAGGTAAATGTGGGGGAACAGTGGCAACAAGGAAAAAATACAAAAGTTCCAAAGGACCTTGTGGTTTTCTAGAAAATGGCAGACAAAGTGACAGCAGGCAAACAGGACTTTTGCATGATTGACAGCATCCAGAAGGCAGCAAAAACATTAGGACATTCAGAAAGCGTGAACTCAACCCATTAGCAACAGTCTCTGCCCTCAAAACAGCAGGAAAACCCATTGCTATTTAATGTACGCACCCCTATTAAATTTACATTTTACCTGTTTATTAATTATATTAATTGCTAGCTGGCATCATGACCTGGATGACATGTGTAAGGAATGACACCCATAAAGTTGTGGACAAGTAGTGCAGTGACATTAGGCAAAAGGATGGAGGACCAGAGACAGAGCGTGGGTCAGCGAGAGCAGTAGCAATGTGTGGCCTCTGGTCAGCTGTTGCCACGGAGACTGCATTGGTAAGAGTCTTGGAGAGCTGGGTGTAGTGCATCGTCGATGCCACCCAGAAGTGTACAATTTTAGGTAATTGAATCCTGACAGGTGGCAGCAGCAACAGCAGGAGGAGGCAGCGGTGGGCCCTGAGACAGAGTGTGGACGGCATTTGTAAAAAGGCATCTAGAGCTGGGTACTGGGCAGGCAGCAGCAGTAACAGCAGGAGGAAAAGGCAGTGGGCCCTGGGAGTGAGTGTGAACGGCATTGGTAATTGGCATCTAGAGCCGGGACTGGGCACGTGGCGGTAGCAAGAAGAGTTGGCGGAGGGCCTTGAGACGGAGTGTGGATGGCAATGTTAACTGGCATCTAGAGTTGTGTACTTGGCAGGTGGCAGCAGTAACAGCATGAGGAGGCTATGGGCCCCGAGACGAAGTGTGGACTGCATTAGAAACTGGCATCTAGAGCTGGTCACTGGGCAGGTGGCAGCAGCAACAGCAGCAGGAGGAGTAGGCGGTGGGCCCTGAGACGAAGTGTGGATGGCAATGTTAACTGGCATCTAAAGCTGGGTACTGGGCAGGCAGCAGCAGTAGCAGCATGAGGTGGAGGCAGTAGGCCCTGAGTCAGAGTGTTGACTGCATTAGTAACCCACATCTAGAGCTTGGTACTGTGCAGGCAGCAGGAGTGACAGCATGATGAGGAGGCAGTAGGCCCTGAGAGGGAGTGTGGACGGCATTGGAAACTGGCATCTAGAGCTGGTTACTGGGCAGGTGGCAGCAGCAACAGCAAGAGGAAAAGGCAGTGGGCCCTGAGACCAAGTGTGGATGGCACTGGTAACCGGCATCTAGAGCTGGGTACTGGGCAGGCAGCAGCAGTAACAGCATGAGGAGGGGGCAGTAGGCCCTGGGAGTGAGTGTGAACGGCATTGGTAATTGGCATCTAGAGCTGGGACTGGGCACGTGGCGGTAGCAAGAAGAGTTGGTGGAGGGCCTTGAGACGGAGTGTGGATGGCAATGTTAACTGGCATCTAGAGTTGGGTACTCGGCAGGCAGCAGTAACAGCAGGAGAAGGCCGTGGGTCCTGAGACGGAGTGTGGAAGGCATTAGTAACTGGCATCTAGAGCTGAGTACTGGGCAGGCAGCAGAAGTAACAGCATGATTAGGAGGCAGTGGGCCCTAAGACTGAGCAAGGACGGAATTAGAGGTTGAGGTCACAGTGTAGAAGCTGTAGCTATTGGAGACATTGCTTTGTAGAAGACTGGCTTTTCCTAGCTGTAACTTTGTAAAATGCGGCATGGACAACATTAGTAACTGTCATTTAGAGCTGGGTACTGGGCAGGTGGCTGCAGTAACAGCAGGAGGTGGAGGTGATGGGCCCTGAGACGGAGTGTGGACAGCATTGGTAACTGGCATCTAGAGCTGGGTACTGGGCAGGTGGCAGCAGCAACAGCAGGAGGAGGAGACAGTGGGCCCTGAGACAGAGTGTGAACGGCATTGGTAACTGGCGTCCAGAGCTGGGTGTAGTGCATCAATGACACCCAGAAGTGTGTAATACAATTTGAGTGAATGGGGTACTGACAGGCAGCAGCAGCAGCAACAGCATCAGGATGAAGCAGTGGGCCTTGAGACAGAGCATTGAGCGCATTGGTAACTGGCATCTAGAGCTGAGTGTAGTGCATTGTCAATGACACCTAGAAGTGTGTAATACAATTATAGTGAATGGATTACTGACCGGCGGCAGCAGCAACAGCTTTAGGAGGAGGCGGTGGGCCCTGAGACGGAGCGTGGACGGCATTCGTAACTGGCATCTAGAGCTGGGTGTAGTGCATCGTCAATGACACCCAGAAGTGTGTAAAACAACTTTTGTGAATGGAGCGCTGACAGGCGGCAACAGCAACAGAAGGAGGAGGAGGCGGTGGGCTCTGAGACAGAGCGCTGACGGCATTGATAACTGGCATCTAGAGGTGGGTGTAGTGCATTGTCAATAACACCCAGAAGTGTGTAATACAAATATAGAGCTGGCTGGAGTAGTGACAGGCGGCAGCAGCAACAGCATGAGGAGGAGGCAGTGGACCCCGAGAAGCAGAGCGTGGACCACATTTATAACTTGCATCTAGAGCTGAGTGTAGTGCATCGTGAATGACACCCAGAAGTGTGTAATACAATTTTTGTGAATAGAGTACTGATAGGCGGCAGCAGCAACAGCAGGAGGAGGAGGCGGTGGGCCCTGAGACGGAGTGTGGACGGCATTGGTAACTGGCATCTAGAGCTGGGTGTAGTGCATCGTCAATGCCAACTTGAAGTATGTAATGCAAATATTGGAAATTTGTGATTAAGGGCCAGACCAAGATGTTTTGTGCGCCATCATTGTTGCTGTGGTCTGTGGTGCTGGAAGTGTTAGGAAGGTAGACGATATTGCTCGTTTGTATCATGAAGTGGATGACATGAATGCCAACCCTCAATCTTACAATACTTAGCTGAAAAATTAGGCAAAGGCAATAGTACCAGTGTGTATCAGTGTGGCAGTACTGGGGGTTCTCATCTGCAGTTTGTTGGCCTCCCGAAAGCAGCAAAAATGTAAGGTAAATTGCTAGCTGGCACAATGGCAGGCATGACACTGGCGACGAATGCCTGTGAATCCAGTCTGTCCTCGAATCTGTCTGTGCCACAGGATGCAGATTGCTACGCACCCGTCATCGTCTTTCAGAGTGAAAAAGACCACACTGGAGAGGTGAGTGCAACCACTCTGCTGCTCTTTTTCTTTGCCTGCCTCTGCATCTGGCTGGGTGCCCTGTGTCTGCTCCATCTCCATCTCCCCCACCATCATATCCTCTCTGACTGTTCCCATGCTTGTGTCCACTCGTCTGTGTGTTCTTTGGGACTCCATGAGGCAGATTTGCGGCCCCTTCTGCACACATCTCAGACCTGTTTGACAACTTGTGTTGGTGCCACCAACGGCTTGCTGCTTCTGTCCTACAGTGGCGGACTCCCGGGGCATATGCCCCCTGCCAGATGCGGCAGGTTGCCCAACGCCATGCCTTCCCCTGCGTCTACGGCTCATCTTTTACTTATTCAGCAAAAAATGCACCTGTACCAAATGGTTTCTTTGGTAAATAGCAAGTGGTATCACAAATAAATATCTGTATTTTTTGAGAGAAATACAGACATTTTTCTGGCTCTATGGATATATAACAAGTGCTATCACAGTTAAATATCTGTATTTTTTTGAGAGAAATTCATAAATTTTTCTGGCCTTTTGGATAGATACCAAGTGATATCAGAATTAAATATCTGTATCTTTTGGAGGGAAATACAGTACTTTTACTGGCTTTGTGGATATATAACAAGTGCTGAGACTTTTTTAATATAAATACAGACATTTTTCTGGTCTTTTGGATAGATAACAATCTATCTGGAATTTCTTCAGGACAAGGTTGATAGAGTTGATAGGCTTGCAGTACAAATGTGGATATTAGCTTTATCAGGTTCCTTAGACCTTAAGCGTGCTGGACATTTTAATCAAAAGCTTTCTGGTAAAACAGAACCAGCGGTCTAACCCACTTTTAAACAAATTATTCCTGTATGTCCTAAATTGAAACACTAATGTTGCTTCTGGGACATCCTATTACAAAACTATGGACATTATTATGGAGTTGATCTGTTTAAACAAAACATTTATGAAGCATGGATGTTGGAGAAGACATGGCTTAAAACAGACATTCTACATTTATCATGGGCAGTACTGTGGCTCAGAGGTAGCACTCCTGCCTTTGCAGCGCTAGGTCCCAGGTTCAAATCTCGGCCAGGACACTATCTGCATGGAGTTTGCAGGCTCTCTCCGTGTCTGTGTGGGTTTCCTCCAACATCCCAAAAACATGCAGTAAGGTTAATTGGCTTCCCCTCAAAATTGACCTTAGACTAAAATAATGACATATGACTATGGTAGGGACATTAGATTGTGAGCTCCTTTGAGGGAGAGTTAGTGACACAACTACCAACTTTGTACAGTGCTACGTAATATGATGCCGCTATCTAAATACTGTATAATAATAAAAGCTGTTCATCAGGGTTTAGTTAACTCAACAGACAATGTCTGGCTCCCTGACCATTGTGCTGGATTTTTGCACAGAATCACAGTCATGCTAGACTAGCAAAAGACCTTCCGTAAACTGTTTTTAAAATGCCGTTCTATGCTTTAGATTTAAGGGCCATATCAAATGGGCAATTTTTCAACAGCATCAGGATCCTTTAGAACAGTTTTTTTCTCAGCCTTCTATTCTTTATGGGCTTTCTAATTCCCCAAGTACCTTAGACCACTAGAAGGCACCTACCATAGCAAACCCAGCTGAAAATTCTGCAAAAAAATTTGGGGTGTAAAAACTGTAGGTTTTCAAAGTCTCTTTTGTCTGTGTCTGTGTGTATGTGCTGATCACCTCTGCCAGCACAAAAGCTTTTAGTCTCATAATATTCTGCAGAGGAGCATTGACCTCCCTATGGAAGCAACATTACTTGCATTAAATTATTATTACTAATATTATTAATATTATTATTGTTATTAAACAGGATTTATATAGCGCCAACATATTACGCAGTGCTGTACATTAATCAGGGGTTGCAAATGACAGATTAATACAGACAGTGATACAGGAGGGGAGGACCCTGCCTCGAAGAGCTTACAATCTAGTAGGTGAGGGAATTAACACACAATGGGAGGATGTAGTAAGGGATATATGTAGTGGTGGGAAGTATGGATGGTTTCAAAAGGCAGAAGAAGATGGGTAGGTAAGTTTGAAAAAGTAAGTTTTGAGTGCTGTTTTAAATGAGCAGAAAATAGGAGCAAGCCGAATAGGATGAGGAAGACTATTCCAGAAAGTTGAGGCAGCTCTAGAAAAGTCTTATATCCATGTGTGTAATGTGGTTATGAGTGAAAAGTCAGTAGTAGGTCATTGGAGGAGCTGAGAGAGCGGCTGGGGTAGTACTTTTTTACCAGGTCAGAAATGTAGGTGAGACAATAACTGTGGAGGGATTTGAAGGCAAAACACAGGAGCTTGAATTTGATTCTAAGGTGAAATAGAAGCCAGTGTAGAGATCTGCAAAGAGATGCAGCAAAAGAAGGAGCGGTGGGAAGGATGGATGAGTCTGGCTGCAGCATTCATAATAAATTGTAGAGGAGAGAGTCGGGTTAGTGGAATACCAGAGAAGAGGATGTTACAGTAGTCCAGACGAAAGATGATAAAAGCATGTACAAGGAGTTTGGTGGTCTCAGGGGACAGGTTGGGCGGATTTTGGAGATGTGGTGTAGGTGAAAGTGACAGGACCTGGAAATGTTCTTAATATGAGGGGTAAATGAGAAGGCAGGGTCAAAGGTGACACCAAGACAACGTGCCTGAGGGGAGGGCCGAATAACAGTGTTGTTAACGATCCTCTAAAAATTAAGGCATTAGGTTTTTGGTCCCAACAGGATATTGGGAGCCAAGTGCATTTTTACCATAATCCACAAATGTTTTGGGGGATTTTATGGGTATAAAACATTGGGAAATGTATGCTCAATGCAGATTCCCACAACTTTCACAAAATGACCCACATTTTCATCAATTACTTACCTTTCCTCCACATCCCCCACTCATAACCGCATTTGCAAAACACAGGTTACTGACATTATTATTCCACATCTCCCAAACACTTGCTAGTTTTGTTTCCATTTGTCTCCATTTAATATACAATTAGTCGAATAGTGGTGTACTCCAACTGTAGATCTGACGGTGGCCCATCCTAAAAAAGACCATTTTTTTAGTTGAGGATGTAAGGTAAAGACCAGATTATTAAGTGGGTGTAAGTTCTCAGTTCTCTCTGGCAGGGCAGGATGGTTGAAATCTCCCCACCACAGAAGTAAATCTTTAATTGTTAGAACCAATGGAGTTATTGGCTAGAGCCTTACAGTTCAGTTGTGATGGACTATTGGAAGCCTCTTTGCTTGTGTGTAGAGCTGCTCTCCAGCTCCTCACCTCCAACCATTGTTGCTACACAAATTGGCAGATCTCTATCAAGCTTTTTTGTTGTCTTTTAGTCCTAGGTGTCATCTGCATAGTCCCTTGAACAAAACGGTTTCAAAAAGATTTCCGGGGGGTGTCCAGCCAGCACTCAAGATGGCCGCATAGTCTGAGTCACCCATGTGAGCTATTAGCGACTAATGCAGTGATGTACCGCAAATTTTCTTCCAAATTCTGGCCGTCCACCGCTGGTCTACCGACTCGGCAACAAAGCGACCATGACAAAACGGAAAAAGAATAAACCTGAACTGAGGAAACTTACCAGCTTTTTTAAACAGCAAGACCCGGCTGATTCTCAAGATTGTGCCGACGCTAGGCCTATCTCTCTTTCAGCATCCCCGGACTCTCCTGGAACCTCATGCTCCTCGGAAATGGGATCTCTTAGCACAGATCAACCAGTACCTTTATCTGGCGAGGATATACCTCAGACCAAGATATGTCTGAAATGTTTGATAAGATTAAAACATCCATCACAAATCAAGACAAAAGAATCCAACACATTGAGAATAAAATGGAGAAATGTTCCCAAGCTCATAACGAGCTAGTAGATGCCGGCCAGGAACATGAATCTGTCCTCCATTGGATCGAACAAAAACAAGCTTGGAAGATCGTTTTTTGAAAAATAACATACAATTTAGAAACATACAGGAGGCAGCCTCTCAATCAGAATTAACTGGGTAACTTACTGCCTATTTTAAAACTTATTACCCGCAGCCTCAGATTATGATCTCCTCATTGATAGAGCGCATAGAATTCCCAAACCAAATTTTTTACCGCAAGATATCTCAAGAGATGTGCTGGCTCACATGCATTTTTTCCATGTGAATATTTATAGCCAGGAAACTACCTGAACTATACAAAAAATCCAATTTTTTGCAGACCTAAACAAAAACAAAAAATCCTGTATAAATGGGAGTTCCCTACGAAATTGATAATCACAAATCTGGGGAAAAATTACCCGGTGTCAACAGGGTAAAAGCAGGTATGAAGCTATTGTCAGAATGGAAATTTCTTACAGAACTTTTACCACAACGACAAACTACATCTCCCAGATGTATAGAAACAAATAGACATTAATTGTTCTTTCTCTGCATTTTTTATTTACCTCATTTTTTTTCATGGCTCAAAATTTCATTTAACTGTCTACCACCCCTCTATAAGTTACCTTAGTAAAGTTACTCTGCCCATTTACCTGAATTTATTTCAGGATGTTTGTTTGCTATCTTTTTTTTTACTTTTTGAATTCCAACACACGAATGTGTTCAAACAAGATATTGAAATGTGCCTGGGCACACAAACCACAGCCAACTCCAAAAGTCTTTTTATCGACTTTTTTATAGTCATAAAATAAGACAGGGTATTTACAGATATCAAGTCCGATAAGCGTAGTACAGGAGGGTTAGGCAAAGGCAGGTCCGGAACAATCTGAGGTCAGGGCAGGCAGCAGACAAGAGAGGTCACAAACAATCCAAGGTCAGGACAGGCAAGAGTCAGGCAAGAGTCAGGTATCAGACCAGGTCGCTATTAAAATGACAATTAGAGAAACAATAACCAACATTAACATTAACCAACACAGAAAATGCACCCAAGCACACTGTGTACACAGAGGCTTATAGCGGGCAATGGTGTTCATGACATTTTCTCCTTAAATGACCAGAGTGACCAATGACCTTGGGCCACCTGGCGCCATTTAATTGGAGAGTAACTGAATGCCCTGCGGCCGCAGGTAATTCAAACTATGTCCCGCCCCGCGGCGAGGCAGCCGAGTGCCACGCCCCCCGGGGGTACAAGAGGCACGGGTGGTAGCTTGCGCACCTCTTCCCACAGCACCCCTGGGACGTGCACTACTTTGCACATCCAAAGGAGTGCAGAGAACAGGACTTTCTGTAATCACGTCCATAGAGATGCAAGGGATGCCGCCTGGCCGAACAGTAGTTTGGCCAGGACGGATCCCTCTGCGGCTGGGATCCCCAGGGACGCTGCGGGCTCGCAGGACAGGTGTGTTCCTTACAGATATAATCCATCATTGTACCAACCACCAATTCTTATGCAATGTTATGATTTGTAAACACGGGGATTAATTTTTTATCTATTAATGTTCAGGGACTTATCAGTTCCTTTAAGCATTCCTCACTCCTAAAAGAAGCTCAATCACATAACGCAGATGGTATTTTAGTGCAGGAATCACATTTTGCGGAATGAAAACAGCCTACCTGGAATCCCTGTAGATTTCTCTCTCTATATATATATATGGCCAATTCTGATGTGAAGAAAAGGGGGGTCATAATAGCTATAAAAGATACAGTACATTTTCAATATATAAACCATATTGCTGACCCTCTGAAGCTTCAGTCTTCCTGGAGGGGGCAGGGGCCGGTGGCAGCAATCTCTGTGTGACCTGTTGAGCAAAACTTCACTAAGGATGGATCAACAATGTGATTTGCTGTGAACTTGCAGAGGGGTATGGTTCAAGGTGGGAAAACCCTGGTTTAAATGGTTGTGTGAATGGAAATCACCATGTGCTAGAGATAGAGCTAGACCCCTTCCATCTCCCAGCCCTTTCCTATGTACCCCTTACCATCTTCTTGTTTTGTAAATAATATGCTGTAAATAAACCTTTCCCTTTTATAAGATTCATTGGTCCTTCTTTGAAAATAGGGCATCCCAAACAGGGCACATTCTACACCTTAAAAAATGTAAAGCCCATTAATATGCTCTACTTAATAAAGTGGGACTTTATTTGGCCAAACGCCTTACAGCACAGAGTAGCAAATCAAAAATTATATCTTTAATTGACCCAATTTCATAGAAATTATGTACTAATCCTAAATCTATTATTAATGCATTCCGTAACTACTACCATTCTTTATATAATTTATCCTCTGATTAATTAACCCCTTAACCAACTACAGAAACAATCATTTTGTTCCTTGGAAAGGTAAAACTCCCTTTTTTATTTCAAGTTGATTCTTTGTCAGCACCCTTTACTTAGAGATACTTAGAGCAATAAAATCACTTTCTAATGGAAAATCTCCAAGTGTGGACCGTTTCCTGAATGAATATTACAAGCATTTTAATTCTCAAGTAATAGCATATTTAAAGGGGGTCTTTAATTTGGCAGCCACTCCTGGTTCTTTTCCTAAAGAAATGCTACCGGCGTGTATAGTTACAATCCCCAAGTCAGGTAAGGATCCAACAAATACTGGTAGCTATAGACCTATCTCACTTTTGAACACTGACGTGAGGATTTTTGCTAAAATGTTAGTATATAGTTTAGAAGATATAATTCCCACTCTGGTCAAACCTGACCAGGTGGGGTTTGTAAAACATAGACAAGCTCCTAATAGCACCAGGCGTCTAATTAATGTTTTGAGACTAAAACTCCTAAGAAAGCCTTCTCTGCTTCTTTCATTAGATGCTGAGAAGGCATTTAACCGAAAACACTGGGGTTATCTGTCTATAGTTTTAGATTCGGTTAAAAATTAAATTCGGTTTTACAGACCTCATAAAAACAGCTATCATGTCTCTATACTTGCATCCTTCTGCAAGGATCTTCGCATCAGAAGCTTTCTCATTAGCTTTCCCAATTTCAAAAGGCACCCGTCAAGGATGTCCCTTATCCCCAGTAATTTTTATATTACTTCTTGAGTACTTACATACTAGTGAAAATGTTAAAGGCATGAAAATACAAGATAGAGTGCAAAAGATTAGTCTTTTTGCAGATGACATAATTCATCATTCTAATGCTCACAAGTCCTGAATCCTCTATAACAGCTGTTTAAGATATTTTGGATTCCTTTAGTACAGTTTACTACTATAAAGTATAATGCTACCAAATCCCAATTTCTAAGTATACACATACCAGCATATTTTAAATTGTGCATCGTATCTTCATTTGCTTATATATAGGAAAGCAAAGCTATTACATTTTTAGGAATCCTAATTCCCTCACATACTAAACACTTATTTCAGGTTAATTTCTATAATTTTTAACAACACTGCTTAGAGAACTAGCTCAATATTAAAAAACATATTTATTTATCGCAGGTAGAGTGGCAACTGTTAAAATGTTTTTGTTACCAAAAATGTATCTTTTCCGTTCTTTTGTGATAGCACTACTAAAGAAGTACCTTAATTCTTTACAGAACATAATCATGTCTTTTATTTGGGATACCAAATCGAGATGTGCTATACAAATACTTATCCATCACAAATGTTTATGTGGAATGGGGACTCCAAATCTACTGCATTATTATGCAGCTTCTGTTTTTTCTCAAATATATTATTGGTGGTATACTTTCCCACATAAATTGTGGGCGGAGATTGAAAAGCATTTACTTCAAACGCCGGACATAAAACACAACTTGTTCCACAACTTGTTCAAACACATTGGGTAACCTGTGGTATTTCTGAATTAAGAGATATTTTCACTAAAAATAATCCTAAATCTTTTTTTTCATTACAAAAAGAGTATAATTTATCTACCAGCGAATATTTCTCATATTTAAGGAAAAATAGCTTGAAATGGCTTGAATCAAGCGGAGATAGAAAAAACAGTTTTTTGATTTTGTGCATTTGGGAGTTGTGTCTGTTTGACTGTTGGGTTGTGTCTTCTTGACTGTCAGTTTGGTTTTAAATAGCTTTTTTTTCCTCTTTTCCTTGCTGAGATCTAAGGGGTAGTGGTCAAGGCTTCACAGGTGATTTAAGTTCCTGGGAGACTCACCTTGAGCTTACTCGTTCTAAAGCTACGTACACACTTCCAATTATTATCGTTGGAAAACGAACGACGAACGATCCTGCACGATCCTGCACGAACGATCGTATAGCACCGATCCTGCACATAGAGATAACGACACGATCGTTCGTAGATATTGTACACATAATAGATACGATCGTTTGAGCGATAGAGGAACTATGTGCACGACAGGAAAGTGAACGAACGTTCGTTCATTACGCATGCTCAGACCATGGACGATCAACGAACGACCGTACACACGAACGATGTTCAACGATCGTCGTCCAATCCGATCCGCCGGTCCGGTCGTTCGTTTCCAACGAGTTTCCTCGTTCGTCGGCGTCGTTGGTTACTTTTTTACGAACGATTTTTTGCCCAATCGATCGTTCGATTCGATCGTTCGATTGGAACGATAAAAATTGGAAGTGTGTACGCACCTTTAGCTGGTGAAAGTGGAGTTAGAAAAAACAGGAGTTTAAAAACAAAGGGAGTTAAATCCTTATAGTAACCACAAACTATAAGCAAACTTTTATAACCTTTAAACAAACCTTGTAAACAAACAAACATTGTAACTGGGAAAATGAGTGGTAGCAAGGTGGAAGGTTTGGTTCAGTACACAGTCTGTCACATGTATGCACAAATGGAGCAACAGCTCCTAGGTGAATACTGCTGTGACAAATGTGAGCAAGTCACCTTTCTGGTATCACGCATTGGAGAGCTGGAGATGCACATTGCAACACTGAGAACAGTCAATCACCTTGAGAGGGGTCCCCTGCTCACTGAGCAGGCAGTTAATAGCTTAGATGTGCAGGGTGGAGAATCAGGATGAACATGTAGGGAGTTGGGTTACTGTAGCTAGAGGGAGTGGTAGGGGCTCCCAGAAAAGGAAGGCCAGCCCTGTGTTTCAGCATCACAACATATTTGCAAACTTATGTGAAGATGTGAAGGTGGCAGACCTAGTAGTGGCAACTCTAGATGTTACTGCTACCTCTAACAGTCGGGAGAGCAGCATCTAGTAGTGCTGGGGAGGGAAAGGCAGGAAGTAAAAGACAATTGGTAGTCATAGGGGATTCAATGATCAGGAGGACTGATAGAATATTTTATTGCCAGGATCCCTTCAACCAAATGGTTTGTTGTCGCCCTGGTGCCAGGGTTTGGCATGTGGTGGACCGAGTAGACAAATAGCTGGGAGGGGCTGGACAGGACCCATCTGTCTTGGTCCATGTTGGAACCAATGACAAGATAGATGGAAGATGGAGGATCCTTAAAAATCAGTTTAAAGCAGTGGTCGCCAACCTTTTCGGTCCTGTGGACCACTAAAATTACGGGCTCCAGACCGCACATGTGCGGGGAGCCGGGTCCCACTAAAAATGGGAGAAACCTCCCTCATAGTGACGTCATGATGCCATAACCCCATCTGAACACAACCCGCCCACTTCCCTGAGCCTGGGATTTGTACGGGGGACATGGTCTGCGGCTCTGGCCGGTGTGTCCCCCCAGTGGGGTCCTTCTCCTGACCCCGCTTGGGGTGGCGCACCGGCCAGAGCCGCGGACCACTAAAATTTTCCCGCTGACCACCAGTTGGTGTTCGCTGGTTTAAAGAACTAGATTTAAAGTTGAAGGAAAGGACCTCCAAGGTTATGTTTTCTGGATTCTTGCCTGTGCCATGCGCAACACAGGAAAGGCAGAGGGAGCTTAGACAGCTAAACTTAAGCTTAAGTCCTGGTGCAAAAAGGAAGGGTTTGGGTTCATAGAGCACTGGGCTGACTTTTCATTGGGGTACAATCTGTATTAGGTTTGCACCTAAATAAAAGGGGGTCTGCTGTGCTAGGGGAAATATTTAGGAGATTGGTGGAGGGATATTTAAACTAGGACAGAGGGGGTAGGACAGGTAAATAGGATGGCAGAAAGGTTAGTCAGGGGTCAGCCACTAGTGAAGGGTGGATTGGGGATAGTTGGGGGAAAGTTATTGATAAATGTATGGAGCTTCCCATGTTACAAACATTGGATTGTGCAGTACTATTTGTACTGAAAAACAAAATGATATGGCAAACAATGATGGTAATTATGCTAAAAGTAGCAATGGTTTTAAGAGCCTTGAGAATTATGACTTAGTTGGCATTGATGAATCCTGGCTTTGTTCTTCGCATGACTGGGCTGTCAGTATTCCAGGGTATACTCTTTTTCGTAAAGACAGAGACAAACGAAAGGGTGGTGGTGTCTGTCTGCATGTGAGAAGTGATCTGAAAGTGAATGTGAAAGAAGAAATTGCGGATGGAACTAGCAATGGGGTTGAGGCATTATGGGTGGAGTTGAATGTGGGGTTGAATAACACACAATTAATTATTGGAGTCTGCTATAGGCCCCCAGTGCTAAGGAAGAAATAGGAAATCAACTACTAGCACAGATAGAAAAAGCAGCAAAAAGTGGAAGTGTTTTAATCATGGGGGATTTCAACTAACCTGACATTGACTGGAGTAATGGCACTACAGGAACAGCAAAAGGGAGGGAATTTGTCAATATAATACAAGATAATTTTAGGGTACAGTTTATAGAAGCCCCGACTACAAATGATACACTGCTGGACCTAGTTCTTTTTAACAATGCAGAGCTAATAACAAATATGCATATACAGTTAGGTCCATAAATATTTGGACAGAGACAACTTTTTTTCTCATTTTGGTTCTGTACATTACCACAATTATTTTAAATGAAACAGCTCAGATGCAGTCGAACTGCAGACTTTCAGCTTAAATTCAGTGGGTTGAACAAAAAGATTGAATACAAATGTGAGGAACTAAAGCCTTTTTTTAACACAATCACTTCATTTCAGGGTCTCAAAAGTAATTGGACAAATTGAAAAGCTGAAAACAAAATGTTCATTTCTAATACTTGGCTGAAAACCCTTTGCTGACAATGACAGCATGTCTTGAACTCATGGACATCACCAGATGCTGGGTTTCCTCCTTTTTAATGCTTTGCAGTGGCTTTCAGTTGCTGTTTGTTTGTGGGCCTTTCTGTCCAAAGCTTAGTCTTCAACAAGTGAAAGCTTGCTCAATTGGGTTCAGATCAGGTGACTGACTTGGCCGTTCAAGAATATTCTACTTCTTTGCTTTAATAAACTCCTGGGTTGCTTTGGCTGTATGTTTTGGGTCATTGTCCATCTGTATTATGAAACGCCTCTCAATCAATTTGACCGCATTTAGCTGGATTTGAGCAGACAGTGCCCCTGATTCATCAATAAAATCCGTGTTTTGCTGCTTAAGAATGGCTTGTTGCACCTGCATGGAGAGCTCCTTTGACCACATGTTGTCTGTTCACAGCAAAATCTTCTACATACAAGCAAACCCCCTGCCCCCCTCAAATCAACTTCAGGCCTTTTATCTGCCTAATTGATAATGACATAACGAAGGAATGGCCCACACCAGCCCATGAAATAGACTTTGAGTCAATTGTCCAATTACTTTTGAGCCCCTTAAATGAAGTGATTGTGTGAAAAAAAGGCTTTAGTTCCTCACATTTTTATGCAATCTTTTTGTTCAACCCACTGAATTAAAGCTGAAAGTCTGCACTTCAGCTGCATCTGATTTGTTTCATTTAAAATTAATTGTATAATTAATAGTAATGTACAGAACTAAAATTAGAAAAAAGTTGTCTCTGTCAAAATATTTATGGACCTAACTGTAAAAGAGAAACTTGGTAGCAGTGACCATTTTATGATTTAATTGAATATAAGCAGTACACAGGAAGCAAAAAAAGGAAAGATAAAAACATTTAATTTTAGGAGAGCAAATTTTCCAATTATTAAGGGCGGCTGTCTCTCACTTGGAAAGGGAGACAATATTGTCCTCAAAGAACACTGAACAGAAATGGGAATGTTTCAAGTCTGTTCTACAAAAGCACACTGAAAATATATTCCAATGGGCAATAAGTTTAGGAGGCTAAAATTAAAACCTTTGTGGCTCACAGCTGATGTTAAAAAAGCAATAAGTAACAGGAAAAAGGGCATTCCAAAAATATAAAAATGAAGGGTCACCTTCATTGTTTGAAAACTATAAAGAATATAACAAAAGATGTAAAAAAAGATAAAATGTGCAAAACTTCAAAATGAAAGACAGATTGCAAAGGAAAGTAAGAAACCCCCCAAATTTTTTAAATTTATTAATAGCAAAGAGATCAGATGAGCATGTAGGCCCCTTAAAGTATGTCGCTGGGTTGGTAACTGGGATAAAGAAAAGGCAGATTAACTAAAAACTTCTTTTAGCTCTGTGTACACAAAGGAAATGTCAGATCTCAAGTCCAAATTCTTAAATTGCCTTTAATCAGTTACAATGGCTCAGAATTGATATGATTGAGAAACAGCTGAGAAAAAAAAAGGTTGACAAAGCACCAGGACACCATGGATTACATCCACGTGTCCTCAAAGAGCTGAGTTTGTTTTTTTCAAAGCCATATTTCTAATTTTTAGAGACTCTTTAGTCACTGGCAAGGTACCAATGGATTGGATGGATTAACATCCATAGTTGGAATGGTCCTACAGAGTTTGATAAAGAACCACATAGAGGAGTTTCTGCTAGAAAATAAGATTATAAGTGATAGTCAGCATGGCTTCAAAAAAACTGAAGTTGTCAAAGAAATTTACTCTTTTTATGAGGAAGTAAGTAAACAGGTAGATAGTGGACTAGCAGTTGATATAGTGTACTTGGACTTTGCTAAAGCATTTGACACTGTACCCCACAGACGGTAAAAATGCAAGTTAGGGTCAATAGGTTTCGAAAATTCAATTTGTAAATGGATGGAGAACTGGCTTAAAGACCGCATCCGAGAGTTGTAATTAATGATTCATACTCTGAATGGTCTAAGGTTATTAGTGGTGTATGCCAGGCTTCAGTGTTGGGACCTTTACTGTTTAACATCCTTATAAATGATATAGAGTTTGGGATTAAAAGTACCATTTCTGTGTTTGCAGATGACATCAAACTATGTAATGGAATTATGTCCAAAACAGGATGTCTATAATGTACAAGCAGACCTGGATGTACTGTTTTGATTAGGCAGCCAGGTGGCAAATTACATTTAATATAGATAAATGTAAAGGTATGCACTTGGTGGCTAACAACATGCATGCTTCATACTGTCTAGGGGGAATACATTTGGGGGAGACAGAAAGGGAAATGGATCTGGGGGTTCCAGTAGATCATAGACTTAATAACAACATGCAATCCCAAGCTGCAATATCTAAAGCTAGCAAAGTATTTTCTAGTATTAAAAGAGGAATAGACTGCAGAGATCAAGACATAATCCTGCCCCTGTACAAAGCATTGGTCAGACCACATCTGAAATATGCCGTCCAGTTTTGGGCACCAGTTCACAAAAATGACATTGTAGAATTGGAGAGTGCAGAGAAGGGCAACAAAACTAATAAAAGGAATGGAGGAGCTCAGCTAAGAGGAAAGATTAGCTGAACTGAATCTATTCTCCTTTGAGCAGAGACGTTTAAGGGGGGATATGATCACCTTGTATTAATATATAAACGGTCCATATAGAAAACTGTCTTCCCCATTATTTACTTTGAGATCATTACAAAGAACAAGAGGGCACTCTTTGCGCACCTACAACTAGTTTCAGCAACTATAGATTGCTTTAAGAAAAAGCTGGATGTTTTTCTAGAAGCACAGAATATAACTGGGATTTAAGGCTTTAAAGTAAAAATAACAGTGATTGTTGATCCAGGGAACATCCGGGGGATATCTGGGATATGCTTATTTCCCTAGTGGTTGAACTTGATGGACTTATGTCTACTACTATGTACCTACTATTTACTACTATATACTATATACTACTACTATATACTACTATGTACCTATGTAAACATTTTATTCAAACAACTCCACTAAATACAGAGATCCAAATGGATGCGACTTTAAGCACATATTTCCAACAAACCTCTACACAGAGATAAAGTATATGAAAATTTTACAACATATTAAGTGAAAATATGGAATTCTTTTTAACTTTTACTACTATGCAAAAATGGTTTAGAGACCTTGATTAACAAATTTATTGGGCTAAATTCCTTAAAGAAACTTATAAAGCTACCAGATGCGAGAATCACTGGGACCTTTTTTATTGGAATTCCATTTTCCAAATGATCTCTGAGCTAGCTCTCACACAGACTTTGCCTACTCCAGAATGGGCACTATTACATATTACTATTGAACAGCTTCCAAACACAGTTAGAAAATAGTTATTCAAATACTTTTAATAGCAAAATTACACATTACTAGATTGTGGAAAGATAACCGTATCCCAAATCATATAGATATAATTAATGACTTAAATCTTTATTGTGCATGTACTAGTTTCTATAAACACCTCATATGAGAATTTTCTTAGCAAATGAGATATTTGGTTACGACATCCACTATGTAAAGTCAAACGATAAATATTTAATATGTTACGATGGTACTATGTTGTTGTATCAGATTGAAATTGATTATTGATTATAGTTACGATAGGTTGGTAACCTATCTAGTTATTATTATTATTATTATTAAATTTGGGCACTTGAGATTTGGGCACGTGACCAGGGTCCTAACGTGACCTTGCCTGTTGTTTAAATAGAAGTGCTTTGGGTTCTGATTAAGGATTGGACTAGTTGGATATCTAGTTGTAATTTTCTTCCCCAAACTCGTTTTAGTATTTTATTTTTTCGTTCTTTATTATGAATTTTTCAATTTTACCTTGTTCTGTAATACCTGTAAGAAAAACTTTCATTAAAGACTAACTGAACTATAAAAAATATTTTCTACAACCTGTTCACTGTGATGTTAGTAATCACAATGTGCCACTTCTTGAGAGAACAGTCGTGTGGGCTTTGCTGGGCAATACATCTGAGATGGTCCAAATGTCTTGAATCTTCTGATACTGACACTGAAATTCTCTCATGGCCTGGGAGAAGCCGAGGCCAGAACGTGTTTTTTTTTATTGTATGAAGATAGGAAGGTCCTACGTAGTTCAGATTTAGCCTTTTTAGTTGTTATATACCAGTTACAGTTCTTCCAAGCCTTGGATGGGATCTTATACGTAGAGCTTCCCGTGTACTTCTTGTGTTTGTCCTCTGTGATTTTTTGGTATACTTTGAGGCATTCTTTAATTTGCCAGAAGGTTCTTCAAGGACTAGGCCTTTCATTTTTTGAAAAAATATCTACCAGGACTTTTTGTTTGTGACTTGCTAGCCATTGTTTGCTGTTATGCCTACCCTGGTATACTGTTTTAATCATCCCAGTAAAATACTTCTTTTATCTTTCAATGAATGGATAAATTTACTTACTGTAAGTATCTTTACTTGGAATCCATTGAGGTATATAGTTCCCATCCCTTTGTGTTTATGGTCATGTTCTCCGCTAGGCTATCCTAGGTTAATCGTGAGCTTTTAATAAAAATAATCAAATTCACAAACATATAAATATTTTTTTGTAAACAAATATTAATATTTTTGAAAACTATGTTGTGAATTTGTATTTAGAATCAGAGATTTCATTGTGACTCCTAAATCAGACTAAGAATCCCTGAAACACGTACAGAATTTACTACAATAGGATTGCAAATGTACAGATATATGCTAAGATATATATGCTTGGAGACGTGATTTTAAAATTTGTATTGAAATAAGGTTCTGCTGGCACTTGAATATGTTTTTGAATTGTTAGGTATGATATGATGCCTTAAAAGTCTCTAAGCTTCCTTCTTCCTGTTTGTATATATAGCCATGAGTTTTGTTTGACAGTGTCTGAGCCCCTTGTAGGGTGTAGAATATCCTGAAGATACAAAACTTACTGTGTGTTTCAATGGGCTTCAAGAAAAAGGTTTTTAGACAAGTACAAAACTCTCATCTTGCACTTTTTAAACAGATGTACCAAAATGTTTTAAATGTTTTATTTACAGATCAAAAGGGAACAAATCAGAGAACTTCACTGGTATGCTAATAAACCCTTTAGGCATACTTAACATAAGCCTTAACATAAGTAAATTTTTAGAATGACCCCATTTAGAGGGAGGGGATACAGCAGAAGCTCACACAGAAAAACAAAGAACTTGGAAATCCTCCTTCCACCGCACACATTAGACTCATGCCTCATGAATACATGAGTGTTGAAGAGTGTAAAAATATCTTCAGCTAAAAATGGTTAAAAAAGACCTGTCAGGAGGGCAGTTATTTTAGAAAGCTAGCTGTCTACTTTTAAACCTGCTTTGGTGTGAGAAAAACTGCTACACAAATGTGGTTTAGGAAATGTAAATGATTACACTTGATTGCACCGATAAATATGAATTGCTGCTAGCTTTGACATGTGCAGACAGCCTAGGATTTTCGGTTGCCCTGTGTGTCTGGTTTTCAGTTGCCCTGTGTGTCTGAAAAAGCACAGAATGGTGTGGGAGGTGCGATGAGAGGTTAGAAATATTCTGGAGACAATAAGAACACTTAGCACTGACAAAACCTACTAAAGTCTCGGTTAAGAGCTGTGCATGACAGGCCAAAACCACCAACTTCTACGTGCAAGGCAGTGGCCTGCCAAAGTCAGACAGAAATGTGAAGCAGTAAGCTTCCTGAAAAGATTTCAACATAATAAACTAGGTAAAAATATTTGTGGAAAATGTAGCAAGTGATACAATATACTACACATTTTATTTTTAGACTTTTTTTTATACACATCAATCTGATCTCCTTAAACTACCCTTAATCAATCTTGCCCATTAGTGTAAACTTCTGGCAAAATGTCTACTACAATTTTAATGAAATCCCATGACCACTTTAGGTGCTACTGGCCCAAAATAGGTGGCACCTCAAAAGCCATTTTGTAAGGCTACCATGAACAGATAAAATGTATACCTGACATTGAAGCAAGTATTCTGTATTAGTTCCAAAGCAAAGAACATGTGCAGAATAATCAAGAACTAAGAGCCTTCCCTGGAAGTAATGCTGCCTCTAGAAATTGGACAATGGGAGCTTCATATTTGATGGTAGCTGTCCTGACAGGTCCCCATTAGGTTTCGTAGACTGTTATAAGTTCAAGGAGAGGGTGGGTAGATGCCCTTTTAGCACAGAAAAATGGCAGGGAAGTAATAAAGAACCATAGGGTAACATTGTGCCTTCACACTCAAACATCCACAACTACAAAATTACAGCGTAGTGCAGTACTTTTCAGGTTACCAACTAACTCTGTATGGCTTCAGTTCCTTGACTGCTCTCGTAGTGACATATATAACCTTATTTTCATCTAAACAAAAGATTTTAGATAGCACAGAGGACACTAATAGATCCAAGAACTGATTATACAAACAAAAAAAAATATTTTAACAATAGGTCCTGGCCTTTCTTAACAATAACTTGCACATAATTTCTATTAGTCTGTCCCCAGGTGCCATCACATATGATGTTGCTGTCTGCCAGTAAATGGATTTCTCCAGTTTGAGTTTGGCCCTCCACTGTTCATAGATAGAAGGTCCCCTTTGAAAACAAGTATTTATTTAGGATTTCAAGTAGTCACAAACAATACCAAAAATCGTTGTATCCCATGCTACAGAAAACATAACTGAAGAACATAAAACTAACAAAAGGTAATAAATAATTTATTATCTAAACAAGTCAAGTTCTTCTCAAACTTGCAAAGCTCTTTCACTATTGTGGGTTCGCCTGTGTCGAACAAGATGTGCATCACGGGTGAACCGTTTTCCACACTCCTGGCACTCATAGGGTTTTTCCCCTGTGTGAGTGGCTTGATGCCTCATGAAGTGGGAGTAGAAGTTAAAACTCTTTCCACATTCCATGCAAATAAAAGACTTCTCCTTGGAATGGGTCTTCTGATGTCTGGCCAATGCCAACTGGGAGCTAAAGTTTTTGTTGCAAACGGGACAGTTGCATGTGGTTTGGCCAGTGTGGAGTTTTACATGCTGATTCAAGAGAGCTGCGTATTGAAAGCACTCACCACATTCCTTACAAGTGTATGGACTTTCTTTAGCATGGGTGCGCTGGTGACGAGAAAGGTGAGATTTTTTAGTGTAACTTTTGCCACACTGAGTACATGAGTGTGGCCTTTTCCGCCGATGCATTTTGGTGTGACGGGTCAGAAATTCATGGCTCTCAAAGCACTTTCCACATTCAAGGCAAGAATACGGTTTATTTCCCATGTGAATCTTGCGATGCCTGACCACATGTGCTTTTCGCCTAAAGTACTTTCCACATTCAGGGCACATGTAAGGCTTCTCTCCTGTATGAGTCCTGTAGTGGTCAACGAGTTGTGACCGGCTAGGAAATTCTTTTCCACATTCCGAGCAGACGCACTCATTGGCTCCTGCATGGACCTTCAAATGGTAGTTTAAAAGACTCTGGCTGGCAAAGCTTTTGCCACACTCTGGACAAGATATCGTGGCAATGTGGCTTCCCCAGTGTAACTCCAAGAGGGCCTCAAACCGAAAAGATTTTCCACATTCAGCACATGAGAATGGCTTTTCTCCCATGTGTACTCGCTGGTGCTTCTCCAGCTGTGACAGTACATTATAGCATTTACCACATTCTGAACAAGCAAAGCCGACTTTTTCTTCATATACTGTGGATGGGTTTTGAGAATTTTCTTCATCATTTGTTTGCATGTGGTTGTCATTGTCTTCGACGTCAGAACCAGAAGTGTTGGCTTTGTGTACTTTACGATGTTGTTCGAGAACATGTAAAGAATGAAAACACTTCCCACAGTCTGGACAGGCAAAGGTTATGTTTTCCTCATAATCTTCAGATGAGGTTTGAATTAGTATTTCTTCATGGCTGTTGGACGACGAGTTGTCTATTTTATTTGCATGCAGGCTTTCCATATCAGAAATTGGCGGGTTAGCCCTGTGTATTTTACGGTGTTGGTTGAGGACATCTAGCCGGTGGAAGCACTTGGTGCATTGTGGACAGGGAAAGAGTTGTTTGTCTCCATGGATGCGTCGATGTCGCAACATATGCGACTTCCTCCGAAAGCCCTTTCCACACTCTGAGCACACAAATGGTTTTTCACCTGTATGAATCCTTCTATGGATCTCAAACTCGGTCTTACATGAATACTGCTTCCCACATTCGCAACAGATCAGAGGCTTTTTCTGATGGGACTTGGAATGGTGCATCAACAGATTGCTGTATTTGAAACACTTGCCACATTCTGAACAGGAAAAGGGCTTTTCTGGATTGTCTGGTTCTGGTTGGGTATTGATAGAATGGGCCGAGTAATATTTGTAAGAGATCTCCTTAGCATGTCCTCTCAGGAAAGAAGACGCAGGAGACATGCGTTTGTTGGCTACATTCATGATAACATCCTCTTCACATGTTACCTCATCTTCAGGTTCTACTTTGACACATGATGCCACATAATCTAAATGCGAGTTTGCGCTAGTCGGTACGCTACCTGTGCTTAGAAAGTTCTCATTGTCGTCTGAGTGCTCTTGTGACTGAGAGTAGCTCTCTTGCTCATATGCATTTGATTCCTGCTTTATGTGGGTGGCTACATACGAACCTGTTACATGGTTGGACCCAGTAATACTTTCTGTATACAGTGCTGGCTCATTTTCTGACCTGTGAGGCATGTGCTTCATCAGTTCCTCCTCTTCCTGTTCTCTAAGATGTTCCTCAACCCAGTCTGTTGGTTCTTCTTTAATCTTAACAGTCATAAAATCTGTCTGTCTCAGTTTATCCTGAAAACTAGACCGGGACATTTCACCACCAATAACCACAGGTTTACAGATGTCTGAACTTGAGAAAGTTTCTGGAACGTAAGATGTGAAGTTGTTAGGAATGGAATCATAGTCAACTTGATCAGTTGGAATGTGAATGTAAATTTCAGGGAGCTTAAAGCCTTCCCTTGGCGAAGAGGTAGCTGTGACAATGGTGGGGTTTGAGCTGCCTTGGACCACTTTGAAGGAGGAGTTGTGGGGGCTGACTGTGATGATGCCTCGGTCTTTACTGATGTACACAGGAACAGAAGCTGGGTGGAACTCTACAGGCTCATTACTGCTTGTGGGTGACACTGTTTAGGAGAAATAGAAAGAGAATTAATTGGAGGTTACACAAAACAGGTGACATGGTATGTAAAGTGTATCTGTCATGTTGTAATACATATTGTTATGAAGGTTTTAATGTATACTGTTGAGATACATAACCATATCTTAAGTGTTTTTATGGTTGTATGCTATATATGTGCTCTATGTGAGAAATCTTTGTTTTACAAACATTCAATATGTTGCACAGAACTACTGGAGAACTATGGGATAGCTAAAAAGAAAGCATGACAATAACGCTTTGTTTTAAAATCCAAGGCAAAAATATAAAAAAAATTGGTAAAACCTCAGAAGCTAATGGTTTAAAAGGCCATTAGAAGATCGATTTGTCAGAATTCATAACTCTTTCTCCAGATTGTACAGAATTGTAAGTCTTGATGAAAGGGGCAATGGTACTGGATCCTAAAATGTGTTGAGTTTGTCCAAGAAGGTTGGCTCATGTCTGAGCACAGCCTAACCTGAGCAATTTGTATTCTACAACAAAATAATTAAACCCTGGACCTAGCACCACCCATTCACACTTCTGCAGCAACAGAAGCACAAAAGTGGACTTAACTTTTTTTTTCCTATTTATTCACCAACATAAAAAAAGCATTCCTAGAGTTTTACTTAAGGGGGCTAGGCATTTTATTTCACAGCTAGTTTCCAGTTGTCTTCTTTATTGAATCTTACCCTGCAAACGAGGCTTCTGTTTTTTCATATAGCCTTCCTTAACGTCCACCTCCTTCTCAAGGTCATCATCATCTTCTATATATTCCCACTCCTGTATATAATGGTAACATTTTATGGAAAGCTGAAGCAACTAACATATAGGCAACATCTGGATATATCTCCTCTGTTACAGTGTTCTCCCAAAAAAGTTTTTATTACGAGGGAGGGGGGAAAACCGTAGTTGGGTGGTCAAATGTGGGCAAGGCCACATTCCAGGCCATTTATTTTATAGGCTCCATTTATTTTTACGTGAGCTATTTCATAACCCACACCTTTTTCAGATTTCGTTATTTATTCCCATACTTTGTCACAGCTCCAAGGGAAGAAGCATAAACTTCCTATATATAAGCCCGGTGAAACCAGAAAGAAATCCAGTGCGAATTTCCATGTGCTATTGCAACCTGTGTTGCATATGGGGATGTGGGATTGGGAGAGAAGCTGCTATCAGATTCAAGTTGAAGCATGGAAATTAACAAGGTGGCCTGGGAGAACACTATGTTACCAGATAATGTTGCATAACTTCTAGCACAACTTGCCTCCTCTGTTAGCAGCGCAGTTATCTTATTGGTGACTTCAAGGATTTTTTTGCTGGTGTTCCTCTGTGACTCAGGACAAGGCTCCACCAAAGGTCTCTGTATGGTATCACTGTATTTCATGTGGACTCCGGACTCCTTCACAATGACATAATCCTATTTATTGGAAGAGATTAATTTGTAAAAACAATGAAGGACTAAGTAGAAGGAAACATTATTTTTAGACAGATATAGGCATTTTCTAACTACCTACGTAGAGTCTTGTGTAGCCAATACCTATTAGGTGTCCACTATGCTATATATAGATCTGCTTTATCCTGTAGGCACTAATACCACTTCAACTTCTCTTTTGTAATCCTTGGAGGTGGAGATTAAAAAATCAGTGGGTTCCTCAAATAGACCCCATTGCTTAAAGGAAAAATGTAAAAACATGCAGCCTTAAAAAGAATTCTCTTATTTCTCCCCTGGCTGGCAAAAAGCTGGTAAAAGTGACAACCTTCTAGAGATAGTGGTGGTCCCCCACTATGCACTCCCTTTGGTCCCCACTATGTTCTGTATTGATTTAGCGGACTATACTAAAAACCCCACTGCACACTAGGGGTCGTGGGTATCTGGCACACTACGGTCGAATGCTGATGACTTGCCTTAAAAGGAGAAAAGTTCAAACTCAGTGCCCACAAGCTTGAGATGAGTAACCAAGTATCTCCTAGACCAGGCTGCTTTTTTTATTTTTATTTTTGTGTTGTTTTTTGTTTCCTGAGTAACAGCCATTTCAAAATAAAATTGTAATTGTAACCCATTCTTCTAGTCTATTCTCAAAAATATCCTTTAGATATACAGTAGTAGTTTATCTATTAGAGATAGGTTGGTTCCCACCTACATCTGTATTTCTAAGATTTTTTGCCACATTCACAAGAATATTGAACAATAGGAAGTATGAACAGGGGAATAAATATTCCAAAGCATTTGGCGGGGGATTTTCCTGTTTCTTCAGGGAAAATCGGTTGGTGAAGAACCATTAAACATCAAAATCTTAGTGAAGAAACAAGCATGGCATAATTACAATCATAGTAGGTGATAATATCACAAGGAGACCACCAAGGCATCACAAGGCATCAAGACAACAAAAGAATGGGAGCAGCGTCTTTCTGGCTTTATTGAGGATGAAAAACTTTGCATGCAAGTTTTAAATTTGAAGACTCTAGACCAACCAATATCCACTGAAGAAACAGGAAAGTCAGTGAAACACGTTGAAATGTCTAATGTATCGGTCTCACACAATAAGCAAACTTTGAAGTGGAACTTGTGATTTTTAACTTTATACTTAAAAACATAAGTGTTTTAACTGTACAAAAAGCCCAACTTGTTTGCCTCACTTTGGGTGAGAAGGGTTAACCCCTTTTTTTACTTCATTGTCCCTTAGATAGAGCTCTATAGGACCCTTCAAATCGTTGTCTACTATCAGATTGTAAAATGAATGGTCAGCTTCATTCTCTCACCTCTTCCAGAAGCAGATACAGGATCTCGAAAACCAGACTCAAGATCCTTTCCGTCACGTTACTCTTCTCCTTGTCCATGGTCTGGAAGTCCTGCTGAATTTCCAAGCTAAGATTTGTTTCCATGTAGTATTGGGCCGCTTGGATGGCCTTCTAGATCTTCAAGCTAAAAAAATACAAAAAAACTACAAAAGTTTACCTACATGCAGATATTTTATAGAACACTGAACTTCAACAAAGCAGAATGTAAGAGAACCTATCACCAACCTAAACCTTTGCACTACTCTATAAAGAGTCAATTTCTTAGCACAGCCACGATTCCTTCTCCCAAATCACAGACCCTTCTTTTCTGGGAGTGTCTGCTGTCTGTGCTGCTCCAGCTTCTCTGCCAGGAAAGGAAGGAGTGGAATAAATACTATAGAGTGCCACTATTGAGTCATGCTAAGATCACTCCTGTACTGCCCTCCGTCATGTAAGCGGCACTGTCTCAACCGCCCTCCGTCATGTAAGTAGCACTGTCTGCACCGCCCTCTGTCATGTAAGCGGCACTGTCTGCACTGCCCTCCATCATGTCAGCGGCACTGTCTGCACCACCCTTCAACATGTAAACAGCACTGTCTGCACCGCCCTCCGTCATGTAAGTGGCACTGGGAACATTTAACATAGGGACGACTCCTAGATACGAATGGGGCTTCCCTGTTCGTTTGTGTGCAGGATAGAGGCTTGATGGGGTTGGGGGGCCAGTTTGCATGACCTGCAGAAGAAAGTCTTTTGCTGTTCTGCAACCTCTTATAACTCTTTAATGACCAAGACAAACTCTGCAGTTGTTTCTTTTTGCATATCAAAGCACAACTTGCTTTAGAAGTTAAAGTTTTTTTTTTTTTTTTTTTTGTTTGTGATTAACCCACAGTGAGGATTTTATACAGTAACTGACACCACACTGCTTAATATTATGTTGAGACAAACATTTGTCCTATTTGCATTTATTAAAATAATGTACATGTTCTGACTTACATAAAAATTCAACTTAAGAACAAACCTACAGTCCCTATCTCGTATGTAACCCGGGGACTACCTGAACTAGAAAACTTTATCCAACCACTGATTCCTCTGTCATCAGAGGCAATTTGCTAATTTCAATTTGATCCAATTGATTCAAAATAATAGGAACCCTGGACTGCAATTAAGTATTTGCCAAGCCCCTTTACGATAGAATTGTCAAAGGTTTGGGGGACAGGGGAGAAATCTGTAGGAGTAGGTCCCGGAACTTAAAAAAAGGCTAGTGTATTATTTGTCCACTAGGTGTTGCTGTGTTTGCTTTCACTTTCTGGCTTGTCAAGGCGTTTAACAACTACTATGCTGTATCGATAGTCCAGAATGAAAACAAACGAAGCACCGCCAAGTGGACAAATAAGTGAATGGCAGGCGCTATTTAACCAAGATATTTCTGACACAAATTTAACTGATTTACATGAAAGCTACAAGCTTTTTACATTTTTTTCTCATCACACATGTCCCCACAGTTCCCCCCTAACCACCTTTTCCTGCTATTTTTTTGACAATTGTAAAAAATATATTCCTTAGAAAGGTATACAATAAAGACGACCCTGTGGGTTGTATAATATATTTTATTTTCATGCATCTTCATTCCCCAATTCTGTTCTAAAAGCTGTTATATCATCATCCTCGTGTAATGCCATCAATTTAACAATGAGCAAGTGGAAGTTCATTACTTCTGCCCTCTGGCGGCATGTAAATACAGACAAAGCATGGATTATATATGAAAACAGACACCTTTGTATCTGTTATTGTAGCATTGAGGTCACAATTCTCTTCCCTGAAGATTATGAAGAGGTCAGTGTGGTGGGGACAGAGATCTGAACTAATGTATTTTTCCCCTGCATTATCGTGAGGTGGTTGTGTTAGGATTGCCAACTTGTATCAAATGATTGGTCAACTAATGAGAAAGCACTATTTTTGACAAGGTGGCATACAGCACACCAATGTAAGAAGAGCACTTTGGAGCAATGCAGGCTCATCCTTCCCTTCCCCAACATCACAGCCAGATCGGATCTAACCCACTGCCCCCTCCACCAATATCTGACTGGCACTGACCCACAACCAAGTCTTCTTTCTTTTTGACTTGTATGGGGTTAGCACACCTTAGTACTTAGCCTTATAGAAGTCTATGAAGCTCCAGCACCAAAGGTTCGTGGATGACCGGACCAGATTCTCATCCCGTATGTGGGACTGAACCAGATCCTCACCCCATGTGTAAGAACAGACCAGATCCTCACCCCATGGGCCCCTGTAGAAAAGATCAGGATGGTGCAATGCCACGAATATAAATAAATAAATGGGGGGGGGGGGGGGGGGGCAATGGGATAAGCATAGTTAACCTAAACGTGACATTTGGAATATATTCATATCATTGACACAAATGCATTCCACATACACATCTGGATTTTGCCCCCCCCCTATTGAAGAGACGGTGACATGACAGGTTCAGTGAATGTGGGAGGAGTTGCCCACCCTGTCTGATAGTAAGTAAAGGTGACAATAACAGACAACCCTCCCCCTTGAAAGAAATACATAATGAGGATAACCCCATCAGCCCGTACACCCCCAGTCCTTTGCACTGTGAGGGGTTTCCCTGTACCTGGCCTCCTCCGTTCTTCTTTGCACAAAGGCCCCGATACACAGCAGCAGCTCAGCTGCCTCCAGAATCGCAGAGAATGTCGGGAAATGTAGTCTCGTGCAGGATAATCCAGGGCGCGTGACGCCACATCCTCGTTTCTATGGTGAAGAGACGCTTGGGGGGGTTGGGGGGCTTAAGCAAGGCGAGCAAGCGACGTCACCACTTGAGACCGAGTGGAGGGGACGAGCCGGATGCTCAGTTCAGGGCTCTCTTTCAATGACAATAATGCGACTATAAAATAAGTATTAAAGATGTCTAATGACAGAAAACTACCAGATACATACAAAGAATGTTTGGTTACAATGACACCTAACTAGAGATGGGATATATTGGACAAGTAAACATTTAGTTATTTCCTAGATTGTAAACTCTTCTGGGCAGGTTTATCCCCTCCTCCTGTGTCACTGTCTGTATTTGTCTGTCATTTGCATCCCCTATTTAACCCCGCTAGCTTTCTAATTTTGTCCAAATTTCCATGCAAAAAGCGTTACATTTTTTTTTTTTTTGCATGGAAATTTATTTTACACTGTAGGCTATAATTCTTAGGCACAACTCACCGAAATTTGTCCAATATTAATTACATTTAATAAAGTTAATAATAAACTTAAAAAAAAAACACAAAGATCTGGTAAAAATAAAAAAAAAAAATAGTTAAACATGTAATGTACATGTAGTGTACAGCAGCATGTATATATATATATATATATATATATATATATATATATGAATATTTCTTTGTATTGGACTCAATACAGCTATTTTGTATTGAATCCAGTACAAAATTTTTTGAAGTTCCCCGCTAATCCACCCGCCTGCACCCATGCATGCACCAACGTCACCAGGAAACCCCAGAGATCGTTTTTGCATTTGTGGGCTGGAGATCGAAGAAGACAGACGTGTCCCAAGGACCTGCGGGGACCAGCAGGACAAGAGGGGATGAAAACGGAGCAACAAGCAGATTGCTTGTGCAGCCCTTTACTAGTTGTATGTGTTGTTGGAGAGAAATTCTCTATCCAAAAACACATAGTACAGTGCTGCAACAGCAATTGCTGTTGCCGTGCTTCTACTATGTATTCTTGGCTAAAGTTTCTCTACCCAAGAATACAGGACATTACAGGTGATGAATGGGGACTTGTCCCCAATCATCACCTGTAGTGCCCAGAGATCAGAGTGGAACTGCAGAGGTAATCTGCAGTTCACCTCCATTGTGACGCCACGTGGGAAACTGAACTGCAGACCTCTGCAGTTCCACTACAATGTCCAGGCACTACAGGTGATGAATGGGGACTTGTAGTGCCCTGTATTCTTAGATAGAGAAACTCTATCCAAGAATACATAGTACAGCGCTGCAGCAGCAATCGCTATTGCTGTGGTGTGCTTCTACAATATATTCTTGAATAGAGATTCTCTATCCAAGAATACAGAGATCGTAGTGGAACTGCAGAGGTAATCTGCAGTTCAGTTCCAATGTGACGTCACGTGGGAAACTGAACTCCAGATTGCCTGTGCAGTTTCACTACAATCTCTGGGCACTACAGGTTATGAATGGGGACAAGTCCCCATTCATCACCTGTAGTACCTGGACATTGTAGTGGAACTGCAGAGGCCTGCAGTTCAGTTTCCCACTGTGACGTCACGTGGGAAACTGAACTGCAGATTACCTCTTCAGTTCTATTACAATGTCCGGGCACTACAAGTGATGAACGGGGACTTGTCCCTATTCATCACCTGTAGTGCCCTGTATTCTTAGATAGAGAAACTCTATCCAACAATACATAGTACAGCGCTGCAACAGCAACCGCTGTTGCTGTGCTCTGCTTCTACTATGTATTCTTGGATAGAGTTTCTCTATCTAATACAGGGCACTACAGGTGATAAATGGGGACAAGTTCCAATTCATCAGTTCCTGTAGTGCCCAGACATTGTCCTGGAACCGCAGATGTCTGCAGTTCAGTTTCCCACGTGACGTCACAGTGGAACTGAACTGCAGATTACCTGTGATAAATGGGGTCTTGTCCCTCTTCATCACCTTTAGTGCCCTGTATTCTTGGATAGAACATTTAAACAAACATAAACAAAACATTTAAACAAACATTTTTTTTAGGGCAATAGGGGTAATATGTGCTTTTAGAAAGAATGCTTTTTTAGGGGAACAATGACTTTTTAATGCAAGCTCGCCAGTGTAAAACTGCCGGGAATGCACGGCTCCAGCAGCAAGATCATTTCTGTTACTAACTTCCGCGCAAATACGCCAGCGCCTGAAATTTAGTTGGTGAATTGAGTGAAGGCTTCCGATTTTGGATCACGAATACGAATGCGCAACCGAGCCTCTGATTTTGCTTGGTGAATCAGGGCCCAAATCTCAGGGGCACATGTAAAAAATTATTAAAACTTCTTCCGCCACTAGATGGACCTAGTTGACCGCATTTTTGATCACACTGCACAAGGTTTTTTAAGTTTACTCTCTCTTACTGCAATGTCCAGGGAAAGCAAAGTAAGGAGTTTGGAGGTTTGATCATACTTGGAGACTTTTTTGTTTGTTTCTATTACCAAATCCTACATTGGGAAAAAAGGAAGTCACCTATTAGTACTACAAATAGGAATAGTTGTTTTGTTATTTGTTAACTTTTTTGGGGTATACTCACCTCGCGTATGGTACCAGATGCTTCACTACAATTTTTGTCATACTTTGTCTTTTTAGAATGTCTCCTGCAAAAAGATGAACTTGGTCGCTCTGTATTGCTGCTCATCTGGGACAGCGGTGCAGGTCTGTTTCTGTATTTATCACAGGCTAACATAGTTCTATGTACCTACATGTCAAATTACCATGGAATGTTAAGGGACTGAGGTCACCCAATAAGCGCACTATGATTCTACATCATCTGAAAAAGCTCCAAACGGACATAGCTGTATTACAGGAAACTCACCTTTCTGCATCACATTTCCGTCTGTTGGCTAGAGATTGGGTTGGAGAAGTGTGGGGAGCTCCTTCCGGTCGTCGAGCTGGTGTTCTTATCCTCCTGCATAAGAAGCTCCAATACTCTATAACTTCCAAATCCTGCGATCCATCTGATGGTGGATGGGCGTCACTTACCATCCAATGCTCATTCACTTACTCTGTTGGCGGTATATGGTCCTAATTCTGATAATGCATTGTTTTATAGCAATGTGCTTTCCACTATGCAAGCACTTCCAAGCTTGCCCTTGATCATTGCTGGTGACTTTAATGCTTCCACTACTCCCTAAACATGGAACTACTGCCACCAATGACAAGGCTTTTGCTTCGTTTATTTCAGCAATGGGCCTGTTGGATTCCTGGAGACACCTTCATCCATTGGAGAGGGACTACAGTATGTCACTTCCACCAATAAAGATACATTGCGTAAATATCATGCTGCTTGCTCTATGGCTAGACAAGCCTATACAACCTTTTAGTCCTCTATCCTCAACTGATAAAGAGTCCTGGTTACAGGCCAAAAGGGCTTGTGATCTCCAGATTGGCCAGTACAATACCACTATTAGTTCCTACCGTGAGGTGGAATTTTTCAGGTATGATAAAAAGTCTAGTAAGCTGCTGGCCAATCTAGCCAAAGGATTAGGGTTCCTCCATGGGTCATGGCTAATAAAGACAAGCAGCATGGTATTTATAAAATAACTACAGACATAGCAGCTACCTTTGTGGCTTATTATGAAGCACTGTATACTTCCCAAAATGGTAATGATGCCCAGGGCAGAGCATTGTTGTATCGGGTAACTCTCCCTCAGTTAACTGAGGAAGAGTTGGATTATCTGAATACTCCTATTACCGAGGAGGACGTTTCCCGAGCCATTAAGAGTTTGGCTAATTCTAAGGCACCAGGTCCTGATGTCTTGCCATATGATTTTTAAATTTAAATTCAAGATGCTAAGGTCACGCCTCCCCTGGTAGCATTGTATACCTTTATGTTCTCACAATCCTCTTATCTAGACTCTAGGCCAAATGGTGTTGATCAAGGTGCTCCCCAAGAAAAGAAGGATCTGCTGCATCCTGGTTCCTACCACCCTATTTCTCTATTGAATAAGGATGTAAAACTATTTTCTAAGATTTTAGGGTTAGTTTAGGGGTTTAATTTGGGAAAATCCATCACATACAATATCAGAAAGGTGCTTCTGGTTCTAGGACAGGCTAGGTTGTCCAGGTCTTCTTCTGTATCATCCGCACTATTAGCAATTATTGTATAAAAAGCATTTGATTGCATAGAATGGTCCTGGCTGCACTTAGTGCTTGCAAAATTTGGTTTTCAAGGTAAAATGTCTAATTCTTTTAAATCTATGTATTCTAATCCAATGGTTCAAGTTCAGGTGGCAGATGTTTCCTCCCAGTCATTACCGTTAGGCAGAGGTATGAGACAGGGCTGCCCCCTCTCCCCACTCCTTTTTAATTTGGCTATTGAGCCGTTGGCCAGGTCATTTTATGACCTGACGATATTTAAGGGAATAGAGGTCCAGGGCAAGCATATTAGTTTAGCCATGTTTGCTGACAACATTATGCTATTTATCAAGGACCCTGTTAAAGATCTGTCTAAAAGTATCCACCATATTCAACATTTTGGAGCTTTCTCAGGATTTAAAATAAATTATACTAAGAGTGAGATGCTCTGTCTATGCCCCACTCTTTTTTTAGAATTGCTAACTTGTGTTGATAGATTAGGCATTAAATTAACTAAATCCTACCTTACTTACCTAGGAGTACATATTTCCCGTAACATCCCTGAAATGTACAAACTTAATTATATCACGCTCATACCAAAAATTCTGGAAGAATTGACTCGCTGGAAGAATTTGCCTCTATCATTGATGGTCCTTTGCCACCTTATTAAAATGATAAGTTTTGCTAGACTATTATATCCCATGCAGACCCTACCATTCCTGTATTGCCATGCGGATGTCCAGAAATTACACTCAGCCTTTGTCGCCTTCATCTGGCAAGGTAAGCCCCCACGTATATCTACAGTAAAGGTGTCACTCTCTAAACAGAATCTAGGAATTAGTTTTCCTGACTTAATAAAATATAATTTAGCCCGTCTTTTTAGACATGTCAAGGACTGGTGGCATAGAACCCATCATTACATGATGACAAAATTAGAATCCTTTTTAGGTGCAATCATGGTCATTACTGGGCCTCTTGAATACCCCATACTCAAGGGTCCCACGTGAGCTGAGAGACAACCTCATATTGCGAGATACTCTATTAACTTTGAAGGAAGTCAAAAAACTGCATGGTTGCCAAGTTGTGACTACTATAGTTGCCCCTTTATGCTCAACTCCCTGCTTTCCCCAGGATTTGGCCTATAAGGCTTATGAACTATGGGATTGCAGAGGCTTGGAAAGCCTCGGTCATTTATTGGATGATTTGAATAAACTTCTCCCCTTTGAAGTTGTAAGGCTCAAATATGCTTTACCATCCCACCACTTCCTCTTCTATTTGCAGTTGAAATCCACTTTTTTTAGTACAACTAGCCTCTCCTGTGATATTGTTCTACCACCTGCTCTATTACGTCTTCTGGGGGAAGCATCATCTAAGTATTCCATTTATCACCTTTACCCATTTTTAATGGATAGTGCCATCACTACCTCTAGTGTGCCATCTTTTGCATGTAAATGGGCATCTTTTATGGACCTCCCTTATCCGGATGCACTAGAACTTTTGGAGTCCAGTTGGGCTTGTGTCCGCAAAGTAATGACTAGCGAGGAATGTTGTGAAGTTCACTTTAAAATAGTGCATAGGGCATATTATGCTTTTTATATACCTCTCAAACCACGTGTCATTTCCACAAGACTAACCGCATGTCCCAAATGTGCTTTTAATAAGGCACCCTTGGTGCATGCATTGCGGAATTGCCCAATAATTTCATGCTTTTGGAAAAAAATTGAAAGTTGATTTTATGCAGTTAAGTACAGGGCATGTTAGACCATTTCTTACCCATTTAGCACTTTTTCATAGTAGTTCTGTATTATCATTGTCTACCACTCTAACAACACAAGCATCAGTCACTAAATTTGAACATCTCTGCTTTTTAGCAGCCAAAAAATGTATACTTAAAATGTGGCTTCAACCCCACCCACCAAGTATCTCTCAATTGATATAATATCCTCAATCTCTGATGGTTATTGATAAAACTGAGGCTACTCAACATTGTGATACTCATACATACAAATTTTTTGATACCTGGATGCCCTACTTAGAATATAAATTGTCATCTAGTTAACTAAATGAAATAATTGAACTCTTTCTTCATACGACATGGTATGACCACAGAAATATGAGCCCCTCCTAGGTTACATTCAATCAATAAGATCAACCATATGTAATACCCTAAGGCTTTGTTTGGTATAACTTTAATCACCACAGTATATGTTTGTTCCTTCCTTTTGCAAATTTATGGCTGTAGTGCTGCATCTGGTTCTTTATATGTTATAGCCTTTTGTTTTGTTATATGGTTATAGTTTACTAGTTTTATATGTATCTTTAGAAAATGGAGGAGTGGCAGAAAACATATTTTGATACAATATTGACACATTTATATTTCTATTACTGTTTAAGGATACTTATTTGTATGTCTGGTTGCACTTGAAGCATTTTCCTTTACTTACCTGTATTATCAGACACCACTTCTACTTCATGTGTTTTTGTAATTTATGCTGGATATATACAGTGTACTTGTTAATTTGTATAGATTTGTTTTTTATTCTGCCAATAAAGAAATATTTAAAAAAACAATTAGTATGCAGATAATTATCAAGCTTCTTCAGGAAAATTGGGTTGGGGTGAAGTCTTTAGGCTAAGAGAACAATAAAGCATATAAATAGCGGGTAAGTTGATGTAATTACAAATAATAAACTTAAAATAATTAACTTACAAAGGAGTCACATGTTTAATATACTCAAGTGTATTGAACTACACATATATTAATGTATAATGATATAATGTATTGGCCTCAGATACCGTGTTTCCCCGAAAATAAGATGTACCCCGAAAGTAAGACCTAGCACTATTTTCTAAACCTGCCCTAATATAAGACCTACCCCGAAAATAAGACCTAGTGTAAATCTGTCCAGTTCAGAAAAAAAACCCACCCAAAACTGTAATTTAGCCTAAAAAATCTAAAGCTTAATACCCCCATCTAAAATTTAAAATCCTAATCTAAAGCTTAGTAATCCGCACCCAAGCCCTAGCGCCCGCCCCCCCCCCGCACGCGGGGGTCCGTAACAGCCAGCCCACCCCTGCTCAAGATCCCCCTTAACTACATACAGCAGGTCAGAGGAGAAAAAGAAAAGAAAAGAAAAGCATACATAAATTAAAAACCGGAGGACAGTACTCACCGAGTCGTGTTCTTTCCCTGTGAAGGCAGCGGGACACTGAAAGAAAGCATGCAGCAGTGCACACTCCGGAGCCGCACAAGCCGATGCTTTCTTTTTAGTTCTGGCTCCTGTCACAGGCGGAGTGATACTACATGCACTCCGCCTGTCAGAAGCCAGAACTCGGGCTCGCGTCTTCCGAAAGGTAAGTTTTTTTTTTATTTTTAAGACCTACCCCGAAAATAAGACCTAGTGTGTTTTTGGGAGCCAAAAAAAATATAAGACAGTGTCTTATTTTTGGGGAAACACAGTAGTATAGAGTTAGGAGAGACAATGCTGGATTGATTTAATCTGGCATTGTATAATCAGTGTACATATGACATATTTTAATATTTGCAAGAAATTATATATTTTTTGATGCTATAAATGTACAAAACCATTAATATGCCCTTGCTGTGAAAATCCCCACTTCTGAGCCTCAGTGCAGAGGGTTTATCATGTGGTCCATAAAGACAACTGAGCCCTGGGTATACAAGGTTCATGTAGTGGGGGCGAGTCTAACCTCATTCCAAAAACAGTCTACTTTAGGACCAGAAAAACTTGCTGGCCCTAGGAGAAGGATGAGCTTATTGTATTTTTAATTATGAAGATGCAGAACAAATAGAGAATCCATGTTAACCCCTGCACCAAGAGTCTTCAATAGGGATAAGAACTAAACAATGGAAGTAGGTGGTCTGGTGGGTCACATTTTATTTTAAATATTGTATGTACTGTTCACCTGGGGAAGAGATGGCAGCAGGATGTATCCAGGGAGAAGGCTGACTGGCACAAACCATATGACCTAAAGCGTTTGCTGCTAACATCTTGGTGCCAGATCCCACAGGACACCCTCGGGAGTCTTGTGCAGTCCTTGCCTTAAGTCAGAGCTGTTTAGGTAGCATGGTAGGGGGTCAACAAAATATTTTAGAAAATGCCATCCATATATATTCTCTTACAATAGCTACTAAATTGAAATATCCACCAAATATATATATATATATATATATAATAGACATTACAAGAATGCATGCAAACTTATAAGAATTTTTTTTTTGAGGACAGAGTCTCTTTAAATCTTCAGGCAGGCTTCTAGGGCATTAAGAAATGATTGAGAATTCTCAGAAACTTTTTTACAAGCTGAGTGTGATTAAAGAGATAATTGGCATCTATAAAAGATCACAAAGATTGTCCAGTGAAATGGAAAGTTCTTTTACTATAACACACAGACTGGAATCACACCTATGCATTGTGTAAAACACACACACACACATATATATATATATATATATATATGCATCGTTGTGCGCCTTCATTTATTTTGAATGGCATCTTAATGTACATATACAGAAAAGACAAATGTATCTGGGCTGTAGTTTTTTTTTTACCTTTTATTCTGAATTTTCAACAGAATATAACAAACAAACTAGAACGATACAAAACACTACACTACAATCTATGACCTGTTTTATAATTTTTGATATGCAATGACATAAAATTCTCCACTATAGTAGTGCATAAATACCCACAAAAAATACCTGAGTAGAATACACTGGTATTCGGCGGAAATACACTGGCCGCAAAAGCCAGCTGGGGTACGCCGGAGCTACGGTGGCTACGCACTGGCGTAACTCCAGCGCCAAATTCAAAAGAGCGAACGGGAACGGTAGTAAATACTATTACAGTGCAATCTGATTGTCATACAACATTGTATGTTGTTCCCCCAGCTCCTCCGCACACATCATCTTTCTTCTGTCTTCAGCTGCCGAATGCAGAGACAATCTCTGGGTTTCCCTGTGACGTCGGTGCGGGGGGGAGGAACGGTGGGAAATTCAAATCATTTTGTATTGGATTCAGTACAAAATAGCTGTATTGAATCCAATACAAAGAAATCTTTATATAATATATATAATTATATTATATATGCTACTGTACAGTTATAATACATGTTTATTTTTTTTACAAATTTTTGTGTTTTTTTAGTTAAAGCTTTTTACCACTTTTAGCCACTTTTCCCGGACAGAATCATACCGCCAGGGAGGTTCAAGAGAATTTAGTGGTTAGGTACAGTAAGTAGTATACTTATACTTACACTAAGTATTTACTTATACTTTTTTTTTTTCTCTCCCCTAACATTTGTTAGTAGGTTGATCTTCACTTGCGGATATATAAGGCCATTAGAGGCCCATTCTTCGCCCCCCCTTTCGTTTTTTTGTTCTTCCCTCCATGTTTGTTTGCTAGTAGGTTGATTTTCAGTTGTAGATATATAAGGCCATTAGAGACCCTTTTTTCACCCCATCTTTTTTTTTTTTCTAACGTTTGTTAGTAGGTTGATATTCACAAGCAGATGTATAAGGACATTCGGGGCCCTTTCTTCTCCTATTATGCAATTTTATTGGTATTTATTTTGAATATTGAAACTTGCCAGTAGCTGCAACATTTCCCACCCCAGGCTTATACTCGAGTCAATCAATTTTTCCTGTTTTCCAAGGTAAAAATAGGTACCACCTTGTACTCAGATCGAGGTATACTCTAGTATATACGGTGTGCAAGAGAGTGAAGGTAAATTTTTTGCCATGTAGTGATTCAATGGCGTAACATTCCGTATAACAGAGTGGGATGGGTATGGACTCTCATTCACCTTCTGGGAGGGTATTGAGTATGAACATGAACCATCGGTTGAAGAAGCAATCAGTTTATGGGCCTTAGTTCGTGGTAGTTTCAGCATCTAGCTTTTCCAGGTACATCAGGTATGTGAGCTCAGTGGAAACATCCTTAACAGTTTGGGGAGTAGTTGCAACCAACGCTCACATTATTGTTCTCCATTAGTGTTGGTCGAATAGCTCACTATTCGATTTGGCAGCTATTCGCTCGAATATAGCAAAAAAATTTGGGTGGTCGAATGTCAAAGTCGAACACCATTAAAGTCAATGGGCATGCAGCTAGTAAACATATAAGTATCCACTGTCAATGCGATAAAAAGGATGTATGTCCAGCCAAGGTAGTATCCCAATAGTTGAATAGCATAAGTTAAGGAGAAGGTGTGGATGCCATAACCTGAGTAATATTTTCCACTATGTGTGTCCAAAAGATTTGCATAATTAGACAATACCATAGACAGTGAGCCAGAGATGCATTACATTCTCCACATTTGGGACATGATTGTGCTGCAGAAGGATTATCCACATTCCTTCGAGGGAACTGGAATCCCAAATAGGCTCTATGCATAATGTGGAACTGAGTTTCCCTCCATTTTTCATTAACTATAAGCTTGCATATGTGGTTGCAGCCTTATTGTATGTTTTCTACACAAACCCCTTCTGGGAATTCTTCCATCCACGATGAGACATTAGGGGACTTCAAAGGCGACGTGTACAGATCCAGCAGTGAAGGATATATAGCTGAGATTGATGGCTTTGGTGGTTTGATTATGGAGTCTAAGGTGTCGGTACTTAAATGAAGATCAGGTTGGAAACATAACTCCTTCCAGAAGCTGTTTTTTTGCATCGAATAGAACTGATCACTGATTGAGAGGCCACATTTGCTTATGCGGTAAGTTTGTGTGTGGCTTAAAAGAAGAGTCATCAAACAGTTGAAAAAAGTGTGTTAGACATTTTTTTGTTGCCAATTGGTATATGCTTTATAGTCCTTTCCTTGGGAAAAGCAGGATTTCCTTTAAATCCTAAATACTTGGAGAAATAAGGTGAGACAGATAGCTTTTTACAAAGAGATTTCCATTTGTATATCTTCCTCTTAACAAAGCATGGTATGGTTGTAAGGGATACAGTAATCTGGCAAAACTAATAATTTTTAAAAGATCAATTCTGCTGAACGGCCAGAGGGGTAGAGACTTCCCTTTTCTCAATTCACTACTATTTTTTTGAAAAATTAGGGTATAATTTACTTGGTACAGAGAGGAAGAGCATTTCCCAATTCTAATTCCCAGTTAAGTGATGACTTTATAAGCCAAAGTAAGGGGTGTGGAATGTCAAATGCTACTGTGGACATTTGTTAAGGGTAGGAGTTCACTCTTTTGAGACCTGAAAATTTACCATAAGTTGCAAATATTTCCCAGATACGCATATTATTCGCACTAGGATTTGCTGTAAAAAGCAGAATGTCGTCTGCAAATAAGGTGGTATGTACCTCTCTGGTTCCTATTTTGTTTCTTGTTAGGGCAGAATTTAGTTCCAGATGTCTAACTAGCAGTTCTTTTGCTAAATTAAAAAGCAAGGGGTATAAAGAGCACCCTTGTTGTGCGGAAACAAATAAGAGAGGAAGCCTGGAGGACCCTGTAATCCCACCATCTGTAATACTGTGAGTAACCAATCAAAATTCACGTTTCTAAAGTTGTAGTTACCGAGCATCCCTTAATAAATCCTACTTATGTATTTATAGTATTGTATTAAGGATTTTGGTATCCACAATAATTATTGATATAGGTCTATAGGTTTCTGGTTGATGGGGGTCTTTGTCTTTTTTAGGTAAAAGAGTAATATATGCCAACAGTCTAGTAGAGAGACACCAGGGGCCCTTCCATAACGTGGCATGCATTGATTGTAGGGTAGGTAGTAATTTAGTCAGAATACTTAAAAAAATTCATGGTATATGGTATAGGTTATTTCCTCCGATGAAATGTCAACATTAGGATGTTGCAGAATTTTTTGGGGCACCTTCGGCATGGAGACATTTTGTAAAACGTGTCTATACATTGATGTAGTCCCAGCCACGTAATAACGTTGAAAAATTGTTCTAAAAGATTTGGGATCGTGGATTAACAAGGTGGGTGACTCTCTCAGAGACTCTGGCCCTGATTAATCAATGAAATATGCGTACGCTCAAACCGCGTGTTTAGGCGCCAATATACGAGGCGTTTAACGCCGACCGGAGCCGAGTGCTAATACACGCACCTTCATTTGCCAGCCGGATTCCTGCCTTGATAAATGAGCAATAGGGGTCTCGAATCTGCCAATTAAGGCGATTCGTTTTCAGCTGCGCAATTAAGGAGGATCTGTTAAGCTGTCAATGGTGAGGTCATAGCAAATAATTAGTGGACACCTGCTCCCTGTTCTGTGTGCATCTACAGTCCATTACAGGTCAATTTGAATCTTTAATGCTTCATTTTCTTTGGGTAAGTGCTACTTCTTTAGGTTACATTGTACTCATTCACAAAACAATTAATTTATTGTTACATTTGTTGCACTGTTTTCATACTTTTTGGTTTGCTTTGCAACACTGCAAACTAATTTAGATCAGGCTGTATATATATACTAGGTAACACTTCATAATATGTCATCACACAATAGTATGAAATATAAAAAATTGTCACCAAGCATTTGTGATCTAAATAAAATTTCATTGTAGTTTGGCTTGATAGAAATCAAATATTTGAAAAAAAGATTGTTGCCAAAGATGTATCAAAAATATTTAGTGATTTCACTTGTGTATGAATGTCAAAATACATTTAAATGCATATGCATTTTCCATTTTTACTATTTAACTTGACTGGTTTGTGCGGGGGAGGGAGGGATCATCAAGTAATTTTGCTTGGATGGTATGCATTGATGTGACTTTGTAATGCTCATTATTGTCAGTATCATCTTTTGATGCAATGTTTTTGTGCTTGGTTTGTAATGACAGTTTCTGTTGTTTAGCAAATCCTCTGCTGTGCTGCCCGATCTTAGCTGCATTTTATACAAACACACTTCCACTTGCTGTCCAAACTGTTGTCAATTAGTTGTCTAGCTGAGTTGCATACTCATTCTAACACACCTGATAGTGATGGAAGGAGTTCCAGGTTGCCAAGCACAACATCAAACCACATTGATTGCCAAGCTCACAAGCAAGGTCAAACACTCTTACATACCAGATAGTATGCTTTATTTATGTGTTTACATGATTCTAATCATATTAGTTGTTTTGTATAGAAAAATGCTAGGGACAATTTAACTTAGTGCCAAACATATTTTATTGCTTTGTGCCAAAAAACTCATTTTTTTTTGCTCCTCAAACCAATGACCAGAATGTCAAAAGGCGTTTTTGCCTGTCCCGCCAGGTCATCCATGACCTGTACATCTTTCTGGAAGGTAAAATTGCTGCAAAAACCAAGAGAAGCTAGGCTGTGCCAAGAATGACGAGGCTCCTGGACACTGGACGTATATTATGAAGGGAGTCCTTTCAAACCACGTCACCCTTAATTTGTGCACTGAGCCAGTATACAGTTTCCTGGGTGTTTATGAAGGTTTCAATGCCATTTTAGACCTTGGCCCACTATATTTTCACTTACTTACGTCAGCTTGGGAGTGGAGGAACATAAAGGTGGATTTCTCCTTTAACCGGAAGCAATATCATCCACAAATGTACAGTAGTCTGTGATGTCACATTCTAGAGGCTTAGCAGCACAGCAGAGGGATGTTATCGCCCTGTAAAGAAATAGATTAAATTATTAGGATGTGGTTATTCATTTAGTGGTAACTACATGCTGCTGGATTGTATTTTTCATGCTTTTCTGGCTGCAAAACAATGCTTGCCCAAATCTGCACTAAATTGCACTCTGCCCCAGTTTGGCAATGTGTTTTTGTAAAGTGTCACATAAAGGTCCAGCTCTTACACAAATATGTCTGCTATTTCATTTCCTAAACGATTAAAGTGTGCTTTCTATGACTTAAACTCCTAGGTTGGTTTGCAACCCAAACATGGTGTGCTGAAATATGTAATGCATGCATTGTAAACATTTGTAAATACTCACGTGCAAAGACATTAGCAATAAGTTCAACCCTGACTCGACGGCCCTCTGCTGTGCTTTGAGAGCTGGAGGCAGGATGTTGATGCACTTCTGGCTCGAGTTCCTCTGGAATGTCCCAGGTATCACCATGGTGCAGGCACAGATTATGCAGGATGCAGCATGCCATGATGACTTGGGCAGCTTTCCATGGTGCGTACAGGAGCTCACCACCGGGCCGCGCCAAGCACAGAAACCATGCTTTTAGCAGCCCGATGGTGTGCTCTACAACCCCCCGGCTTTTATGCAGAGCCTTGTTGTAATTTTGCTCTGCTTCAGACCGGGGATGACGCACAGCTGTCATAAGCCACGGAAGCTGGCCGTATCCTTTGTCAGCTGTAAAAAGACAAACATAATAAGTGTTAGTTCTTGGTATAGTAAATGTTCTGTGAATGCAGTGTAACATTTGAGTTTTTTTACAAAAGGTTGTTAAGGGTTGTGCTCTTCGGTCACTTTATTGCTTTTTGGTTGTTAGGAGACATTGTTACTACTGACTACCACACTGAAGTACTGTGAGCTGTGAAAATAGTAATTATACTAGGGCTTCTGGGAATATCTGAAAGTTAGTTCTTCCCCCATGCTCCCAATATTGTACAATATTTATAAACTATTTGCTAAATTGGATGTTAGCACAAAATTTGACATATATACAATGCCATTGATGGCCCCCAAAACATTAGGAAATCTCGCTCGCCTGAAGAAATCCACCTTTACCTTCCTCCACTCCTGAGCTGTTTGAGGGAACTATATAGTGAGACAAGGTCCACAATGGCATATATGACCTTCATAAAAACCCTGGAAACTGTAGGCTGGCTTAGTCCACAAATTAAGGCCGAGGAGGTTTGAAAAGGAACCCCTTCCTAAAATATACAGAGTGGCCAAGAGCCAGGTCATTCCTGGCACTGCCTGGCTTTTCTTCTCTTTTTGAGCAATTTTACAAGCTGTACAGGTCATGGATGACCTGGTTGGACAGGCGAAAAACGCCTTTTTACATCCTGGTCACGTAATTTATCAAGGTGGCTACGCTCCAAGAAAACACGTGGCTCCCGGACCCATCGAAAAGTTGAAGGCTGCTCCTCGGGTTATTGTTGCTGCTCCTCCTCTGCAGTAACAAGCAGAGTTGTGTTTGATGCCACAACAGCAGTGGTGAAGAGCAACTCTACTTCAATATCCTGCTCCATGACAACAACAAGCACAATCCTCGCCCCAGCGCACATTTAAGTGCGCATGAATGTGCAGACGCAACGCGCATGAATGTGTGCATGTAACGTACATTAACCACGCATAAACCGCGCATAAACCACACATAAACGTGCGCACGTACCAGATCCCTAAAAATTTTTGCTTCTTAGCCTGCATGCAAACCAAAACTTTACAAAGACAAAAAAAAACACACAAACCAGAAGGCTGCTACAAGAAAAACGAAAAGTAAGAATACACCATTTACGGTACTTTATTCCTCCAAAAAAAGTTTTTGGTGTGTTGTACCATAACTCCGTGTTGTCCCTTTTTTTCCTTCTAGTAACATGCAGCCAAGGAGAATGGCCATCACCGCTGCCAGCACCACCACCGTCGCTGCTGCAGGCCCCGCCACCACCACGACCGTCTCTGCTGCTGCTGCCGGCCCCACCACCAGCACCACCACCCCAGGGTCTTCAGTCCATAGACCAACGGGCAGCTCCCTCAGGCCAGCTAGGTTGCTCTGTGAAGCAGGCCAAGTAATATCTAGGCCCCTGGCCCCTCAACGTGGCACCTCAGCCAGTTTGAGCCGGACCAGGGATTCTGCTTACAAGGCAACCGGCTTCACTCCTGAGTAAAATGCAGCCCTCATGGAGTCCTACATACAAAATTTTCCACGACTCCATGGGGGCTTGCACTCCCAGACCTCCCATGCTGTAAGGCAGGGACTCTCGGAGAAATTTGCCAGGAGTGTAAATGCAGTTGGCAGTACACAACAGACCATTATCCAGTGTCAAAAACATGTTAGTGACATCTTTAGACACGTCAAAAGGGTCCTGGGCACAGAGGCTGGAAGGAGTGGGACCTATCGTGAACATCTTGTGCAGCCTCTCAGGGAGTACAAAAGATTGGCGTTGCCATTCATTGAGCCAGGAACGGTGGTAGGGGTGGACTACCTGGATGACTCGGATGCATGGCAACCATGTAAGTTCAATCCTGTTACATTACATAATTACCAATGTTAATTGATTTTTGCATTTTTTGGGGATTGCAACAGTTTAGTCATTAGCATTGAGAAAAAAATAGGATTGTGTTTTTAACTTATTTATGTTTGGGGTGAAATATGAGATCGTTTTTTTTTTAAATTACCTCTTTAGTGTATTTTTACCTTCTTTTGACTTGCATCAACAATGTGTGTAATAAATTATTTTACAATAGTACGCCCGGAGACACAGCAGTACCCTCCTGCCCTCTGTGCTTGGGGGGATGTGGATGATGAGGATGTCACTTCACATCGAGGTGACACTGGGCTTCCTCCTGGTATAGTGAACCCTCATGGTCTATCTTGTTTGACAATGTGCACTTGTCTCTAATCATGATTATAACCACACTCATGAGTAATATGAGTGTTTAATTTCACACATTTTTTGCTCTGGGAGGGGTATGTTTTGTGGTTAGATTTGTGGTGAACCGATGAATACAAATTAACTTCGGTTAGAGTCAAGCTCACTCTATTTCATTTGTTTTTGTGCTTTATTTAACAGATCACCAACTACAGGAGGAGGTCGTTGATCCACTGCAGAGAAGCCTGGAAAAGAATACAAGTAATTTGGTTTGTGTGTGTGTTCAGCCTTCCAAAAACTAAGTAATAACCTTCGATCTTTCTATAATTCATCTATATCTATATATATATAAGATTTGTTAAATTTTCTTGGGAGATGTTTCTGGTGCAGCCTTCCTTTGGGAATGTGTGAGCTTACTGATTTAAATATTTAAAGTCGACTCTAATTTCCGTCTACATGTCAAAAATATTTTTGCCGGGGCGAAATATTGGAGAATTTTGATATGTGAAGACTTGTTACCACATTTATTAATTTTGATGTGATATATCATGTGCCTTTGTAGAACATCCATGTCTGCTGATTCCTGGTTCAGAAGAGTTTTAATGGGCTGCATCCACTGTGGAGGTAGGCAAGAACTGGTCCATTAGTGTTTATTTTGAGATGTGTTGGGGGAATGAACCTTTCCCAATGTGTTCCATTTGTGTTTTCTTTGTTTTTTTAGGGTCCCTCAGGTGGACATTTACCACAAGAAGAAGAGGAGAGACCTGAGGTTTCGGTAAGCAACCCAAGTTTAATGTTTAGGATTTAGAATAAACGTGTCTAACATTTGTTGATGTTCCAATGTCAGGATGCTGTCTGCATAATGTTATGGTGACCCACAAAGTTAAAGTAATAATTTTTAATTTTCCCTTCATAGCAACCAGTGGATGCAGGTGGATTGGGTCAACCCAGTGTGGGCAGACAGCTTCTAAGCCTCATTCAGAGGCTGGTTGACCATTTTGATTTTTGAGTAGTGGAGTCAAGGATGTCTGCCCCAAGTTCCAATATTTTAGAACAGGTCCTTACGCTCCTACATGAAAACCTCATTTAAAATTGCCAGGACCGAGAATTTAACCAACAATATCTGGATGCCATACATCGTCTGACAGAATCGGTCCAACAACAATCGGTCACTTTGGGTGCCTACATGTTCAGAGTTGACCGTCTGTAACATGTTGAGTGAATCCCTGGGCCAACAATCTCAGCTAAATCAGGCGATTATTCACAGGCTGGGTTGGCAAATCCCAATAGGTCCTGCTGGCCCCCCATCCCCCCCAGAGCAGCCAGCGCCATCCTTCTCTCTGGCTCCACCCTATTCCCCGGCTCCACCCTGTTCCCTGACTGTTGCCTGGCCACTTTCACCTCCTGACCGCCCACCCAATGCCCCTGCTAGCCCACCCCATGCCCCTACCAGCCCACCCTGTGCCCCTGGCCACCCACCCGTGCCCCTGCCTGCCCACCTCCTAACACATGGGCAAAGTAATCGCCGTGCTCTCGAGGTGGGCCGCACCCGCAGCCGTGCTGTGGAGGTGGACTGTGGGCATGCTGTGGGGGGGGGGTCCCATGGCCAGGGCTCAGAAGCTCCTCAGGAGGGCTGGCTGCCTCCCTCGATGTGGAACTGGCTGTGTTTGCGGAAGGAGACCAAAAAAATAGGAGAGGTAAAGTTCTAGTTCTTAAATTGCACAGTGCTAAAGAATTCAAGTTATGTCATCTCATCTGACTGTTTTGCTGTTTACACCGTGCCAAACAAGAAAGAAAGGTTATTCTTGGGGCCAAGCTAATTATGGCTATGGAACTAAAGTGATGCAGTTTGTTGGCAATGAAGGTTGTGGGTTTTCACGAGGGATAAACGTCGCTAAGTGACATTTAACCTTTGTCTTCTGTTAAAAGCTGCCTAGACATGAAGATAGTCATACACTCCTAATGATACTTGATGGAGCTAGGCCTAACAAAGTATCTCCTACTTTATTTTCATGGTTTTAAAGGAATGTTCTCAATATCTAAAATGGAGAAATACTTAAATTCAGATGAGGAACTTGTGTCTTGTGGAGGAGGTGCTGGCAAGGGCGCTCCAGTAGCTGTAGATAAAAAATAAACACCATAAGTAAAAGTGGGTAGGCATGCAGTGGCCGGGTTTGGGGGGTCCCAACGCTACGCTGGGTCCCCTGGACACCGTCGAGGTGTCACCACGTGTTGCTGCTCACTGGAAGGGATAGTAAGGCGTGGTGCACCCCAATGGGAAATTCAGAAAGTCCAGAGAGTCAGGGTCTGCAGTAAACCAGGGTGTTCCTTTACTGGAGGAATTCAGGTACAAAACAATACAGGCGAGGCATTAGGCTGGCTTCTCCAGTCTCCTCGCTGGCAGAAGAAGGGTTTGATGCTGAGGAAAGGCATGTCCCTCTTTCTCTTCAGAAGGCTGGTACCCTGGTCCAAGGCTGGTGATCCAAGGTCTGTGGCAGCGTATCACCGTCTCAGCGTCTTCTTCTGGTCACTTAGTAGTCTGGCAAGGAGTTTCCTCTTCCAAGCACTGGTCCCTAATTGCAACACACTAGGGGCTCTGACTGCTCAGATAGTCACGACTACTGAACAAAGAAGATTTGTGCAACAGGGCACTAACTATGTACATTGTGTTTGAGATAGTCCAGCTCTAGGGGGGCCTTCAATTTTCCCCTAGGTTTCAGGCTCTTAAAGGTTATGAATTGGATTCATCATGAGCTTCTTGTGTTCCACTTCGGATTGGTGGGCTGTTGATGCTGTAATCCGTCTGGCAATGATGTATCCTGGTAGTTGGTTCTTTGGAACATGGGGAATGCACGTGGACAGGATGCACGTGGCTGAGTTAGGCTGTGGTCATCAAGTTGGAATTTTGCAGAGATTAGCGAGGTCTTCACTGGTCACCGCTGGGCCAGAACAGGATAGCAGGTACTGTATTCAAGTCGAAGATTTAGGACAAGTAGGGCTAGGCACTCCCCTACTTTTCATTGGCTCTCTGGCCAGCATCTGCACCTGTAGCAAAAAGACTCAAAAGGACATCATTAACTGGGCCAGACCAATTACTGCACTGACAACCAGTACCACCAACATAGTCATGCACAATATACATGGTGTACATGAGAAAGCCCCTTCTCAACATAGTCATTACAGTATGTGAAGCATCGTTTTGAACCCTTTTCACTTAACCCTTTTCAGGGCTGACCTTAAAGCTTTTTATCATAGCTTTCAGCAACACAATAATATTTTCCAAAGGATACAGATCTTCATCATTATCAGCAAAAATAGGCAGCATCATAGATGAACCTTAGAAGCTTAGGTATAGTCATACAGTATATCATCACATTTTCATACGAATGCAGTTCTGACCCATAAATCACATAACAGAAATGTGGATGGAACAGTTAATCTGGGTATCTGGTTGGTTTGATACCTTTGGTGGCTCTTTCAGATCTCCTGGGCTGTGCGTTGATCATAGGATCAGAAAGAGCATTATTGGTGACCTTGGCACTGGAACCACAAAGTTCAGGAATACTAGACACAGGTAATGACATTTTTGGTACCATCCACCATTCTAGAATTGAAAACCAGTTAAAGGGGGTCTTACTGACTGTAGCTGGTTTTAATTTAGTTTCCGGTAATACATTTTCAGTTGGTACATTTTCTTGGGACGTTGGGGTTTCTTCCATAAGTTCCTTGGATAAACACAGCTTCAATTGATTACGGTGAACAATTTTAAGGTTCTCATCACCTTGTTTATTTATCTGATAGGTTTCAGCAGTTGATATGGCTTTGATCTCATAGGGCACAGATTCCCATTTATTTTCCAGTTTGTTTGACCTGTGTTGTTTTCGTAACCATACGTGATCTCCTACATATAGTGGTTTAGCCTCAGCTTTGGCATTATATCATCCATTTGTTTTTGTTGAGCCTCATGAGTTGTTTCATTGGTTATTTGTTGGATCAGTTTGAGGCGCCTCAGTTGCTCTTTTGCCCAGTCAGTTTGTGGTAACGGGTTGTTATCATGGTCAGTTGGGACACTTAGCAATATATCGGCCGGCAACCAACTTTTGTGTCCAGACATTAATGTATAGGGTTCTTGTTTAGTTGAACAGTGCGGTGTATGGTTAAATAACAAAGTCAGTTTAGATACCCATGTCGGCCATTTTGCTTTCTCACACTCTGGCAATTTACGCAAAAGATTTATTATGTTTTGGGTAATTTTTTCACATAAACCATTGCATTGTAGGTGATAGGCAGTCGTACGTATTTTTTTAATATTGTACAATGTGCACATTTCTTGGAATAAGTGTGACTCAAATGCTGAGCCTTGGTCAGTCAGAATCTTTTCTGGTGGTCTGTGGACCTCAATAAACCTCTTTTCAAACACATCCACAGTGGTTTGCGCTTATAAGTCTCTTACTGGTATTACCATGGCATACTTGCTATAATGGTCAATGATTGTTAGAGCGTACACATACCCATTTCGGCTGGGTCTTAATTTAACATGGTCCAATGCAACAAGCTCAAATGGCCTATGACTCTCAATTGGGTGCAGTGGTGGTTTTTGTCTGGGCTGGTCATCCCTATTGATGGCACAAATAGGACACTGGCAACATTATTTTTCTATGTCATCTCTCATTCTGGCACCCAAAATGTCCTGATTGATTGTGGTATGCATCCAGTATCAGATGGGCATCCTGTCTGGGTACCATAATCTGTTTAATACAGTCATGTGTCAGAGGATCAATAATGCAACGTTTGAGCTGACCCTTCTCATAAAACAGGTGTTTCCTCTGTCTCAACAGTTTTAGTACCTCAGGGTCGGCTGTTTCTCTCTGATGTGGTGTAAGGCTCTTACCAGATTGTAGCACAGTCCATAGTTCCTGTAGCACTCTACTTTCACGTTGTAATTGGGTCCGATCCATTCTGGCTGCTTGTGGATGAATTGGATTTTGTTGACTGGCCTCTCTGGCAGTTATAGTATCCTGTATCCTACGCAATGACTCATTCATGTTGGTCCTGCACTTGAGCCAGCACTGCTCCCAAACCCTTTTTACATGTATTGGTTTACAGTCTGAAGAGTTTAGTGTAGTCTGGGTAAGCAAGAATAGTGGCTTCGGTAAGTTTCCGTTTCAGATCATTAAAAGCTGTTTCCTGAGCATCAGTCCATACAATAGTCGTCTTATTTGAACCTTTTTTATTAGGCTGGCCTTTTAACAAGTCTTGCAAAGGGACTGCAACCTTAGTAAAATCTTGAAAAATCGCCTGTAATATCCAGCAAAGCATTGATATTTCTTCACGTCATAGATATTGGTAGGTGCGGGCCAATTTTTAACTCCAGTGATTTTATTGGGGTCAGGGAGGACTCCTTGAGCAATTACATTAGAGGCTTTCATGTCGTTCACTAGCTGTTTCACTTGTTGGTACATGGCTGGTGGTATGAGCCTGTATCTTTCTTTAATGGGTAGGTGGGACCCAGTGGGGATAATGTGTTGGATCACTTCTACTTTGCCAAAATCTGTGGGGTGTTTACTGAAAGCAGCCTCACGCTCCTTAACAACCTTCAGGACCCCCTCCTTCCACTCAGCGGGGGTGTTCTGATCCCCAATAGGGAGTTGCTCCCACCAGAGACCCTCTGGCCAAACCTCCGCCTGGCTGGCAGACTGCGTGGCTGGCCAGTCGAGGTGGACAATATGATTGTTCCCAACATCTATTAATTTAGCAACTGTCTGGTATTTATTCAACTGAATAGGTCGGTCACTAATGTTTAGCATGCGGATTGGCACCCTGCCATGATTCACAGTAACTAGACTGTGGGCAGCAAGCAAATATTTCTTGCCCCCATCCAGTATAGGTTCAACAAGGGCCTGGTAAGCTTGACCATGTGGTCCTATACGTGCTTTACACCAAAGTAATGTCTCAGAGTGAGGTTGCAACCATATGGGTTTAGCATTAGTAATCCTTACATTTCCAATCTCACCCTTGTGATCACTGAAATTTTTATGCCCTCTGATTGCCCTCAGTGTATGCTGTAACACTCTGCGGTGCGGCAAAGGGGCTGTGACTAACTCTTGCTGGAGTATACACATCAATTCCTCCACACAATTTTGTAAAATATTCATTCCCAATACAACTGGGGGAAAACCCTCATCATGCACATGTACAACTATTAACCCTTGCCGCTGTAATTTAGTATTACCAATTTGCACAGTGTCCCTGGGATGCTATGGGCTGGCCATTGCTGGCAATTATATTTATCTTACCCTGAGTGGGATGGATAAGCCGGTCTAGCTCCCAATGCCGCTGATAGAATGGCAGTTGCATCGTAGGTACTTGTGACCCAGTGTCCACTAGTGCAAGGCAGAACACTGTATTAATTCTGACAGTAATTGTAGGACATTCACCAATATATGCAGACAAGTTTGGACCCAAGCAGTCACCCCCTGAGGGTTGGTCCATTGCCCCAGGAGACACTAGTTTAACTTCTTGCATTCCCGCTCCACATGACCAACTTTTTGACATTTACGACATATCGGTTGGCCACTGGCATCAAGCTGGGTAAACGGCCATAATTCCTAGGAATACCATTAAACCATATCTCCATCTACCTCTAGGGTACCAAGTACCTCCATTAGGCTGCTGGCTTTGTTCATGCCCTGTATTTTTTTGTAACACCTCAACATTTTTTGCAAGCTGCAACACAAACTTCAAGTTAACTTTGGTATTTTCATCACATTTCTTAACATTAGACTCTACTGCTGTGCTCCTTTGTTCAGACATAATGGCACAACTATAACCTGGGTCTGAATCAGAACCCAGTACCTTTCCTGCAAGCTCCTTAAAGTCAAGGAATAGCATATCAGGGTGTTGTAATGCAAGAACTCTCAGCTGGGTTTTTACAGCATCTACTCTGGCACCCTCTACAAACTGGTCTTTCAGAGTCCGGTCTGGATTAAGTACCTCATGTGGACACATGTGCTGGATGGTACGCAGAGCTTCCTGAAGGCTTAGAGCAAAATCTTGCAGGTTTTCACCCATCCTTTGCGACTAATGAAATGCATTTTTAACTCTAATAATGTGCGCAAGTCTGTCTAAAATTTGGTCAGCAGTACGCTTTTCAGTACTAGGCCATGACTTAACCTCCTTTAGAGCTGCTCCCTCCAATTGACCAATCAACATAGCGACTTTCTGGTCATCATTAAGGGAAATCATCTTGTAAATGGCACTCATTTGATCCCTAAAATCTTTGAGGCCTGTAGGCTCTCCTCCATATTTCGGTAACCATGGTGCACCAAAAAAATATAGTACTGACAAGAGTATTGTTGGAGAAGGGCTAGAAACCCCAGAACTGACAGGCATATCACGGTCTCCATTTACTGACATGGCAGCAAAGTATAGTAGCACTATGAGGCAGTAACCCAGTCCCTCACTATCAAATCTCTAGCTAATAATGCAGGATACAGTCTCACTAGCACAGTCACTTGCTTGTGGCAGACCCCACAAGGGGAACACTTACATTACAGATGTTGCTGCTCTCCGGAAGGTATGGTAATGCGTAGTGCACCCCAATGGGAAATAAGTTCAGAGAGTCAGGGTCTGCAGTAAACCAGGGTGCTCCTTTACTGGAGGAATTCAGGTACATATATATACATATATATACACAGACACCCATACACATACATACATGTATATATATACATATATATCTACAGAAGCAAGCAAGAACTTGCGTGTGTGCTTTGGACAAAAAATCTAGTTTGCTGGCAAAAGCGAGGTTTTGCCCGTCAGAGCCCGCTGGAATTTCTTACCAGGTGGATCACCGGGTCCGGCATCGGATGCATTTAGCTAGGTGCCTGTGTAAAGAGCTGAAATCAGTTAACTCTTTCTAAACCTGAAAATATTGGGTCATGAAAAGATTTGCTTATTTCTCAGCTAATATAAATGTTTAAAACATTTGAACAGCCCAAACATTTTATTTAGGTCTAAGTGAAAGATGTGTGCCATTAGAAAAATGTATTTTTTAGGGGAACAGTGACTTTTAATGCAAGCTCGCCAGTGTCAAACTGCCGGGGATGTGCGGCTCTAGCAGCGAGATCATTTTGGTTAAAAACTTCCACAGGAATACGCCTGCGCCTGAAATTTAGTTGATAAATTGATCGAAGGCTTTTGATTTTGGATTGTGAATACGAATGCACGAGCGAGCTTCCAATTTTGCTTGATAAATCAGCCTTTTATGGGAGCGACCCCTGGCTCCTTTAGCCATATTTGCCAGGAGTCTTCCAGCTCTGTTACCAAACTTATGTAATTTAGGTTGTGTGAAATTGTATTGTTTTTGGATTCTCTGCACCATAACACCCCTCAAAGTGTTTCTTGGCTGATTGCTATGCTTGTATATTACTAGAAGGGTCAAGCTGCAGATTTGCCTGTGCTGCACGTAATTTGTAATTAGCTTCAATAGTAGTTCATTAGTAGTAGTAATTGTAGTTCAGTACTTTTACATTTTGTTGCCAGGTATGAAATGATGCATCCTTGCATATAGGCTTTACCAGTCTCCCAGTACATAACAGGATTGTTTTTGTGTGCACTGTTTTTGTTTATTTCAAAGTCCCTCCACGCAATTTGGAATGTGCTTAAAGAACCTGTCCCTTGATAAAAAGGATGGCAAATGCCATTGAATAAAATCCCCATGAAGGGCATAATCTCTCAACGTTATTGATTGTGGAGCATGGTCAGAGAAAATGATAACATGACTTTCCACTTCTGCCACTCTAGAAAGTGTATGGTGTGTGAGAGAGAAATGTGTAATAGGTCATCCAAAGGTGAAGTTGAAGTCTGTGAATTATTTTGGGATGAGGATTGTCAGTCCTTGGTACTATGACTGAGTTGAAATCCCCTTCCACAATTTTGGTACTAATTGATCCTTGTAAAATATATCAAATAATAAAAAATATCTATGTAGGATATCTAATATTGAATGTACCAACAGCATTTTACCAGAAAATACCCTGCAAAAATCACCATATCGAATGGGTGGGCATTGAAGAACCCCCCCCCCCCCATTATTTTCTATTTTCCCCCTTGACATCCTTCTGTGATCAGGGAAAAAGTTTCTTTTTTTTCCCCTTTTCTCCCAATATATACATAGTACTAAAACATGTTATAACAATAAGGTAACAAATATATTGCTTATTTACTTACTATAGTCTAACATACTTATAGGAGAAAAAAATACATATACAGCGCCTAAGATACCACTTGTCCAATCTAATACCACCTACTGACCCTGATACTGATACTGATACTATACATCCTGGAGAATGTAAGTCATCTTTTTATATTACTAACTTTTTAGATGCATAAGTTGTTGCTACTTTGCAGGATACATATGGGTTTGAAATATTATATATTTTTGAACATGATTGAATGTCAGTATTCTGGTTATTACTATGTTAAACTGTGATATGCCGCCTTTGTCTGTGCTTTTCATTACCTTGTAAGTTGAAAATGCTACAAAATATACTGTTATATTAGTCTAATGACCTCTTATTAGCCCCGAGGAAGCCCAATGGGGGCAAAATGCATCAGGTGTTAAAAGACTGCGAGCGTTGAAACTATCAATCATCTCTACGTACTCTTGCGTCGGCTACTAGCTGCTACGTGTATCTTGGACAACAATTTATATCTATGCAGTAGGTGACGAATGTCTATCATAGGTACCATTGTTTAGACTGGAATTACCAAGATCTCAAACAAAATACTATGCTTAATATTGTTACTGTGTGATGCTATTTGGTCAATATATGTGATATTGCGGAAAAAAACCCTTTCTGTTTCTCTTTGCCTTTTTTCATCTCTACAATGAGGGTTGGCAATCATCCTATGGAACCGTATTCAATTGTGAATAGGAATAACTCCACTAGTACTAGTTTCTCATTGTTCTGATATACATACTGTACATCGGGTCCTCTCTCTTTACCCAAATCTTGTATCTACTAGTGGAGTAGCACCAAAACTACATACGTACTATAACAGTGCACTACTGAAAAGATATTCTTAAAAATGATTGGGAGGAGTTTATGTCCCAGATTAGGCAGAAATGTGAGGAGGCACAACCCAACAGATCAAAAATTAATTCATTCGTTTTCAAGTTTAGACTTATTTAAGAAAAAAAATCATTAGAAAATTTTTTGAAAAATATATTTCCGAAGGGATCAACCCCCCTGGACTTCCAGTCTAAATGTTCCCAAGTATCAACCATATAGACTGGATCAAAAATGAATTGGAGAATGCTCTCAAAGAATGGTCTAATAATCTAATGCAAATACTCATTACATATAATAATAGAGAACTAGACACCTTAGAATCTGAGATCAAAGAAATCTATGTTCAAAATTTGAAACTCAATGAATCACCAGAATTTGTTGACCAATATCAACCTCTAAAACAACACCTTGAAAAATTCAACATAGATATACCCTGTTTCCCCGATTATAAGGCACTCTCATATTTTTTGAAATGCCAAAATATGCCCTGGGTCTTATTTTCAGGGGATGTCTTATTTTTCCATGAAGAAGACTACAGTACACATTTATTGTTGAAACTCACTCATGATCACTCATG
>NC_092867.1:49550726-49574607 GCF_032062135.1 Pyxicephalus adspersus
AATTATTTTTTTAAAAATCGGGGGTGGCTTACTTAATGGGGATGTCCTAAAATCGGGGAAACACAGTATACAACAAAAAGGATGGGAAATTTCAAAAGGATAAGTGTAATGCGCCTGGGCAAACCACAGCCAACTCCAAGAATCCTTTTATCAAGCTTTATTGTTGTCAAAAAACAAGGCAAAGGTCATTCACAGATGATCAGTCCGATAAACGTGCTACAGAAGGATAAGGCAAGGCAGGTCAGGAATAATCCGAGGTCAGGGCAAGCAGCAGGCAAGAGTAGTTGATTGGCCGCAGGGAATTCAAACTATGTCAGGGAATTCAAAGTAAAGACATAAATCTCTGTTCACGTCCATGGGGATGCTGGGGATGCTGCCTGGCCGAACAGTAGTTCGGCCAGAACAGATCCCTCCACCAGCAGGGAGAGACGTGCTGCGAGCAGGGCAGCAGCCTCAGCCACGCTGCCTGCTGCAGCGGTGTCTCCCTCGCCGGCTGTGATCCCCAAGGATGCTGCAGGCTCACTAGACAGGTACGTGCCTTGAAATAAGTGGCTGTTCTTGAGAAAAAAGGATAAAGGGGTATTCTTGAGAGAAAAAGCATACAAGTGGGAATCCCCCACTACTGCTGGACCCCACACAACCACATCTGGTTCACACACTTCTTTCAATCAGGCATCCGGCCCATCACAACTGCCACCACCCACTAGCGTTATCCCTACCACTTTTACTCAGATCCCCCCCCCCCCCACACACACACATATCCCACAAGGGAAAAAGCGATACAAAAGTGACACTAGTGAGCAGTCACAACAGGACCCAAAAAGAAAACCGTCCCTTACCATCCACACCCTATCCCAACCTTCCCCCTTAGCCGCAAGACTCAACCTACCAACTGATACCCCATTGGCAAATAGCACCTTCACCACACATACTATCACAGACCCCAACAATATTCCAGAATCAGCCAACAATACATTCAATCCAAACTTTTTAGAACACTTGTCTTTGCCTTCTAACTTACCGGATTTTCTTCCTCTCTCCCCACCAGCCCCACCTCACGCCACTTTCACTTTTGGAGCTATACCCAAAGCACAGACAAAGGACTCTTTTTTTGGGACACTATCCACCAAGATACCATCTCCAAAAGGATCGATCCAAAGCTTTTTCTTAAAAGTACCAACCAAGATCTCAACTTGGAAATTATAAATCTTTCGTCTTATAAACTGAACGTAGAAGGGGAAAGTGTCCTTAAAATGGGCCTATCCTTCTACCCTTCAGGCAGACTCAATAAATTTGAACTGGTTAAAGATGTACACCTATTTGCACGAAACCCCACCCTGAAATGAATGTTTGAAAATACTGAAAAACCCATTGCACCCCAAGATACTTCCACCCTAAAAAATTTTAACATTCAAGACTTTAGAACTCTAAAACCTCTGCAAGAACTTCTGTTTAAAAATGAAATTGTAGGCCCCACTGAATGCATACCTCCAGACCCCTCTTTACCTGCAGACACTACTACCCTACCCAAACAAGTCCAAAATCCACCTTTTATCCGCCCATTTTTTATAACGCCTATGTCCAGACTTTTGTGAATCTGGTCACTAAAGACATATTAGAATTTGATTTCAAAAAGTACACCCCCATACAACTTCTCTCAAGCACAAAGACAAGCATTTAAAAACCTGCACCAGAATAATTCTATTATCAGCAAAATGGCCGATAAGGGAGGGAATATAGTCATAATGGACAATAGCAAACAAATGTGTCACCAAATTCTTAACAATACCGAATGGTATCAGCCAATGGAATCCAAAACCATTACCAATTTCTATGAAGAATACTATTCTATCATTAGATCTGGACATGCTAGTGGCATCATTGACACTCAAACAAAAGATTAACTCTTGAATAAAAATACTGTTATGCCCATTTTTTACAGCCTACCAAAAATACATAAAAATCACACAAACCCCACAGGGTGCCCCATCGTCGCTGGTATTGACTCCAAATCTTCCAACGCCAGTGACCTTGAGGACACATTCTTGAGACCATTTATACTCAATCTACCGTCCAACCTCTGGGACACCATACAATTACTTGAAACCCTAGAGGGTTTAGAGGTGCCTCCCAACTCAAAGCTAGTCATCATAGATGTGGAGGCTCTCTATAACTGCATTCCCCATTCACTGGGCCTGCACACCATGAAATCTATCATTATTACCAACACCCCCCCCCCCCCATCCAGCTTACAATGGGTTCATACCATCACTACATCCTTACAAAAAGCATTTTCACCTACAATCATCAACACTAATTCACGGTGTGGCGATGGGGACGAAATGTGCCCCATCGTACGCAAATCTCTATTTGGAAGAATGGGAAAGACAGCTTTTCTCAGGCCCTAATTTCTCAATATACCGACCCCAGACAATTATGTGGCGTCGGTATATTGATGATATCTTCATCATTTGGACAGATACCAATGAATACCTCCATCACATGTTCAATTTTATCCAAAATAATATGTTTAATCTCAAATTTACAACCCATTCTCATCCCAATAAAGTCCCATTCCTTGACATCTTGATTATGATCACAGAGTACCAGAAAATCACCACAACCTTTTTTAGGAAAGAGACAGCTGGAAACACAATCCTCCATGCAGAGAGTTCCCAAACCACTACTCAAAAGTATACCATTCAGCCAGATGCTTAGATTAAAAAGGAACTGTTCTTTAGACCTCAGACCAAGCATTAACCAAAAGGTTACAGCAAGAAACTATTAAAACCACAGAACTTTGAAAATTTAAAGGGAGAACTTGTTATTTCAACCCCCCAAACCTCCAACAAACCGTAATTTGCACTTAATTACTTGTTTCAATCAAGAGTACAATAGTGTACACACAATTCTATCCAAATACGGAAACATCCTATGGGGAGATCAAAATATCAGAAAACACATTAATATAAAACCTCAAATAACCTATAGAAAGCCGAAATCCTTAAAAGACTACCTGGTCCAAAGCCACTTTGACCCTGAAAATACAAAACAAAACAGTAGTATGCCGAACGGCACATATAAATGTTGTCATTGCAGGCAATGCACTTGGATTCATGAAAATCAAGCTCTAGTACTTCCATATGGAACGATACACAAAGTGTATGAACATGTAAATTGCCAATCCAAAGGTATCATCTACTTAATTACCTGTAAATGTGGAAGATTCTATGTCGGTAAGATGAAAAGAACTTTTCGACAACGCATTTATTAACATGTCTACAGTATCACTAATGGAAAAATGCTAAAACCTATCAGTGTCCACGTAGGCACTGTACATCAATTTATGACAATCAACACTGACTACATCAAATTTGCTGTTCCTGAACACATTCCCCAAAGTCCAGAGGAGGTGACCTAGACAAAAGATTACTGAAACAAAAAACAAAGTGTATCTTCCTCTTAAAAGCCAATTAACAGGACCTGGACAAAACGAAGCATTCAGCTTCAAACCTTTCCTGTAACTGAAAGGAGACCCCTACTATTATTTAAAACCCCACAAATATAGGATCTAAAACTAATCCAACATACCACAAGTGTATTTTATAATTTTCACAGTTTTATGTTGCAATGCATCTTGTCATAAGTATATTGCTTAAATTCTTCTATTAAATAACAATTTCCTATCTACACTAGACTTTCTATACCCCTTCCTGTCCCAGTTTATTCTTCCGGGTCCTCTATTTCCGGTGGCACGTCTGTAACAACACAGAAGAAGCTGCGACTGCAGCTTCCTGGGCATTTTTCTTTGGTGACACAAGCAGGTATTAGGTATGTACTTCATCCTACATCGAATATTCTACTTGCTATCTATCTCCAATGACTTAGTATAGTTTCTAACCCTAACAAAACTTAAACCACATAGATAAACCACCATACATAGTACTTGTATTTGTCATCCACATGTACATACTAAGCCAAAAAATGTTTCTAACACAACAGTCTGAACTTCATTAAGATTCCAAATAACAAATTAGACATTCAAATCGTAGTACAACTTTTTTCATATCTATATTGGTGTATTGAAACCCTTTGATTATTCTTCAATATTAGGCTATCTAATACTGCATGTACAAACAGCTGATTATTTATTTTAGACTCCATTTTACTGGAAAATACCCTGCAAAAATCACCATTTTGGATGGGTGGGCATTAAAGAACCCCCCCCCCCATTATTTTGTATTGACATCCTCTTGTGATCAGGTAAAAAGTTTCTTTTTTTTTTCCTTTTTCCAATTAGTACATAAAAAATATTACAAATAAAAAATTCCCTTTCTAATGGTTAAATAATAAATTATATGGTTTTTAGTTGTATTAGTTTTCAATTAGTTGTAATTGCATTAAAATATACTTATAACAATATAAACCTACTAAATATTGTGCATACCAGACCGTAAAATCGAATATTATTTGGGGTTGAAAAAGGAGGGGAAGGTTTTCACACTCATAAAAACTTACAAACAAAAGAAACAACAATACGTAAATTCTGTAGACTTATTTCTGAGATGTCTTTGTTACTGGTTGTACTGAATGGATATTCGCTAGGGTTTAGGGAGATCCATGTAAGTAATCAAATTGTAATCCCAGTAGACTTCTAATTTAAAGCACTTAAGACTGTAAAGCATGAATTAGGTTGAGCACATATTTCAGCATTGCTGGTGTCCTTAACGATCCACGATCCATTCATCTATGATCCCTGGTGAATACGTAAGTATGGACTTTCTTTGGATCCAAAAGATGCCAGTGATCGGCGGTATAGACCTTCTGATCCCCTTAAGCAGCATGGGAGCTCAGCTTTCGTGGTCTTCACATCCAGGCACCGGAACCAGAAGTCTCCTGTTTTTTTATTTTTTATTATTGTGTTAGTGTGTGTTAAAGCCTCAATGAAAACAAATACATAATATACTTAAATGAAAACCAGCCAAATAAACCAGGAATATTCCCCCAAAAAGCACCACCGCAAGATGACTTCTGTTCCCCTAGTGAACTGACAAATATTCAACTTGTGATATCAAATTTACCAATTTGTTTTAAACTTCTCCATATGAAGGCCCTCTGCTTATCTCTCCATCAACCTGAAGTCAGTGCTGGTTATATGAATGTAATTCCGGAAGTCATAAGATTGTTCTCCCATGTGGTTCTCAAGTTCCATGTGACCAATTGTGTTCCTTTTTTGCAGCCATACCTTGCTCCAATCTCTTAGATCTTCTGGCATTCTATTGATAAATTCCAAGTGATGAGAGAAGATCTATAGATAGGGCTGGTTTAAGAGAGGGCATGAGGACTGGGAAATAGCCCGGAGCAAACATCTTCTTCAAAGCCCCAAATGATAGAATGGCAGAGTATGTAGGAAGCTTTGCATTTGAGGCCTTCATTTGATTTTTGCTCAGGGCCTTTATCGTTCCCATAGCCCCAATGTCACATAGAGACGCCATACCTCACGTAGATAGGGAAAAAACCTGCCGATCTCAATGCCAAAATTTTTTACCCTAATAATGAAAGAGCTCCTTCTGTGCAAGCCCAAGATTCTCGGGCATGTGCAGAAAGAGCAGCCAAGAGCCTCCTGTGATGCGTAATGTGGGTATCTCGGGAGACTATGCGCTCCCATTCATTCCTGATCACCTAGGGCATTTGAGAATTAAGGGGGCGATGCGGCACTTTAATGTTGCAATGGATGAGCCCAACCTTCCCTCCTCAGCCAAACTGCTCTCCATTACCTCATCATTTGGACTCACACAGCACATCAATAGCCCCACACACACAGCCGGACACACATTAGACCTGGTATTTTCTAAATTCTGCAACCTCACCCTCCTTGACCACTCACCATTTCCCCTTTCTGATCATAACCTTATCACCTTCAACCTATCTAACCCTTGTCCTCCCTTGCCACATCCCAGACTTGGTCAATGGCAGAGAGATATCCGTAACCTTGACCACAACCCTTTCTAAAACTGCCTTGGGTCCCTAACCCACTCCCTCTCCAAAATCACCTCCCCAGATGAAGCTGCCACCATGTTAAACCACTCTCTTTCCCTGGCTTTGGATAATGTTGCCCCTGCCACCTTCCGCTACCCCCGCCCTGCCAACCCCCAACCCTGGCACAACAATCACACCAAACAGCTACAAAAGACTGTTCGTGCAGCTGAGTGCAAATGGAGAAAATCTGGCCTCAGCGCAGACTTCATGGACTACAAAGCCAAGCTAAAAAACCTTAACACTGAGCTTACTGTCACCAAGCAAAATTACTTCTCCGCTGTCATTTCCTCTCAAGCCTCCAACCCACGCAACCTCTTCTCTACAATTGCCTCCCTCCTAAACCCCACACCTGCTCCCCCCACAACATCCTTCTCTGCCCTAGACATTGCCACCTACTTTAGAGATAAAATAGACAAATTCGGACATGATGTCTCTGCCCACCGAGCCACTCCAACTATATCCACCCCTTCCACCTGTAAATCATCACTGGCCTCCCTCAGCCCTGTTACTGTGGACGAAGTATTAACTCTTCTCTCATCATCTCAGTCTAGTACCTGTCCACTTGAACCAATTCCCTCTGATCTACTCCGTGCCCATTCCTCCACCCTGGCCCCTGCCCTAACCGAACTATTCAACCTCTCCCTTTCTACTGGTAAATACCCCTCAGCTTTTAAACATGCCATAATTCTCCCTATCCTAAAGAAACCCTCACTGGACCCCTCCATACCCTCTAACTACCGTCCTATCTCCCTTCTCCCATATGTCTCCAAACTTCTTGAACGCCCTGTCTACAAAAGACTCACCCATTACCTGAGCACCAACTCTCTCCTTGACCCCCTCCAGTCTGGTTTTCGAGCATGAGATAAGGTCTCATGCTGCCTGTCAGCCATCTCATCATGGATGTCTGACCGATTCCTGAAACTCAACCTGGATAAAACAGAACTCATCATCATCCCTCCCTCAAATTCCAAATCTCCCCCTGACATATATCGAACTGTTAACAACACTGGTATTCGGCCCTCCCCTCAGGCTTGTTGTCTTGGTGTCACCTTTGCCCTCTCATTTACCCCCCATATTCAGAACATTTCCAGGTCCTGTCACTTTCACCTACGCAACATCTCCAAAATCCACCCCTACCTGTCCCCTGAGACCACCAAACTCCTTGTACACACTCTCGTCTGGACTACTGTAACATCCTTCTCTCTGGTATTCCACTAACCCGACTCTCTCCTCTACAATCTATTATGAATGCTGCAGCCACACTCATCCATCCTTCCCTCCGCTCCTCTTCCACTGCATCTTTTGTAGTTCTCTCCATTGGCTTCCATTTCACCTGAGAATCAAATTCAAGCTCCTGTGCTTTGCCTTCAAATCCCCACACAGTTATTGACCCACTTACCTTTCTGACTTGGTAAAAAAATACTCCCCCAGCCGCTCTCTCCGCTCCTCCAATGACCTCCTAATGTCTTCCTCACTCATAACCTCATCATACACAAGAATACAAGACTTCTCTAGAGCTGCTCCAACTCTCTGCAATGGTTCTCCTTGTCCTATTCGACTTGCTCCTATTTTCTGCTCATTTAAAAGAGTGCTCAAAACCCATTTTTTCAAACTTGCCTACCCATCTAATTCTGTCTTTTGAAATCATCACTACTTCCCAGCACTACATACCCCCCTCCTATTGTGTATAAATTCCCCCACCTACTAGATTGTAAGCTTTTCGGGGCAGGGTCCTCTCCTCCTGTATCACTAATTTAATGTACAGTGCTGCGTAATATGTTGGCACTATATAAATCCTGTTTAATAATAATAACAATAATAATAGTAAATAATAATAATACCACCCTTTAAAATAAAAAAAAAAACAGGGTTGTCTACCCTATGTAAAGTGGGGACAGTCATTGATGTGGTTGGGGCCAAATATTTGATAGATGCAGAAATCATGTAACAAGTTAATTTTCTTTCTAAATAATAGGATGATATGAGTAGAAATAATTGGATTTATGTGTATGAGATGGTATGGTGATTGTAGAACCTTTACAGAGCAGTAATTTCCAGGTAATCCACACTGAAGAAGCAGACTATATGTTTGGGAAACATATTGCCAAGATACTGGTAATCATGTTTAAGTTTTTGTTTGATCAACATTCAGTTTTAAACAAGTTTTTTAAAACCAAACCCCTAATTCTTTTGGATGGCACTGTGAACAATTGGTGATACCAAGACTCAATTACACATGTTAACTGAGTACTCTGGTTTCTGTTTTTTTTTATTTTTCACCTAGCTAAGTGTTTGAAGGACATTTTTATTAAATTAAAATATTTTATGACATTTAAAATTAATGTAATCAAGAATTGAGTATGAAAGTCCAGATTTACATATATATACCGTATTTTCCGGCGTATAAGACGACTTTTTAACCCCCAAAAATCTGTGTCAAAGTCGGGGGTCTTATACGCCGGGTACTGACCAATCACCTGAATGAGGAGAAGATCCGAGCTCGGGTTAGCCAGAGTCAGCCATCAGAGAGCTTCGGGAACGCTGTGAGCCATGCGGTATAGATTTCTATGCGTGTTATAGAATATTGTGATTTAAAAAACAGCCACTAGGTGGCGATGTGTGACTACTTTACATAGAAGGGTAGACAATTCTATTATTTAAAGTACAAATTTTCTTTGTTACTGTTTTTTTTTTTTTAAGTGCGACAAACTCTATATTTTAACTGAAAAAGCTGGGGGTCATCTTATATGCCCAATCGTCTTATACGCCGGAAAATACAGTATACATATATATATATATATATATATATATATATATATGATACTTTATGGTTGGTCAGAGGTTGATAGTTGAAAGTTTGGTACGTGTCTTAGGGATTTGTTTATTTTGTTGTGTTTTGGAACAAGATAGCAATATGTGAATATATAAGTGAGGGTTATTGTAGGTGTTTAATATTTATTTTGGTCCCATTTAATTATGGAGAAATTATGAGGTCTATCATGGTTGAAATCCATGTGAAGGACCAGTAGCCACCATATAATGTTCACACCAAAAATATCTTTAGTGAACTATGTGCAAGATCGTCATGGTATAATTAAACATTCAACAGCGGTTGGACTTATCAGGTATATGGACCTTGGCACTCAATTGTTAAAAAACACAGAAAGTCTTGCAAATATAACAGTGTAATACAGGTAGAGAATCCAGTTATTCAATTAGGAACCCAACATTGTGCACAATTTAGTGCTACGATCAATTTATTTTTTATGCTAGCATATTCAGAAATTCCGTCATACCAGCTCGGCAGGTGAAGATGGCTCCACAGCCAGAAGAAGACCTTATCCATTCTATCAGCTCCTATACATGTTTGTCAATTTCTGTTTTAAGGGTCTAAACTAGATTATTTAGATTATCGTCCATCACTTAATGAGATAGGATAGACTTGTAAGACGTTGGTGATTTTTGTGACCATACCAGAACACCTACCTGCATATTCCTTAAGGTCTAGACAGGATAAACAGACAAGTAGAGAGGGAAGAAATTTGGGGCATGTGTTGCATATAACAGTAGCCTTCATTTTGTACACTCAAGGAATCCTTATTTAAAGAAGAAGCAAAGAGTGACTATCACAGTGAGACCACATTGCTCATGGTTCAAGTTCTTGGCAATATGTATGGTCAGTACTTTTTAGATAATTATTTGGGCATTGTCCCAAAGACCACCTTAAAACTAACAATACAGAGAGAAATCTCCTTAGGTGCTTTAAGACCTTTAACCCCAGAAGTTGTATGAAAATGAAAAGAACAGTGCCTTCCTGACTGCCCAAGCAGGCTTAGTCTATCTTGCAATTAGAAGACTTTTTGATTGTCAGTAAACCCAAGTAAAGGGAGAAAGTGGAAGTGGAGTAACCAGAAGCCTGAACAGCTCTCTCTTCCCTCTGTATACTGTCCTCTCTTACCATCTTTTTTTTTTTTTTTAGATAAGGTCTGGTGGTAGGTTTGAAGCTCATCAGACCTTTTGCTGCCTTCAGTTAAACCAAGCTGTAAGTTTTTTGTGAAAGAAAAAGCAATATACTCATCTGGCTAGTGGTGCAGGTCCCTTACCACCTCCCCATTTCAGTGTTCCCACCTCTAAGATCTTTAGGATTGAACACTTCTGGTATCATGTAACCATTTGGTTGAATGGTCCTCCAACAAATAGGAGGCAAATTTAAGCAACACTCCTTTAAGAGATGGGAGAGGGAGCAGAACTGAACCACTGTTGTGTGGCACTGTAGAATGTGCTCTGTTTGGGGTGCCTTGGATTTAAAGAAGGACCAATAGATCTTACAAAAGGGAAAGGTTTATTTACAGCTTAAGATATTATTTACATATGATTTTTAAGACAAAAGGGAAGAAGGTAAAGGGTAAATAGGAAAGGGGAAGGAGAGGGGTCCAGCTCTATCTCTAGCCATCTAGACATTTTTGGTATTATATAGAATACAGTGTATGGAAGTAATATTGCATGTGCCTTTGTGTGTAACTCCAGCCTATGGTGGAGATTGTACAGGAGGAACACAAAACTGCTTAAAACACCTGAAACTAATGGGACGCCAGGAACATGTAATATGTTAGTTATAATATTTCTGGCTGTGGACACTCTGCTCTCCCTATATGTCACCAACGATTGAATTTTCACTCTGCAAAACTTTCTCCCCTCCTTTTAAATGACAATTTAAGTGCAATCTCAAATTATATCAGCTATTCAGATATTGTAATTATAAATGAGCGAATTTCTCAAAAGTTCGATTTGGCCGGTTCGCCGAATTTTTAGAAAAGATTTGCTTCAATCCAAATTTATTTGCAGCGATTAGTGTTAAAAACGTCTATTTCCAGCCTGCATAGAGCCTTGATAGTGGTGTAGAATACTGTGCCTTGCAGTAACACGCATAGGGAGTCTGCTGTGGTAATGAAATAATACTGTGAGTCAGTATGACATGCAGATGACAGGCGTCGCTATTAGAATCACTGCACACTTCACTTATTTGGGCAGTCACGGGGCAAAACTGACAAAATAACTCAAGTATAAACTCAGCACTACAGGTCTATGTTAGCGTCAAGAAGAAGTGCATTCTTTTTCACCCTCGTCAGCTGATTCCACATAGATGTCTGCAGAACCTGTTTTATTAACCGCTTATACTAGTAGAGCCCCCCAACAGAATGGAGAGGGTGTCAGCAGTAAGTTTGTGTTGACGTCACTGTGGATTACAGGAGTGTGGATTACAGGAGTGGATTCAAAACAGAGATGACACGTGAATGGAATATTTGCATGTCTTCTGTGTTTTGTACCGACTCCTGCTTTTGGCTACCAAATCATAAACCAATTCTGGTGAACCCGTTGTGCGTCTCTTTTTATCCTCCGACAGATCAGAAGAAGGGTCAAATAAATAGTGATGTCATTCAGGCCAAAAAGGCAAAATAGTGGCCCAGTCATGGAGTGGGAAGGGAAGGAGAACAGCTTGAGAAGTCCACAGAGTGGCACAATGACATAGTGGTGAGGTGGAAGCAGCATGAGGAGACCACAGAGTGTCCCAATGACAGAGTTTGGAGGTGGCAGCAGCAGCAGCATCAGGTGCATACCACAGAATGCAAAGGTGACATAGTGTGGAGATGGCAGCAGCAGCATCACGAGACCACAGAGTAGAAGGTGACAGTGTGGAGATGGCAGGAGACCACAAAGTGACCCGGTGACAGAATGGGGCAGTGGGTGGCAATACCAGTACCCACTGATGAAGGTGGGTGAAAGAAGGAGCACTTGGTATCTGATGTGTGGCATCAGGCGGGTGGCAGCATCAGAGTAGTAGCTGAGGCAGGTAGCCAGAAGAAACCGGTCTCTTTTGTCAAGGTTTGGGTGAGGCGGCATGGATCATCTAATCAGATGCATCAGGCATTGGTGGGTGGAAATCCTGGCAGATCCACGCCTGATTCATCTTGACAAAGATCAGTCTCCACATTTTGGGTGGACAGGCGAGTTCTTCTTGGGGTAACTATGGCCCCCGCGGGACTAAACACCCACTCTGATGCCACACTACTGGCCGGGTAGGACAGCTTTTCCAGGGCAAACTCGGCCAGTTGCGGCCACAAATCCAGTTTGGCTGCCTAGTAGTCCAGCGGATCTTCAATGACGGCTGGCAGGGTGCACTCCAAGTACGCCACCACCTGATGGTTCAGGTTCTGCACTATGTCTAGCTGCTGGTGAGTAGTTTCTTCACTATGCGGGTGAAGAAAGCTACTCATCAGCGACTCTAGACTAAGGCTGCTGTTGATGGAGCTGGTACTGCTCCTGCCACCACACCCCTCCCCAGCAGCCATAGCAGTGGAACGTGAGTGCAGAGGGCCCCCCCCCCCAGTCAAACCTGCAAGAAGATGGACGATGGCGCAGATAGGCAGCGGCCAACTGACTACATAGGATGTCTCTGTAGTAGTTCAGTTTGTCCTCCCTATCAGTGGGTGTAAAAAAGGCCCCCATTTTGGACGGATAGCCAGGGTCCAACAAGGTGGAGAGCCAGAAGTCATCCCTCTGCCGAATGGTGACAATTCAGCTGTCACTACGCATATGCGAGCATGCAGCAGGCCATTTTTGAAGGGACTCCGTGCCTCCATCTCCACTGTATACTGCCACGGTGTGTCTGGGTCCTCTGCCTATCTTCCTCATCTCCCTCTTGCTCCTCTGGCTGCTCCTGCTCCTCCTCTCCTGTCACCTGAGTGGAAAAACCACCCATTTCGCTATACACTGCCTGTGCTCCAATGTCCTCCTCTTCCGGTTCAGCCCCCACAGGGCTCATGTGGCTGTGAGATCTAGGTGCCACGTCTCCAGTCCCCTGACAAGCCAGACTAACCAGCATCTGTTCCAGGACATGAAGCAGTGAAATGACATTGTTCATCCCGTAGTCCTGGCAACTGACAAATAACATGGCCTCCTCAAAGGGCCTGAGGAAACGGCAGGTGTCACGCATGAGCTGCCACTGGCTGACATGGAAGTTACACATGGGAGTACTCCTATCTGCTTGGATAATCAAGAAATCGATGATAGCCTTTCTTTGTTTGTATAGTCGGTCCAACATATGGGAGGTGGAATTCCAACGGGTGGAAACGTCGCATATCAGCCTATGTTGGGGGATGCCATTCTGCCGCTGCAGCTCAAGGAGGGTGTGCTTTGCGGTGTACAAGTGGCTGAAGTGCACGCAAAGTTTCCTGGCCATTTTTTATGATGCTTTGCAGATGGGTGGAAGACTTCAGGAAATGCCTGACAACCAGATTAAACATGTGTGCCATACAGGGCGCATGGCTCAGCCTTCCTTGACGCAGCTCCAACACCATGTTCTTCCCGTTGTCGGTCACCATGGTTCCGATTCTGAGTTGTCGTGGAGAAAGCCAGGATTCGACTTCTTGATAAATTACATAGAGCAGTTCCTCCCGTGTGACTCCGTTCGCCCAGGCAAACCAGGTGCAAAACAGCGTGACACCGCCGTGCCCTGCACATGTGGTATGCTGGAGGGGGACTGTGAATCGACCCTGCAGTGGAGGCTGAGGACATGGTGGAGGATGAAAGCAGAGATGGACAATGTCGCAGGACCAGCAGCGTGAGAACGTGGGGGCAGAAGCAGTGTCACCTGGTCAAGTTGCTGGTGTGGCTGTGCAGGAACCACATTCACCCAGTGGGCCGTCAAGGACATGTATTGTCCCTGACCGTAAATACAGCTCCACACGTCAGTGCTGCCGTGCACTTTGGCAGACACAGTCAGGCTCAAGGACTGGCCCACCTTTTGTTCTACATATTTGTGCAGGGCTGGTACTGCCTTTTTCACAAAGAAATGACGGCTTGGGACTCTCCACCTCGGCTCGGCACAAGCCCTCAGTTCTCTGAAAGGTGCAGAGTCCACCACTTGGAAAGGGAGGGACTGCAGCACCAGCAACTTGGACAGGAGCACATTCAGCTTCTGCGCCGTTTGACGAGTGCACGTATACTGTTGTCTCTTGGCAATCCTTTCGGTGATCGATTGCTGACGGAATGACTGAGGAGGAGCATCTGGACCAGTAGAAGATGGAAATGACATACAGCGCCCTTCGGCTGAGGTGGTGGAGCCTTGACAGCCTAAAACCCGGTGCGTGCCACTGGGTGATGCAGCGGTTGCTGCGGCAGGCTGGACCACCACATCGGAGCCACCGTTCTCCCAGGCCACTATATGGTGATGCTGCATATGTTGACGCAGGGCTGTGGTGCCAACATGGCACCCTGGCCACGCTTCACCTTCTGCCCACATATTCTACAAATGGCCATGTTAATCTCCTCCGGTGGCTTAACAAAAAACTGCCGAGGTGATTTTCCTCCCAACACTCCGCACTGACTGACTGCTACCACTGCTGCCTCCATGAACACCTCCACCACTACTTCCCAGGCAGTTAGGCTGCTGCGAAGCAGGTGGTCTACCCCAGGCACATTTGGCTCCCGACCTCCCACTGCTGCCACCCTGCTGATTCCCAGCCCATGCTACCACCTTGCTGGCTCAGCCGCTGCCTCACGGGCAAGCTGCCACTCTCTTCTCCTGATGATGATGAAGCTCCTTCTTCACCCGACTCCCAAGTGCGATCAGCTTCATCATCATCGAGTAGTGTCTACACGTCACTGATGTCCTCCTCAATGGTCTCTGGGTCAGGAGCCTGACCGCTCGCAACACCAGCTCCTGCGCCTCTCATCACTACTTGCCCGCCTAGCGGAAGAAGAGGCGGATGTCTCCTCCAGATCCTGGCTGGTCAGTAGCTGCTGACTGTCCTCTACTAGCTCGTCCTGGCTGTGTAGTGGAGCTGAGCCCACAGCATACAATACTTCTGTGGCTGAGGGAACAGCAAAGGACAGAGGTAGGTTGAGGACAGGTGAGGGCACAGGGCCTGCTCCCGTGCCATGCCAACTAAGGGTTGTGTCTGACGAACCCACCGACTGTTGGCTGGGGGCGTCTGATATCACTTGGGATAAAGTGGATGACCGAGTTAACCAATCAAGAACCGCTGGGTTGATGGTTAAGACACGACCGCTAGATGAAAGGGGAAGCTCAGGACTCTTGCTGCGACTCCTTCTGACACGCCCCCTTACTCTGCTACAACCTCTGCCTGCGCCAAAAACATTTAGGGCTCTGCCACTCCTCTATGCATGGCCTGGCACTTCTCTGTCTGACATACTTTTAGCTGAACTAAATTAAAAGCACCCTTAAAAGTAACGAATATATTTTTCTTTTTATACTGAAATAGGCCACTAAAGACTTTCACCACAACTGCAACAGTGAAGTGCGTATATATTTATCTTTTTATACTGAAATAGGCCACTTTTTATACTGAAATAGGCCACTAAAGACTTTCACCACAACTGCAACAGTGAAGTGCGTATATATTTATCTTTTTATACTGAAATAGGCCACTAAACGCTTTCACCACAAATATCTGCAACAGTGAAATGTGTATATATTTTTCTTTTTCCACAGATATGTCACTAAAGGCTTTTCAACATAGCACTTGCACCCCAAAAACAAGAACAAAATGCTGGAATGACAGAGCTGTATAATGGCTATTTGGATCCCCAAATAATCTTTCCCTGCACTGTCTAGCACTGTCCCTAGCGCCTTCTGACTAGTGTTGGTCGAATAGCTCACTATTCGATTCGACAGCTATTCGCTCGAATATAGCAAAAAAATTCGGGTGGTCGAACATCGAATTCGAACATAATTAAAGTCAATGGGAGAAAAATTCAGGTTTGTTTCAGCACTGTGTAGAGCTTCTACAGCCTCCAAACAGGTGTAAAAAGATACATTATAAAAGGATACATGAAAAGATACATTGTAAAAGGATATATAAAAAGATACATAACACTATTACATACCCCTGTACTTCACATGCATAATAAAGTGCACCTGTCAAATCAATTTTAGGCTAAAGCTAGGTACACACTTCCAATAATTATTGTAAGAAAATGAACGATTGTGACCGATCAACGATTAAGCATGATTATACTTGAACAATCATATTGTGCACAATTCTGTACATGCTGTAACAATATGATCGTTCATATATAATCCACCAAGTGTCCACACACTAGATACAATTTTTTGAACGATGCAGGGAGGGACATGTAAAGGAGAAAGTGTACCGCAGAAACATGCACAATCACTGAACGTCACGATACTGTACACACGATAGTGAAAGATCGTCCGCCAATCAGATCAACCGTGGCGGTCGTTCATTTCCAGCGACAATCCTCGTTCGTCGGCATCCTTGGTCACTTTTTTTTGGCCAATCGGTTGTTCATCGGTTGTTTCTAACGATAATTATTGGACGTGTGTATGCAGCTTTAGTCTACACGGACTGCATTCCCATGGTCTAATCTACACCAGGACGTTCCCTTCAGGCACGTTTTTGAGCGTTATCTTAAACGTTGCTTGCAACATTTAAAAAATTAAACCGCCAGATAAACGCAGGAAAACGCTTCCATTGAACTCAATAGAGGCTTTTTCAAGCGTTTTTAAGCTTTTATGAAAGCGTTTATTGAAAACAATGGGGGCTTTTATAAACATTTTTAGCAGGACTTTGGAATCTGGAAGCCCCCTTTAATAAGGAGACTCCCAGATCTCCACGGCCCCACCCTGGGGAATGAGTACAGGGGTACATAAATCCTCTTACTCATTCCCTGAAAGGGTTAAAATATAAGTAAAAAATAGGAAAAGGCTTTAATTTAAAAGTATTTTATTAATGTGTGTGTTTGTGTAATTTAACTTAAAAAATTAAAACGCTGGATAAACGCGGGAAAACGCTTCTATTGAACGCAATGGAGGCTTTTTCAAGTGTTTTTAAGCTTTTATGAAAGCTTCCATTGAAAACAACGGGGGCTTTCATAAACATTTTTAGCAGGACTTTGGAATCTGGAAGCCCCCTTTAATAAGGAGACTCCCAGATAAAGTTCCCACGGTCCAGGAATCCCACAATGACATTATGATTCATAATGTCATTGTTGGATAACCTGTAAAAAATAAAAAAGAACAAGTTTAAAAAAAAAAACACATACAAAAAAAAATTTAGAAAAAAAAAAATTTTTGCTGTTGAATGCAGCAAAATTCGGGTCGGGTCTACCCGAATTTGAACAGCCATATTCGGGTTGAATATAGGGACAACCCAAATTCGAACATCAACACTACTTCTGACGTCTCTCCCTGCACTAAGATGCTGTGAAATTTCTCCCTATCGTTTCCCTGCACATATAAATCATTTTTTCAGTTTTTTTCCTATCACTCTCCCTAGCGCCTGCAGACATCTCTCCCTGCACTCAGAACGCTAAAATGTAAGTAATATGTCTTAATCCAAGATGGCTGAGGCTATTTATAGGGCTGTGACATCACAGGGCTGGCTGCTGATTGAATGCATGCATGGCATTATGGGTCATCCCGCCTTCCCAGAGTTCCTTGCCCCATGTCCTCACACGTGTAGCCGCCATTTTAGGAAAAATTGGGATTCGTTACCACAAAGCATGAGGAAAATTCCATTTGTTGCGAATCAAATTTTTCCTGAAATTCGGATCGAATTTCACTTCGTCAGCTTTGATTCGCTCATCTCTAACTGTAATATAACTCATATATTACAATTCCATTACCACCGTTATGGCATCAGGATAGAATCGAGAAATTTATACTATCTAGATAGACCATTGTTTGTCTATCGACTGCCTGTTACTTTGGGAAAAATATTCTATTTTCTCCATGATAGCAGTAAATGTCTATACTAACCCCACAATGTTTATCAAACCCGAGTTTGAACATCAGACTCCCTGTAGCCTGAATACCATCTATCGCATTACGTAGCTAACCCCCAATGAAGTCCAACAACTAACTTGATCATAGGTGTCACTTCGGATCATTGGAATCTGAACTTGTGACGATTCTCATAGTTCTTTAATCATGGGGTAACTGTTCAAGTCTCCATATCCCAGGGAAGCCAAATTTGGTGAAACGCGTTGTGCGGGAGACTTTCTTTATGTGATTTTTTTTGGAAACACATGTACAATATATCAATATCTCTAGTAGATGAGCTAGTGATCATGGTTTCCATTGTTTAATATTTGAATGACGTTTGATGTCAGACCAATTTGTTTTTTTTTTCTTCTCTATATTTCAAATTTTATTGGTTGTGACATAGTTAATAAAAGTGGTTTTATTGTAAATTTCTAAGTGTATAAAAAGCCTCTCATTCTCTTTGTCCCCCTTTCCACTTGCTTTTTCATCTCAAATTGTGGATCATCACCATGACAGACCTCAGTCAAAACAATTGCTGTTATGTTATAGCAGCCTTTTTTGACATTTAAAACATAAGGGTAACCTTGAATTACCTTTCAGGTCTTAGGGGACTTTGAGAACATGGACCACCCAATTCACTAGTACTTTCTTCGACTATGTCCTGTTTCCAAACATTAAAACCGTAAATTTGAAATGGAGGAACTTTTTTTAGAACTCAAGATGAGCAGTATTTTAGTGACCAGACATCAAAATATTTTTTGAAATGTTGAATAATTGGGATAACATGTACGTTCCAAGTCATTCAGTTCTTGATCAGGCCTTGGACTTTTCAGCGCTCCCTCATATTTAACTGAACTTTTTCAGAGTGGGGTGGTTATACAGCATCGCAGTAAATCACGAGTCGGATCCTTTAACCACCTGGCCGTTAAACCCAACATAGTTCGGGGTAAAAACACTTGCAAAAAGTGTTAAACCCGAACTTTTCTCACCAGGTGGTTAAAATATAAACAAACGTTCTATTGCAATCCGATTGTCATACATTGTATGACAAACCGATTACAACTGAAAGAAAATACTTACCCGGTCCCCGCAGCTCCTCCAGTCTGCAGTGAGATGTGACGCACAATGCAGAAATCCTGCATTGTGCTGTGCATCTCTCTGGAGATGCGAGCAGCAGCAGCTCCAGCGTCTCTGTGAGCAGGGCAGGGAAATCCCCCCCCCTCACATCACCCCGGAGGACGAGTCATCTTCCGGGTGATGTGAGTTGTGATGTATGGGGGTGTGTCTGGGAGGGAAATTTAAAAGCAGATTACAATGTAATCTGCTTTTAAATGGTTTTTACAGTACAAAAACACCACACAACATGAAATAAAAATAAAAAAACATTTTTTATTTCATATTTTATTTTTAGAAAACATAAAAAAAAATTTCATGAAAAACAGTGTACAGCTTTTGGTACAGAAATCTAGACATCAGTGTAATGCCCAGGTGGTTAAACATTATTGGGATGAGCAACGCTACCTCCGGTCATCCATCCAGTCTTTATTTACAGTACTCAGTGAGTCTTCCAATGCTTATTCAGCTGGCTCTTCAGTCCAAATGATTTTCCACAATCACAGCACACAAAATTCTTTTCTCGCTTATGGGTCTTTTCGTGCTTGGTGCAGTGTGAGCGCCTAGCAAAGCATCTCCCACAGTGCTTACAAGGGAATGGCTTCTCACTTGTATGGCTAAGACAGTGCTTCTGCAAGTGTGAGCGACATGTAAAACTCTGGCCGCAGTCAGAGCATTTAAATGGCTTTTCTCCTGTGTGCATGCGCTGGTGGATGATCAAGTGCGATTTAAATGAGAAATTTTTGCCACACTCAGCACATGAGTAAGGTTTCTCCCCAGTGTGAAAGCGTTGATGGGTCACCAAATTCTCTTTGTTTCTAAACCTCTTGCTGCAATGCTCGCAAGTATATGGCTTCTCACCCGTGTGAATGCGCTTGTGTCTTGACAGGTGTGAGCTCTTGACAAAAGCTTTACCGCACTCACTGCATGTGTAGGGTTTTTCCCCAGTATGAATGTGTCTGTGTTTAATCAGGTTCGCCAGGCAAGAAAAACATCTGCCGCATTCAGTGCAGGAAAAGGGACGTTCACCGGTGTGACATCGCTGGTGCATTTCAAGGCTATAGGGCCGAGCAAAACTCTTGCCACAGGTGGGACAAGCAAATGGCTTTGACTCCGCATGGGCCTTCTTGTGCTGGATGAGAACCTGTTTGTTTAACATAAAAGCACCACAAAAGTCACACTTAAACACCCTGGCATGTGCTCTAAGGTGAGATAAAAGAGCTGCCTTGTTCTGGAATTTTCGGCCGCACTCCTTGCACTGTACAGTCACGGGGGGGTCAAAGTTTCCATCGCTGTCATCCGTTATGTACCCTGTACAGTTTTCTGGAATACGGTTATCCTGCTGGTAAATGTCAGAATTAGCATCATTTCCAGAATCCAGTGAGGAAGGTTTCCTGTCCTTCTTACGAATGTACTTTTTTTTCCGTGGCCCTTTCACTTTCCGAGTTCTTTTGGGCTTTGGTTGCTGATTGGCTGTTTCTTTGAGAACTGCTCGACCTGTCGGAGCATGGGTTGAGATTAAAATTCAAATAAAAATATGAATATAAAGTACACATCTGCCATACATGAACATTTTCCCTCACTCTCCTCATCTAAGTAGGGGGCACTGTAGTCCAAAAAGCAAAAGTAGTATTAGACTGTCTAAAATATAACATATATGTCCTCACTGCCAACAATGCTGACCCTCTATAGATACAATGCAATGAGTGGGCAGTCACCCTAGAATAGGAATTGCGTTAATGGCATAATCTCAAGGTACAAATAGTGGAAAAATAGAAAACTATTGCACCCACACAAATTGAAAGTTAGCTGGGTGTATAATTTTGTTTGTTTTGTAGTATATCCTTTAGATAAATTTGGTGCGCTTTGTGCATTTCTTTCAGAACTGTGCAGTAATCTGCAGCCTATAGTAGGTGGTCTGCCATGTCCCTCCCACAAATCTCATGGACAGTGATGATGTCACTGCAAACTTTACAAAGTAATATCAAGGTCTAAAAAAAGGTGCACAAAACTGAATTAAAGTCTTAATGGCTATTGAGGAATATATTTAAATAATTTTGTGTGGAGCACAAGTTCAATTACAGTAACACTGTATTAGAAAATATTTGTACGTTATATATTACAAGAGTGACATCATTGCCCTCCTAATATGTTATCACTCTTTGACATAAGCTGCTTATCACAAAAGTGACATCATCACTCCCCTAATACAATTTATATTATATAGAAGAGATACCCCTGTAACCTGAATCTTTCCTTCCCTACAGTTTGGCAGGGGGTAACCTTGCTAGTCCCTCGTTTTATCTCTAACCCATTGATGACTTACGCTGTAATCGCTCAGATCGCGGAGTTGTTGTGGCAGTGTCACCGTACAGATTCTTGTGCTGGTTATAAAACTCCCATTCATCCGTGGTGAAGAAAACTGCCACATTGTCACATCTGAGAGGGACCTGGCACAAAAAATTTTTGTGATCAGTATAAAAATGTTAGTCAGGCAAAACTTAATAGTAAACAGTTGAATCCATTGCCACTCACATGGAAGATTAATTCTTCTTTTTGTCTGGTGGACCTGTGGGGACAGTGCTGTGACTGGAGGTGGCTTCAGTAGGTCAGCTCTAGTTTTAGCAATATTGTGTACCAAAAACAATTAGGTCAGATAACTCTTCCCTGATGGCATGGGCATATTCCAAGATGACAATGCCAGGATTCATTGGGTTCCGGTATCTGTCTTCGGCCCAGCGCAGAGGGAGCTCCGGGCGCCAACATCTTCTTTTCTTTTCTTCTGGGTTCTTCTTCCTGCGTCACCCAATTTCACACTGCACAGTTGCGAGATCAGGTGACATAAATTGGTAAAAAATTGCCGATCTCCCTGCACATTGCATGGGATCTGCGTTTTTTTTTTCCCTTCTTTTGATGAAAGGGTTCCTCGGTTATACGAATGTAATTTTGGAAGTCATAAGATTGTTCTCCCATGTGGTTCCCAAGTTCCATGGGACCAATTGTGTTCCTTTTTTGCAGCCATACCTTGCTCCAATCTCCATTAGATCTACTGGCATTCTGTTGATGAACTCTAAGCAATAAGAGATCTTTAGGGCTGGTTTCAGAGAGGGCAGGGGTACTGGGCAATATCCCGGGGCAAACATCTACTTCAAGGCCCCAAATGACAGAATGGCAGAGTATGTAGGAAGCTTTGCATTTGAGGCCTTCATTTAATTTTTGCTCAGGGCCCTAATTTTTCTCATAGCCCTGATCTCACTGTGGCAATTATTTTCCCCATTAATGAAAGAGCTCATTCTGCTGCACCTATAGAGCATAATACACTGAATTTCCTGCACCTATTGTGATCATGTGACCAAACATATTTGACCTCTAAAAACAAACATTTCATTGACATTTCATTTATTTGCATATACAGCTCCAATAATGTTGCAGCATCTTATGGAACACCAAGACCATTCCTATTGTAGCTTGCAGCCAAGGAAGGTACAACTAGCTACCAGGAAGCAAAATGGCCACCATGATGCCTCTTTAGTGGCACTCACCTCTCTATTTAGCAGGTAAATCATTTGGTTAGTGAGTTCTAGAATCTTTGTATCATTGATTATTTCATTTATTGGAGGTGGATGATCCAGGCTGAGGCCTTCAGGATCTCTGAAGACATCTGCCTCTCTTTTCTTCTTCACCATTATATATTCCTGTGAATTACAAAAAACACATGTAGTTTAAAATCTTGCACAGCAAGTAAAGGGGTAAAGAATGTCTCTTTAAAGCCCAACTGTGGACATAACAATCTTACTAAGGTTAAATTACAGTCTGTTGAAGTGTGCAACATGAATGGTATCAAATTAGCACTCATAAACAATGCTTTTTTGGAAATGATGAGTTCAACCTCGTGTTGGTGAACCTTGATTGGGGGTTCACACTGAAATGCCTCCGAGAACAAAACTAGCAGGATGAATCCAGCTGGAGGTCAGAGTCAAGCAACCAGAAAAGAGATAACATCTCTGTGAGCATGAATAACACAATACCAGTTGTTGGGTATAGTGGGTGTGCATTGAGAAATCTACTTCAAGGACTTTTTCAAATATCCTGCCAGGTGTGTAAACATTGCTTGTGGTCAGCTGAGTCAGAGGACTTGCCCTCAATGCAACAGTGACACCTACTGGAGAATATCAGCGGGCACCTGGGAGCAGTGTATTTCCAGAAGTGGGAGGACATGCGAGTAGGGGGTAAATGCAAAGGTGTGGCTGAATGTGGCCAGGGGTCCCGGAGATGTAAAAAAGGGACAAAAGCCACAAATCTATTATTGCCTCTCTCCTACTCTTTGAAGAAAGAGGTGTCTTGTGAAAGAAGGGTAATTACATCAATATGGTAGTGCTGCCAAGCCTCTCGGTAAATATTAGTAAAAAGAACAAGAAGCCAAAAGAAGGCTTTTTTGGCAGTATAAAAACAGAAAATGCTTTTACTGAGCCTAAAATACCTTTCTAACTAGACAAGTATTCTTCCATGCTATTATAGAATTTAAACATCCACACACATGACTGGTTACAATAATTGGTTTTTGGTATCTTGTAACCCAACGCATTTCACCTTACGGCTTCCTGAGGGGATTCCGAGACTTAGCTTTGGTAAACACAATTACAAATACAAAGAAAATAAAAGAAAATAGTATAGTAAAAAAACAATTGTGTCAATTGACTTGGTGAATCTATAATATGGGTATATGGGTAAAAGAGGTGATATCTGTAGATAAAACTTACCTGTTATGTGAGTAATTATGAGGCAAATGAAGTTCTTAATGCCTAAATCATGTGATAAATGAATCCTGAAGTTCACTACATAAGGTGATTGGACGAATAGTCTGTATTAAGGTAAGTACCGTATTTTTCGGACCATTAGACGCTCCGGACTATAAGACGC
>NC_092867.1:49576510-49581866 GCF_032062135.1 Pyxicephalus adspersus
TGTAAAAACCATTTAAAAGCAGATTACATTGTAATCTGCTTTTAAATTTCCCTCCCTGACACACCCCCATACATCACCAATCACATCACCCGGAAGATGACTCATCCTCCGAGTGATGTGAGGGGGGATTTCCCTGCCCAGCTCACACAGACAGAGACAGAGACGGACGCTTGATGCTGGAAGCTGCTGCTGCTGGCATCTCCGGAGAGATGGACAGCACAATGCAGGATTTCTGCATTGTGCTTGACATCTCACTGCAGATGCCAGCAGCAATAGCAAATCTTTTATTGGTGCAAGAGGAGCTGCGGACACTAGGTAAGTATTTGCTTTCAGTTGTAATCCGATTGTCATACAATGTATGAAAATCGGATTGCAATATAACATTTGTTTACATTTAACCACCTGGTGGGAAAAACTCGGGGTTAACGAAAATTGCAAAAGTTTTTACCCCGAACATGCTCGGGCTTAACGGCCAGGTGGTTAAACAAGGTAAGTATAGGTTTACTGCGATAAAAGGGGTTCATAAATATACTCAGTAATTCAAAAAGGATTTTAAGTCAATTTGAGGTTTTCAAGGTGTTGAGGACTATATCATTCATGACAGGGCCATTTATAAAACTAATATCATTTTACTTACCTTAATACAGGCTATAAACCCGATCACCTTATGTGGTGAAAAAAGGGAAGGGAAGCAGTATGCATTTTGCCGCAAGGGTTCAAGTCTAGTTCAACTTACTTTCACAACTGCATTGTTGACATTTTGAAACCATTTTCAGATCCAGACTGTATCATACAGTATGTAGATGACATTCTTCTCCAGAGACAAAAGAACAACACTATGCCCTGCTGAAAGAATTGCTAACACTGATTGAGAATGCAGGCCTTTAAGACAAATGCCAAAAAGACACAACTGATGAAAGACAAACACAAGAGGGAAGACTCCTGACGCTAACAAGTGTGAAACTATCAGAAAATACATAGGCTAAACACTAAAACACCGCTAAGGCAATTCCTAGGGGTTGTTGGTTTCTGCGACAACTTTATTGAAGGTTTTGCAGAAAAAGCAAAACCCCTGTATGATCCATTGAAAGGGGACAGGAAAGAGACAGATCCTTTAGACTGGTTTGAGGAGCACGAGGAAGTTTTCACCATGCTAAAGGTTAATCTGATGCATGCCCCAGCCTTAAGTAATCTGAATGCCGATTTGCCTTTTGCACCACAAGTATATGAATCTGCAGTGGCCATAACAGCGGTATTGCTACAAGAAAGACAGGGCAGATGGGTACCTGTCAGATACTGGTCTAGAGTGCTAAGTTTGGTAGAGAAAGGATGGATGAATGTGTCAGAAATCTTTTGACAGTGCATTGGGCGGTTCTTGCAACTAAACATGTACTGGGATTTGAGAGTATCATCTTGCAGACACCCCATTCCCCCATTAGGATGCTTCTGGAGCATACCCGCAGTGGAGTATCCTCCCAAAGGGTAGCCAGATGGCTAGTAGACCTGACACCTAGGAACATCACAGTGACACATAATGCCACCTATATTCTCACTCAATTGATGCAATATAAAAGGTGAGCAGCATGACTGTGGGGAGGTGCACTGGGCTAGGTCACTGGAAATATTCAGACTAGCGGCGAGTAAGGAAGACCTAAAGGTATTGGTGGATGAATCCAGGCACTGGGAAGGAGGAAGGTTTTACACAGGATATGCCCTGTGGTACCCCCAGACCAGATGTGCAAATTTTAATCAAAAGCCCTTGAAGCTTTTCTGCCCAGAGAGCTAAGCTAGAAACCATGAGAGAAGCCAATATACACCTCAGTGCAGGCCCAATAACCAGCTTTTCTGATGCCTCTGTCATCAGGTCATTGACTGAATACATGCCTTTATGGCATACCAGAGGTCTTAGTGATGCCTCTGGAAAGGCCCTGATGCACAGTTCAGTACTCAGGGATATATGGGATAAGTGGGTTTGTAGCCACAAAGGGTGGCTATCGTTAAAGTGAAAGCACACCAGAAAGGTAACAGTGTGGTTACTGTAGGAAACGGGAAGATGAACTTGCTAAAGAGGCTGCCTTAATAGGGGTAAATTGACACCATTTGATATTGAAGGGAGGCAGGCCTGGGAGGAGCATGATTCTGAGGAGCAGGAAAAAGAGACCATTGTACCTGAGCTTTTGCCAGTGTTAAAGGAACCTACACCATGCTTAGCAGAAGAACAGGATAGGGATGAACTCTCAAAGACATAAAAAGGCAGATTAGGGAAGAAGTCGAGAAGGCTCCGCCAAGGTACGTATTACAAGATACTCTCTTGTTGATAGATACTGCAGACAGTCTTCGGTTTGTTGTACCGTATCAAAGGAATTTTGCCCAAGAGAATCATAGGTTGGCAGGAGGTTGGGTACTTAGGGTACCTTAAAATGTATTCTAACTAAATACTGGTGGGAAATGATTAACAACACGGTCACACAGGTGGTACAGGAATGTATATTCTGTGCACAGATGAATCCCAGACCAAAAGGGCAGAAACCAGTATTAGCAAGGGTACCGTTAGCAGAAGGAACTTGGGAGAATGTGCAGATTGATTTTGTGGGTCCGCTACCAAGTGCCCCTTAAGGATACCAGTAACTGTTGGTTGTGCTTGATGTCTTTTCAAAATGGGTGGAAGCTCTGCCTTTAAGGAAAGACTCGGCAACAGCTAAGGCTAAGGCGTTATGGACAGAGGTGCTGTCAAGATGGGTATTCCCAAAGTCCTATAGTCAGATAGGGGAACTCACTTTACTGGTAGGGTCCTAAAAAGGATTGGTGAAATCCTAGGGGTAAGGCAAAGATTCCATGTACCATACCATCCCCAAGTATTCTGGAAAGGATGAACTGGACACTGAAAGATAGATTAGGAGAGATGGTTTAGCAGTCTGGAAAAAATTGGCTAACTGACATACCTTCCATTCCAATGGCCATTAGAGGTTCAACAGCAAAAGGCACATCATTAACTCCTTATTAGGTAATGACAGGGAGAATGATGAACCTCAAACGTCCAGCTGACCTGATGCTCAGTACACCTCTAAGGGAGAGTGCCGAGATAAAGAAATTTCTGGTCCAGTTACAGGAAAAGGTACAGAAATATTTGCACTTTGCTGCAACTAATATATCTCCTAGAGAGAAAGACCAACCTGATAGGCCTGAAGGTTGGGGACAAGGTCATGGTAAAGAGTTTTGTTTCAAAGTCTGGGATTCAAATTGGACAGGACCTTTCATAGTCACCATGACCCTCAGTGATCAGGTGGTTAAAGTACAGCGTCCCCAGAAGGGTAGAAAGGGCAAAAAAAAAGGAAGACAGAGAAACGGATTCATGCTGACTAGTGTAAATGATATTGCTGATAAGAGTTTGATCCAGCTTTTCTCCTTTCAGAGTACCCCTGAAGCAGAAGATTGATACATCAAGGACATCAAGGAGCATGGATGAAAAAGTGATACTCAACTGGATGGCGATCCATCTGTGTTGTACTGCGCCTCAGACAGTTGTTAATGGACTATCGGGGGATGAGAAAGAAGCTGAAAACCAAGAAGAGATCGATACATCTGAATCTATCAAACTATTGACAGAGGGAGAAGCGAACTTGGGGAGGGATAACGGAAATACATATAGTAGAAGAAGGAAAGTTAGGTAATACCGAAGGGTTCCAAATGACCTGAGATCCATCAATGGGGTCCTCAAGACAATAGACCCTTAAGAGTTTCTTTTGCCTTTAGAGGATTTATACCAAACAAAACCGCCGAAAGAATAGCATATAAAAAGGACTTACCCCAATATCGGTTAGCACGATATTGGGGGAATAGGAACTGGTATGGGTGTTCTCAATGAAGTGAATCTCAGTATCCCAAGAAATTAACTTTCAGCCCTAGCATGGGATAGTAAGAGGGGGTTGGTGGCACAAAAAGAGTTCATTGACATCATTAATAACATCCAACACAATAACATTAATACTCAAGTTAAAGTGGCTGGGGATTTTATTAACCATTTTAAAATGTTAGTGAATGCTGTGTTAGGACAAGGCAGAAATATATGATGGGCTTGGATATGCACACAAGGACAGTCGGAATTATCAACTGATTATACAAGCTGATTATACAAGCTTTACATGAGGGACAGTGGCCATATGAGTTAGCAACCCAGCTTGATAAACGTTTGTCAAGGCATATACCATTTAACTAATCCTAAATGGTGGGCGAATACTTGAGTGGGTTGTCCTGATTTTGATTATGAAAACTGCTATGCCGTTTCTTTAGTGCCATATGCAATATCACCTGTGGGGGCCCTATATTCAGTCGTATCAGTAGGTTTGCTTACTGGGCAGTCCACTATATTGCATCCGAGGGTGAATTATCTACATGTGGTACAGGGGGAGGGAGGTTGGAAGCAAGTTGATATTTCCCTCTGTTCTAAACATGACAAAGATGTCCTGTACATGCCAGGCCAATATGAATCAATAATGGAAAAATGTTGGGAAGATTTGTCTGTACATGCCAGGCCAATATGAATCAATAATGGAAAAATGTTGGGAAGATTCTTCAGTTTGTGTTCAGGACTGGGAGATTGTGGCAAGGTATACGGTACCAGTATAGTAGTTAGGGCATAGAATGGCTTGTTTCTTTGTTCTAAAGAATACCACTAGGACACTGATCAAGGAACAGGGTTGTTCAGTGGACATGACCGTAGCTAGAGAAAGGGCTGTGGAGTCAGAGCTGGAGTCGGAGACAATTTTGGCTACCTGGGGTCGGAGTTGATAAAAATGTGCCGACTCTGACTCCTGATAAATTTAAATTATATTAAAAACACAGCAAGTTCAAATGTCCTATTTCACAAACAATAGTCATAATTAAGTACTTCTCTGATGTAAGAATAAAGCCCAGTGTATAGTTGTATTTCTACTAGTGTGAAGTTCAGCTGAGCAATTATACAACCGGACATTCACATTATTGTAATCTGGCGTATATACATTACAAAAAGTGTATTCTTTTTTTTTCAGATATGTGTTTAACAGGTTCATTTGAGTGTATACAAGTGTAATGATATAGGTGTAGGTGAGTGCTATGGCCTGATGTGTGTTCAGGTGTCCTGTCTGCACTCTCCATATATGCTCCCATCCAGGGCTGAACTTTAACATCATTTTGCACACCACCTATATACCCTGTTTCCCCTATGATAAGGCACTGTCTTATATTTTTTGAAATGCCAAAATTTGCCCTAGGTCTTATTTTCAGGGGGGATCTCTTATTTTTCCATGAAGACTACAGTACACATTTATTGTTGAAAATCACTCATGTGCCATTGATTGTCCCCTTCTGATCACTC
>NC_092867.1:49582018-49585805 GCF_032062135.1 Pyxicephalus adspersus
TCATGTGCCATTGATTGTCCCCTTTCTGATCACTACCGTATGTGCCATTGATTGTCCCCTTTCTGATCACAAACTCACTTTTTTTTTGGCTTCTACGGCCGGGTAACAGACTCTGTTAGGGCAGGGATCAGCAGCTTGCTTGTCCTTTGAAGTTACTTTCAGTTTCACTCTGCACTGCAGCCAGCATCGAGGAGTCACACAAAGGCACACAGTATCAGGTATCAGAGGATGTCTTATTTGCGGGGGATGCTTTATTTTAATTGTTTGAGCAAAAATCGGGAGGTGGCTTATTTGATGGGGATGCCTTATCATCGGGGAAACATGGTACCAGGAAGTTAGTTAGGTGCCCTCCTAGGCCCCGGAGCCTCCCACTGCCCTGTCTTCATCAGAATATCAGTAAACAAAAATAAAGGCAGCAGCATCTGCTCAACTTCCTCTGTCTGCTAAAGGAGCTTAGAGGGACTTGGAGGAACAGCTTTTTGGATTCATCTGTAAGTGTTCATGTTTATTTTAAAACTGTATGGCTGCTTGTGTGTACTATGATGGAAGGCTGTGTGCATGTTTCTATTTAAAACTGCAGGGCTATGTGTATGTTTGCATGTATGGTGCAGGAATGTATGAATGTTTGTATATAGTGCATATTGTGTGTATGTTTCTGAGTAAAATGTAGGGCTCTGTGTTGTGTGTATAGTATATATGTTTGTGCATGTTTTTCTGTATAGGACAAATTATGTCTGTTTAGTGCAGGGCTATTGCTTACTTGTGTGTATAGTGCCGTGTTGTATGTATGTATGTTTTATTTAAAATCAAAGAATATGCTTGTTAGCAAAACATTATATTTATATTTTAGTGAAAGCAGCACCCCATTCCCAATGGCAAAAAGTCGGTCAACAAACACAATAAAGTCTGCTGTTTATGAGCACTTTACAATATCAAGTGATGGGAAACATTACGTGTGCCAATGTATACTTGGAAGATAATGGTGAAAAACAATGTGATGCAAAAATTAGCGGTTTAGTGGGTCGAACAAAAATGCACCTACAAGAGCATCAAATTTAAAAAGACAGATTTTAAAGACAGTTCTGCAAGTATTGGAGAAAGTGAAAGCAAAGAGAATAGTGACATTTTGGATAACATTGTTGAAGAAGCATCTAAGTGTACTACTGTTCAACATATGCGTTGTGCTGCAACTTGCAATAAGAGATGGATTGAAAGATCGTCATGCAGCTACTCTAACTGGCAAATTGAGGCAAGTAACTGGTGCAGCCAGGGCCCCTAAAACAGATGCCATTTTGAAAAGAAGTGCAGAAAAAGGAGCCATTTTGGATCAAACAACATGCTGGGGAAGCACTTATTTGATGGTAAAGCATTTGCTCGAACTAAAAGACTTTCTTGAAGAACTAGACAATGAAAATGTTTTATTAACTGAAAGACAGTGGACAAGTAAAAGCACTTTCTAACCCCTAATCTACTTTCTTTACTGTCACCAAGAGTTTGCAATCTGAAGATTTAACACCTGGTAAATTCTTCTTGAAATTGAGGCGCTTGATATATTGCCTGAACAAAAGTGGGGTGTTAATAGCCGATAGCTTTGTATTTTCAATGAAGAAAAGAGAGAATCTCTTAATGGGTAATCAAATCTTGTTAGCTGCTATTTATGTTGATCCAATGAGCTGAATTTTGTTGAGCATCGACCAGACTGATACTACAAAAAAGGCCCTCCATGATGTAGCAGTTTGCATGAAGGGATTACTACCTGAAACACCACCACTGGATAAAGCTATAAGCACTGGTAACTCAGGATCATCCTCTTTAAATGAAGAATAAGACTTTGATTCCTACTTGGACAAAATGGAACTTTCAACAGTAAAGCGACGTTGCAAATGCGTGAAAGATAAATGACCAGAAAATGCCCAAATAAAGAGATTCCAGCAGGAGTTTTTTAAAGAATTAAAAGAAGTAGAAAAGTATGATCGCTCATCGAAACTGACTGTAGAAGAAGCCATCCTTGTTTATCCCAGGATTATTAGTGATGTGGCTAGAACCGTAACAGCAATGCCACCCACCCAAGTCAGTGTTAAAAGACTATTTTCAGCTCTAAAAATATTCAAGTCAGATTTAAGAGCTTCTATGAAAGAGGATCTGGCAGAAGCAATTCTGTTTCTTAGTACAACACTACTTATTAGTTAGTTTTGGATTGCATTTAACAGCTTTTCTACTCTAAAACTATATTCCAAGTTTAATATAAAATTTGTTTTAGGTTTTCCAGCTTTTGTTTTTGTTCATGTAGTTAAACTTTGTTTTAAAACTACCAAAGAATGTGGTTCATATTTTTAAACTGGTAAAGTTCCTGTACCTGATTTGCTTTGCTACTACTTTATTGCCACTTGATAAAATTAATAAATAAATCTTTATTGTTTTCATTTTTTTGTCTTTTGTTTAAACTGGTCAATACAGTAGAGCGTTAGCTTCCTAGCCAGTAGTTCTGTGGTTAAATGGTGTGTATGTTACCTTCAATCAACGTGGAAAATACATTAGCATATTACAGGGTTTCTCATTTTATCTTCACACTTTTGCATTCAAACTTCACACCTTTGCAACCAAACTTCACCAAAAAATTTTTTCACCCTTGTCAAAAAATGATTTTGCATTCAAACTTCACAAAAAAATAAATTTAGTCCCCCTAATTATTCATAAATCAATAAATTTATTATAAAAATAAATATAACACCATATTTTTACTATAAAAATTTTTCTCAAGAAACAAATAAAAATATGTAATAATTAAATAATTTATTAATCATTAAGGCTTTCTCCTCTTAGATATTTAAGCAAAAAGCTAAACATTTTTGTATAATAATTTGAGCAATCCTGCTCGCTTACTGTTAAAAATACACTATTGATGCTTTCTAGTAAAGCACCCAAGTTAATTAGCCTTCTTTCCATTTAGAGAACATGTTCTCAACAGGATTAAAAAATCAAGAGTATAGTGGTAAAAAAAAGAGTTGGTGTTCCTTACTTTCAACCAAGCCTTTTACCTGGCTAGTTTTATGAAAGGGGACATTATCCATATTAGGATGACATGCTGGACCCTCTTTTCACTAAAAACATTCAAAACCTCATCAATAAAATTGAGGAATGCTTCTTGATTAAATGCTCGTGCTTGTGACAAAGTGGAGGGTCCCATTTTTATTCCTCACACAACAAATTGAATTATTTCTGGATTGCACTCTAGCCACACTATGCACCTACAAATCATCAATTTATTTTCATATATTTTTATTAATGTTTCTTGAGAAAAACTTTTATGGTAAAAATATTGTGTTATATTGAATTTTATAATAAATGTATTGCCCCTGATTCATCAAGCAGAATCGGATTATCGCTCGCGCATTCGTATTAGCGATCCGGAATCGTACGCGGTCGCGCTATTCAGCAACTGAAAAAGCTTGCGCATGGAGCCGCGCTTATCCGGCAGCTTTTTACTGGCGATCTTGCATTAAAAGTCACTGTTCCCCTAAAAAATCATTCTTTCTAATGGCACACATATTACCCTTAGCCCTAAAAAAAAATGTTTGCGCTGTTAAATTTTTTTAAACATTTATGTGCGTTAAAAAAAAACGCATATTTTAAAATCACTAATTTCTTTTCTGTTTGCCAAGAGTTAACCGAGTTCAACTCCTCTCCATAGGCGCCTATGTAAAAGCTTTCGATGCCTTGTCAGATACGTGTGCACGAGCGCGATGTTGCGGGCCTGACATCGAACAACTTTTTTTTTTTTTTTATT
>NC_092867.1:49588356-49803025 GCF_032062135.1 Pyxicephalus adspersus
TCCCTATTGTGAAGGCTGGAATCCGGCTGGCAGTGAGGCGAGTGTACGCGCACACTCGAGTCCGGACCGCGGTAATCCGCGATTGATGGCCGCGCGTACTTTGGCGCTTCCAGCGAGCGCGGATTTTATTGATGAATCAGGGGCATTGATTTTTGAATAATTAGGGTCTAATTTTTTTGTGAAGTTTGGTTGCAAAACTGTGAAAATAAAATGAGAAACCCTGTAAATACAGAGGAGTCAGTCGGGGGTACCAGAAGCTGAGGAGTCAGAGTCGAAGGATTTACCTACCGACTCGACAGCCCTGGCTAGAGGGCATTGGGTTCTATGTGCAAAATCTCTGAAATCCAAACACCAAGGGAAATATTGAAAGATGGAAATATGTAATCCCAAGCACTACCAATCTGTCCCCTAATGTTAATTACAAGTTATAAATAGTCCTATTTCTGGGATTCCTGGCACTGGATATATGAAGGAAGCTGCAGAAGTGGTTGACAGGATGGGACACATATGAAAATCTCTTGGGATGGCTACAGCAAGAGGGTACTAATGCCACCATAGTAATATACTATAACCGAAAGGAAACAAAATAGTAGGGCATTCCAATAAAGTTAATGGGGTTTTAAATATTCTGATTCATGTGGTTTTACCTTTATTGCTGTTGTCTTGTCATTGGTACAAGTTTACATGCATGATGAGTGAATGTTTACTCCTTACTTATAGTGATCCTGTGGTCCTGAAGAAATCGCCAGGGATGAAGACAAAGAATAGTTCCCACAAGAACTTCTCCAGAAAGTGATGACAGTGTCCATGAGAACTCTGCCTAAGTGTGATGGTGGTGTGCCATTCAGGCACAAAGCGGCATATGTTTCAGTGCCCAACATGAATGGTATCAAATTAGCACTCATAAACAATCCTTTTTTGGAAATTAGTTCAATCAGGTGTTGTTGAATCTTGATGGGGGTTGACGCTGAAATGCCTCTGAGAACAAAACTAGCAGGATGGTTCCAGCTAGAGGTGGGAGCCAAGCGACCAGAAAAGAGACAACATCTCTGTGAGCAGGAATAACACACCATACCAGTTGTCAGGTATGGGGGTATGCATTGAGACATCTACTTCAGAGACTTCTCCAAATATCCTGCCAGGTGTGTAAACATCACTGTTATCAGATGACACCCAAACCAGCTGGTCAGCTGGTCAGAGGGCTTGCCCCAATGCAACAGTGACACCTACTAGAGAATATCAGCAGGCACCTAGGAGCAATGTATTTTCGGAAGTGGGTGGATGCATTGGTGTGGCTGAATGTGGCCAGGGGTACTGGAGATGTATAAGAGGAGACAACAGCCACAATCACACATCTTTCTCTTATTGCCTCTCTCTTACTCTCTTTTCTTCTTGGAACCCAGTCAGGCTGCGGGATACAGAGGACGGACTCTTTGCATTCTTTCTTTGTTAATAAATATCCTGTTATTTAGGATCCATGTGATTATTAAGCTAATAGTGACTTAGTAAAGATATTGCTTTCAAGAAAGGGGTAACATAAGGGAAACAAGAATTTTTCTTTCACAGTCCATCACCTAAAAACAAACACTAATCATTCAGGCTTCCTTCAACCACCAAATCTGCCTGGATTAGCAGATCTCTCATACTTCTTGGCCCCTTGAATAAACCCACTGAAGATTTCCTAGACCTCAGAGTTGAGGTTGTGTCTCCACCTCCCTCTTCTTTTGGCCGTTCATAACACACAGCCTCATCCTTTTTTTTTTTTCTTTTGAATGGCTTGAAGAAAAAAAGGCATCTCTCTGAGATCTGCAGTGGTTAGATTTGGGAAGTAGAGTGGGAGTTCAACCAAGTAATGTCACATTATCCAATAGGTTTAAAATAGGTAATTAAAGAACCAACCAGTAACTGGTTTCTGCTTTTTAAATTTCTCACCTCGCCAGTCAGGAGGAAGGCAATTTCCATTGTAATTTTTAGAATCCTTTCAGGCAATAAATCCATTTTCAGGTCGTTTCTCTCCAAGCCAGGAAGATGGTCCAGACACTGGCGAAGTTCCATAGTACGTTCACTGGACTAATGATTGAAAACATTTTATTAATACATATGATACAAATTTAGAAATTGGATTGAGAGACTTGGTTGTGTCATCATAGACAATAGAAGTTGTATACATATTAGTTCCTTTCCTAAGAGTAGAAGAGAAGATAATACACAAACCCAACATGCCACCAACTAAACCCCCATCTTTCATATTGTGTAGGTTTAATGCAAAGCCAATGTAGAAGGAAGTCACAATGGCTGATCTGCTCATATAGTGGACTGGAAAATAATGACACCATATAGCCTTTCTCAACCCCTTAAGAATTCTTAAAATAATTTCCAGGTTTCAAGAAACCCCAACAAAGACCAGTTTTAATTATGGTGACCAATGGAAAGAATGTCCACTAACAATGGTGGCTGGAATACCACCTTAATGGACACCCAAAAACATAATTAGTCATGCAGCTGGTTCTAACAAGTGGTGTTAATCCAATAATTCCACAAGCATCATAAAATGGAAAGTCAACCAGCCACAGTATGAGGATGCCCTAGCAACTGCTGGAAGGACCCTTGAGTTCCATGAAACTCTGGTTCATATTGGCTGTCTGGGGCTACATTTACAGCAGTAAACAATATAAAACTTAGGTGGAATTACCTTTAAACCAGTTAGTGAACCCAACATCTTGGACTGTGGCAAAACACTAGAGTTGTCAAGCATTAGGGCCTTCATAACATAATGTTAAGAATAATGTTAAGAATAATACACCACCCCATGTACTGTATATATGGCATTTCTTGACATACAGTATGGCATATTGAATATAAGGAATATGTTGATCTCCCATCAATACATACCTGGCAATTTTTTCTCCTATTAAAGAAAAGGCTCCTTCTGTGCATGCCTGACACCGAGAATACGCAGAAAGGAGCCAGAGCCTCCTTTATTGTGTAAAGGAGGCTCTGGCTAATATTGTGGTACATATTAAGGGATCCGGCATTAGAAAGTTCTAACAAAGTATGGGGGTGGGTAGAACACTGGCACAATAATAGAAGTTACTGGATATTTATGACATAAACAACTGGGAACCCTAAATTTGCCGTGTCTTACCCACTTTTTGGCCACCCAACTGAAGAAAATTTCTGTATAGAACATGTAATTCTGTAATTTCTGTACAGTACTTTATATTAAGATCACATTGATCCCTCATCCATCATCTTACCTTTTCTACCCCCAACCTTAAGTACTGTATATAAGAGAGGGACATAGAGAAGATAAATATGGTATATTAGTCTCCCATCTATTATTTCCCAGCATGCTGGGCATTCTAAGTATATTTGTACTTTTGGGGTGCATTTTTCTCCTATCACCAAACTCACAGCATGATCATCCCACACACAATATGCAGAAATATTTATAAACTAAACACAACGCATCCCACCACTGACAGTCATACACCTGCACAGAGGAATCCAGCACTTACCTGCGCACGTTTCACCCTTTTTTGTGCTAGAAATCTGATCTACAGCTCCTTGGATGTGCGCTACACAACATACGTGCGTGTGCGTGCACTACACAGGGAACACTCCGCGTACGCCCGATGACTGTCAGCTTTACCGAGAGTCGCGCTCGTGCACGAGGGAGGGATTGTAGACGGAGGCGGCGTTTCTTCATATAGATTAGAAATAAATAGCTAACATGGGGCAGGAAGAGAAAGATAAAAAAAAGGAAAAAAATGATAGAGGGGAGTGTGGAGACCATCCCTTTCATTACTTTGCTGTTCTGTGAGAGACGGTATAATAGGATATGCGCCCTGTCATTCCACCTGCCACCAGTAGGTGGAGGATGATTCTGCATTCTCTACAGAGCTATGTTCACATCTGAATGTGATACCTACTGCATGTCAGAACATAAAGAGAACTGCATATATATTTATTTTATTTTTTTACTGTTGCCCCACGGTGCATGCAGTAGTTTATTACAAAGAAATGCACCACAGGCCTGTTGATAAGCTGCGTTGGGTGTCTTGCCTTTTGTGTTTCTATTTTTTCTTGAATTGCATTGTGGGGCCCTTACAAACTATGAAAATGCATGTGTAGCCTTTTTATTGCAGTGCAACCATTTAAACTATTGGCACCTGGGAAAGACGCAGAACAGCACATTCTTAAAAACAAGAATGCATTAAAGAGCATCAAAATACATCCTCAAAAATGCACTAAGAAACATTAAATACACATGTAGATATGTAAATTGGGCCTAGGGGCTCATTATTCTAATGTGCTGTATTAACATGTTATGTGTTGCAACTCATTGTTAACTGCACCCAAAATGCAACTCGGAAACGCAATACGACGCTGAACCTAGGGCCGCAGCTGTACATTGTCGCTCGATGCACTTAAAAAATGCAGAATGCACTACATCTGTGGGTGGTGCCCTGTGTTTGCCAGCCCAGTCGAAAATACCTTAGCGAACTACAATGCAAATAATTCACATTATGGATGTGGATGTGCAATGCATTTATAAAAGCACATGTGAGTTACTGTGTTTGTTGTATTTGGCATCCAATAATAGCACAACACTGCACAGAAATATAGTGCACCCTCTGCTTCTGAAAGTGTTAAGAATGCATGGCAATCCAGCGCCCCAACACATTGCACTGCCACGCATTTTATTAGTGCGTGCAATAATGCATTGCCAGGTTTGGAGTCACCTACCTCAAATCAGATCGCATTTCCACTATTGAAATCACCTTGGTGGTCTCTGTTCATGAACCTTATGTAATGCCCAAGCACCCCCCCCCACCCCACAAGTGAAACATGATAATCAAGTAGGTTGTACCAAAATGTTGACTGTTACCTACTGTGGCCCCCCACCTCTGTCCCTGTATCACTAGTGCTGCCACTACATCTGGTGTTTAGGAAATTGTGGTTGATTGGTTTCGCCAAAGCACAGTAAAGGAATCAATTTCTGACATATGGAAAAAAAATTGCATTTTATTTCAAAAATGTATATTTTATTTTTTTTCCCCAAAGACCCACCCAGTGCCATTCCTATTTTGGTTTGAATGACACCCATGATCATTTGACCAACATCTTTTGAGCCCAGGGCATCAAGGATCCACCCCTTCGGAGTGTCATCAGGTTGTCCTGGGCTCATAAAAAAAAAACTACACAGAATTATTATCTGGCTCCAGAACGCTTCAGGATTACGAGGAAGAAGAAAAACAAAACCTGTGATTTCACACATTTGGACTAAAAAAGGCAAAAAAAAAGTGCTACAAAAGGGGCCACAAACGGGAGGGAGAGCTGGCCTAGACTAGAGCTGGTCCCTGGCAAAAAACAAAGGAAAAGAAAGTAAGAAAGGATTCACTGCTCTCAGGGACAATATTGCAGAGATTTAATCTCACTTCCTGTCAGTTTGAAAGCAGGACACAAAATGGTAGGAAAGGTTGTCACTGGAACAGAAGACGTTGACAGTGACAACCTGATGGAGGTTCAAAACCTTCTCCAGTTGATGTTTTGTTGTATTCTGCGTCTGAACAGATTATTCATCAGTTTCTTGCAAAGTTGATATTTCATCTACAAAATCTCTGAATCCTCTCTGTGGGTTCTCTGATGTTTAAGAAGTGTAGCGTTGCTGTTGAACGATTTGGAACACTTGGGACAAGAGTAAGGTTTCTCCCCAGAATGAGTCCTCTGGTGTATGACTAAATTTGTGGTACGAGTGAAACTTTTTCCACATTCTTTGCAGGAAAAAGGCTTTTCCCCAGTGTGAACCCTCTGATGCCTCACCAGCAGAGAATTACGATTAAACAATTTCCCACAGCCATCACAGGAAAATGTTTTTTCTCCTGTATGAATCCTCTGATGAACCACAAGTGCAGACTTCTGGGAAAAACATTTACCACATTCTGAACACACCGCCCTGTTGGACTCCCTGTGACTTTTATGATGTTTGAAAAGGATTGTTTTAGAACAGAAATCTTTCCCACATACCGGACAAGACAATTTCTTCCCTTTATGTCCCTTCTGATGCTTCACAAGGTCTGATTTTTGGATGAAGCTTTTGCCGCAATCCAAGCAGTTAAATGGCTTTTTGCCGCCATGGCTTAATTGGTGCCTGATGAAATGAGAATGTTGGTTGAAGCGTTTCCCACATATGGCACAAGCAAAGGGCTTTTCTCCAGTGTGGATCATCTGGTGCCTCAAGAGAGCTGACTTCAGACTGAAACACTTTCCGCACTCAGAACAGAGAAAACGTTTTTCACAACTGTGAATTTTCTGATGCCTTGGGAGGTGTGATATGTAACAGAAATTCTTTCCGCACTCAAGACAAGTTGTGTCTTTCTCTGTGTTGTTTCTGCAGGTAAAACAACCTTCTAAGTTGTCGGCATGATGTTGACTATTTTGGTTGTTCCCAGTTTGATGGATCTGGATCTCAACGTCACCTTCAACCAGTTTAGAGGTACAACAAAAAGTTGAAGATAAGCATGTCTTCTCTTCATTGTGGGTTATTTGTGGTCCTGGGAGTTGTGACTCTTTTTCACGTTGTTCTGCTTGATTTCCATTAAGCTGGATATCAAAAAATGTTTTTGAAGATATTAATAAATTGCATTGACTTTCTATGTGCATTCGTTGATGCTTTGTAAGATGTGATTTAGAAGTTAACATTTTTCCACATTCAACACAACACATTTCCTCTTGATTGTTATTTGTCTTGGTCAAAGTTCTACAATTTCCATCAATGACTCCAGTCACTGTTGTATTATTTTGTGACTTACATTCAACTGAAAGTCTGTCTTTGTCAACAATTGTTATACATTGTGTTATGAGACCATTAGGGGCTTCTGGTGGAGATAACAGTATCAAGCTTCTGGTTTCTGAGCAATCTGTGAAGAATACATAGGTGAGATAAGTTTGGGGGTGGTGAAGAATTCACGCACAAACTTCAAACCATCAAAACTCAGAACATCCAAAACCGAAGTTGTAATTTTTAGATTTGCCTCTTATAACCCTAACATGTGAGGCCCTTCATAAACAACCTAATTGACTTGTATCCAACCTTAGAGACACATGCTCCTCTAAGCTGTTGGTAGATCTAAAGAAGATTGTACAAGAAGATAGATTTTCCTAGAGCAACCTCACTGAAGCTTTTATGAAGTCAAGCAGTTGGAGAAACTTGCTTTATCTGCAATAGGAAAAATATTCTAAAAGCTAAAATAAGCAAAAAAAAAACTATTCAAACTGTTGGGATCAAACCAAAAGTTTGTCACCGAAGCCTGGACATCAGCATGGTGGAAAGCCAACATTTATTCAAAGATTTAACAACCAGTTACCTTACTCTGATTGGGCAATACCTTTAAATGTATCTTACCCAATGAACCTGATTCTCCTTTACAGATATCTGGATGGTGGACATTCTCAGAAACATCAGTCACCTACACAAACAAGAGATTTAACTTTAGCCCTTTTTCCCCGTCATTCAATTCTATTCAAGAAGTGCTGTGTCTCGACACTGCTTACCTCTACATTTAGCAGCTCAATGATCTTGTTGATGACCTCTAAGATCTTCTTATCATTTCTCTCAGGTAATTGAGCAGAAGAATGAAGCTTCTCAGTTGGGTTGTGGCTGGATGGTACATGGTCACCAGATGTCTTCTTCACTACCATGTAGCCCTGTGGTAGATTCAGATCATTAATCAATACAAAGATACCAACATGTATTGTTATTAAATTAAACCCGTGACACACAAGGGCAACGTGTGTAAGTATCAGTGGTAACATCAGTGTCAGACACCTTAGAAAGACGAATAAACCCAAAGAGACCACACATGATCATTATAAACTTATATGAGATTGATGAACATCCTACTAGCGAACCATGGGCATCAGTATGAAGTTATCTCCCCTTTGTCAGCAGGGAAGGGAGAAAAAGCAGTACCTATCTGGAAATTGTTTGGATTTCATCTATAGGAATTTGTGTTTATTAAAGCAAAAGACCATTTATGAGGTACAGATTTTGGATGAGAAGACTTAGTTTAAATATAGTGTTCCAGTTGATTCAATGGTGTTCAGTAGGGTTGAAGTCAAAGCTCTGTAAAGGCCACCAGAAGTCCTTCACACCAAACTCATCAAACCAGATCTTTATGGAATTGGCTATGTTTTGAGGTGCACAGTGATGGGGGAACTGAAAAGGACCGTCACCAAACAAGTTTGAAAGCCCACCTACAGTCAGGTCTGTTTCATGGATCTCTTAGATGTCATGTCACCTCCCAGATTTCCTGATTACCTCTCCGGCCAGCAGGTAGATGATTTGTAGAGTGAGCTGTAAGATTTGCTCAGTCTTGTAACCCCAGTCACTCTTTATCCCTATTGTGACGTCTGGTTGCTCTCCATATGTCAGAGTATCTTCAGGTTGAATTGTTGCAACATTTTCATGCAGATAAACCTGCGCAGGAATCAATAAAAATAAAAGTAATGTGTATAATACTCTTTAAAAAGAAGGAACAAAAAGCAAAATTGCGTAATAGGAATCCCACAATTTTTTCCCTTGACAAATGCCTCAATACCACCCAAAAGGTGACCCCTATCCCAACTCAAATAATTGGTGCCCTCCTCCTCCCAAATTTATCCCCATTTACAGGAAGTTTGTTTGAAATAGAACATAATTTACATTTTTGATGATTTACATAGTATATGGTTAATTTTGTTGGGATATTTGAAATATTTGGGAATCTCAAACCGGGAATGCCAGTGGTGGAGGAACTCTTATCATAACTGTATACATGATTATAGGATGGCAGAATAAAGTATCATGATCTCCAAGACTGAAACAGGTGAACTTTAGCAATCCACATGGCCATAATGCTTACAATGGATTAAGAATATTATTATGATTCAGAATAAAACTGAAGTTCGGTCAGTTAAAGCAACAGATGAATCCTTCTAGCAAAATACATTTTTAATACAAAGAATAAGACATGAATAATTTATGCAGAACTTTCAAAATGTAGTCCACTGCTTTATATCTGCATAGCAATGCAATGAATGCAATTAAAACAGACCTGCGGTGTCCACATCTTCCTCTCTTCTCACTGTCACAGCAGCTTCCATCTGAACATTACAAAACTACAACGCTCTTGGTGCAGATATGACCTTCTTTCTGCGCAGCCGCGCTAGAGAACCGATGATGGCGCCTACGTGTTGTAAAACTTGTGCATGGCGGCCATGTTTGATAAGGGCAGCTGTAATCACGTGATTCCATGGGAACGCAGATCCTGTTTAAATCACATGACCAGAAAAAGGCGGAGAGATGTGTATTTCCAGTTCGATATTTTTTGGGTGTACAATGGGAGCAATGATATTTCTAGCTTCATTTTGCTGCTGGGGCCACACAAATACATGTAAAGTGGTCACTAAAAAGCTTACACAGCTCCTCAAATTATCTTAACAAAAAAATAATGTGCTTACATCACCCAATCTTCGAGACATTAATGGCATCATCATCTTTCTGGTAGAACATAGAGCAGATGAAATCCAATAAGCCTATCTTGCAATGGATTTAGGTGACTTTCCTGCTCTGTGTTCCTAAGTATTCTACCAGGAAGAAAGATGGCGACATTGCCTTCATTCTAGGTGTCTAATTGGGATAAAATATATTAAAATTTTACTTTTTTTTTCTTGAAAATTGAAATTTTCTTGAAACTTTGAAAATACAACAAGGTGCTAAAGTTATTCAAGTCAAGTCAAGTACATCACGTGACAATACAAGATCACAGCTATGGCCTATATAATAAAGAGCCACGTGAAGACAAATCCAGGATAATATTATGGATTTGGGAAAATGAAGATAAGCAAAACTGAAATGGTCATTCTATAGTAAAATTTGCCCTGGAGAGTTTTGTGCCTATTAGTACTAGGTCATGCTAGACAGATCTTGGGGGGGGGGGACAGGGGTCAACCAGATATTAAAAGTAAAGGTAAAGGTAAAAAAGCCCCCATAGGAACAAACATAACATACCAGACCAATGTAGAGACAACTCAACAAGACAGAGGCAAGAAAAGAATGAGAGGGTAAGTTAAGATATATAAGATAAGAGGGTAGGGTAGGTAAGAGAAGGGCAGGGGGTAACCAATGGTGGATTTAAACCAACCAATCCATTGGTATTCATAATGTCCATTTGGAGATCTGGGGAGCCCATTTCTTGATCCAAGAGTGTATTATCAAAGTCCTTGGGGAGACAATTCAATACAGGAGGTCCAACCCAGTTTACATTTGTGCATGGAAATCATTTAAAATGGTGCTCACCCTCAAAATGTCTCAGGATCCCCTTACTACTGTAAAACTGCATTTGAAAACACTTGCAAATCCCTTGACGACTCTACCAGCCAGAATTCTATTTCATACTCAGCTTTGTGAGCTCCCTAATTCCAAGCTCCCCTATATGAAGGCCTGGGGGAGGAGTGTACTGAAGTGGCCCATAATATATCTAAAGTATCTCTCAGCGTAGGCCTGATCGAACTGAATACCCAAATATTGCTACGTTGGTACCTGATCCCTACCACGTTTGCTCTGTGTTTTTCCAGGCTCCTCCACCCTCATATCTACTGGTCATGCCCAATTTCAAGGGAATATTGGATAAAGTTTTTGAACCTATTGCAGGGGTGTTACAGGGGTTAGCAAGATTGACATGACCTTGCTGAAATACCCTAAGAAATACTGTAATTATGTGCTGCTGGCAGCCAGAATTGCACTGGGAAGGACATGGAAATCACTGACTTTGGTATCTACAAACCTAAACTGGATAATGGTAAATTACAAACTCACATGCTCTCTTAGAAACACACCGCACGGATTCCTGGATTCCTGCTTTTCTGTACAGAAACCTTCCTGATGTGGATGCCCGTCCCCTGCCCCCCAATTCTCAATCCCCTTTGTTATTGTTAGGAGATGTTTATCTGCCCAGCGATTCTGTGCTGTGGGCCATCGCAATATAAAACATGGTTTATTTTGTCCAGGGATGTCATTTGCAGCAGCTAGGAAAACTAAGATAGCAGCAACCCCTACTTCCCCTTAGCTATGCACCCTGATGAACTTTATCGGCATCCCCAGCACCACTGTGAGACTCTGCACAGCTGAAGGGGATTTAAGAGGCAATTAGCTCCTGACTCAGTCCAGCACTGCCATTGGCTGCTTGAACTTTATATCCTCTCTGCTCCCTGTGACCGGTGCCTGTTGTAGCGTTGAGCTGGGCTAATCTGTGCTGGAGAGTTTCTCGTTTGATTTACTATTGCTGACTTTGCCTGTTTCTGACCCTGCGAGTTTATGCCTGGACCGACCTATTGCCTGTGACCCTGACTCTGAATGTATTTTGCCCCTGTGTACTTGGTACTTTTCCGTGTGGGCTCCTGGTCTGCTGCCAGCTAATCTCCAGACACCATCCTTTTGCACACTAATTCCTGGGGGAAACTGAGTGTTAGATACACAATCAGTCTCCTGAGGCTGAGCGGGGGCTTAAAAGGTATTTCCCGTTACACAGGTTTTGTTGTAACACCTGGACCTTATATTGTATTTGATGCTTTGTATCACAATGTTAATTGGCATGTTGCTCTGTGTTTTTATTGTATATGCATTGGGCCTGATTTATGAAAGCTCTCCAAGGCTGGAGAGAATACACTTTCCCCAGTGAAGCTGGGTGATTTAGCAAACCCAGAATGGATTTCTTCAAAGTCATTTGCTATTTGCTAGCAACTGTTTTGAATCCTGGACCAGATCCATTTCAGGTTTGCTGGATCACCCAGCTTCTCTGATGAAAGTGTATTCTCTCCAGCCTTGGAGAGCTTTCATGAATCAGACCCATTGTATTTATTGAACCCATGCTTTGTTAACTATATTTTCCTTGAATAAAATGGTGGTCATTTCTAAAAGAACCAGATCCTCCTATGCTCAACATTGTTTATCAAGGGTTTGGAGGACATATTTTTTTTTTTTTTTTTGATAATTAGTAATATGGCCTAGAGAAGTCAAGTAGATGATCCAATTTAGAAGGCTCACTTCAAAATATCAAGTTGACTTTTATAGTGACCCCCCACATGCTTACAGTCCACATGAAGGAATTGTGGATCTTTGATTAAGTTATGGTGGAGGATGTAACTCATCCAAAGCAGAAATGTTTCTTCTGCTGATGTTTCAAATAAAAAACCAAATTAATCATCAGCCTAAGCATGTAGATCTATTATTGAATAAGACTATCGGTGTAGCAGTTTTAGGCCGAATCAGCCTTTAAAATCAGATTATGTACAGTAAGTGACTGAACGCCAATATAAAATTTTCCAGCTCACCGCCTGATCTGTGCACAATACAGTCCTTTGGACTTTAGCTGCATTATAGTATGCACATAAAGATTGCAAGTGACAGACAGGTACAGACAGTAGCACAGGAGGAGGAGAGGATTCTGCCCCAAAGAGCTTACGATCTAGGACGTGGGGGAAGTATCACACAATAGGAGGGGAGATATGGAATGGTAGGAAATAGTGAAGGTTTTAAGAGACGGAAGAAGACAAGTAGAAAAGTGCTCTTTTAAACGAGCAAAAAGTAGGAGCAAGCTGAATAGGACGAGGACCATTCCAGTGAGTCAGGGCAGCTCTAGAATAGTCTTGGAGCCGTGGGTGTGATGAGGTTATGAGTGAAGAGGTCATTATTAGGTCATTGGTGAACAGAGCAAATGGGGGTGTATTTTTCTATTTCTTTAATAATTTTCATTTACATTTAATTTACACAAACATATCAAACAAACAAAATAAATGTCTCAAGCCATCCCAAAAAGTTCTATAGATCTACAACAGATCAATAATAACGGTAATTTATTATAACTAACAACTCTTTTCATTGTATCCATCTATCCTAACCTACTAACCCCATGAGTTCTGCTAATTCTCTTTCAACTAATACTTATTAATAGTTCAATCATCCCTAAATGGTTTAATCTTTACCTCCCCTCTCTTAACCCCTCATTACTTCCCCTTTACTTTGCCTTATCTTAGTGTTCAACAATTTATCATCAATCAATCGTATAATCCTCATAGTAGTGACAATAACAGGAGGGGAGAGGGATTATTTCACTTCTCCTCAAATAACATGTATAACCAACATTCATCATGTCTAACTTTTATCTTTGTGAAAAAAAAAATTGCCTGTGACAAGTGAATATAAAAAAATATAATATTTTTGACATTTCATCTTTTAATACCAACTATGCAACTCCATGAAATTAGAGTTCAACTTATTTTTTCATACCGCATTATGCTAAATTACCCACTAAAGAATCATTTCCACTTAAAAGCAAAAAAGACAATAATTACCATCTATCCAACAAGACATATGTATATATTCTAAACAGAACCTTTTTACTACATATAACAAAAGCAATACTAAAACAATGACACAAAAGGAGAAAGGGAATGGTAGGCAAGCTCCATAAACAATAACATTGGTGGTGATAAAACTATATGGTAAACAATTACCGATCCCACCCCATAGGCATATAATATTCGATCCATGGCGACCATATTTTTTGAAATTTAGTTACCGAGGCCATTAACAAAGCCATCATCTTCTCATTCATTAAAAAACCAAGACATTTTGTTCTTAACTTGCTGTATATTGGGTGCTGTAGACCTCCAAGCCTTAGCCAGAACCATTTTGGCCGCAGTAAATAAATATGTTAATAGTTTAAATTGGTTCAAAGTACAAGTGGATTGTTTCAGGCTCAAAAGTGCCTCAGCTATAGTGTATGCAATTTGATATACTCTCATCCAAAGCTTCCTAATTTTGGGACATTACGACCAAACATGGTAAAAAGTTCCTGTGGTGTTACAGCTCCTAAAACTGTTACCCGTACAATTCAACTGAAATTTAGCAAGCCTGGATGGGACCATATACCATCTCATAATTAATTTATAATTAGTTTCCAGCGCTGAAGCATTAATACTACATTGAGCTATTGTATGCCAATCTAGATTGAACAAAGTGCCTAATTTGTAGGTACTTAGTTCCGCCGGGGGAGCTTCATACTTCTCAGAAAACTCACTGAAATTCCAGAAGTATTCCAGGCAGATTTAGGAAATTATGAACTCTGTACAGGCCCTTCTCCATCCACCAAGCAAAACGCCTTGGTACCTCTATGACAGGGGGAAACATTGGATTCCCAATAGTTGAAGCTACGGGGGTATGAGGAGACATAAGGCCCCCTGACAGTTTAATAGAGTCCCAATTTTTCAGTGTATGTTTCAATATAGGATTAGAAATACAGCGCCTCTGCATACCCAAGACCCAGAGAGAAGCTTTCACCGATAGTGCTGCTACCACTGCATTCTCAATAATTACCAATTTAGGTGTATGATTCCGGTTGTAGTACATTAGAAGGGTAGATACCTGGGCCGCTTTATAATACAAGCTCATATTTGGTACTGGTAAGCCTCCCATACTCTTAGTTCAAAATAAAAGTATGTCTAGGGACTCGGGGTCGTTTTGGCCCCCAAATAAACTCAAACATCTTGCGCTGTAACAATTTAGGTACATGAGTAGGTATAGCTAGTGGAAGAACTCTCATAGGGTACAAAAGCTTTGGTAACCAAGACATCCTTATAGAAGCTATCTGAACCATGAAATTTGATATCGTTTCTATGATTCAAGGAGACCTATCAGATTTTTCACAAGATCAGCAATATTAGAAGCATATAATATATCATAAGATGGAGAAATAAATTTACCCAGATAACTAAGCCTTTTTAGTTCCCATTGGAAAGTTCTTTAAGCATGTTCACCATTTCCGAGGCCAAAGTAACATTAAGTGCCTTACATTTTGAGCTATTCAATCGGAGCCCCAAAAAAGCCTGAACCTCCATCAGGTTAGGCAGAGATACCATGGGATTTGCCAAACTAAACTAAGGAGTATGTCATCTGCGAAAAGGCAAAGCTTATGTTGTTTGCTCTTCACTTCTATTCCCTGAACATCTCCATGGTTTCGAATTGCTATTGCCAGGGTCTCCACCGCCAATGCAAACAGCCGTGGTGATAGTGGGCAACCCTGTCTAGTACCTCTAGTATCAGAAAAATCACTGAATGGTAGCCCAAATATTGGATAAATGCTTTAGGGGAAGCATATAGAGAGGATTCCCATTTACAAAAGTTTGGTCCAAAGCCCCACTTAGTTAATAATAATCATAGCACTGAATCAAACAATTTACTAATATCTAGGCTCAATAATAATGCTGGGGTCTTATCTTGTTTAGTCAGACTAAATGCAGTACCCTCCGTATGCTATCTCCTGCTTGTCGTCTATGAATAAATCCAGTCGAAACACTATCGCCGATGCTCCCATTCAACCGGGACGCCAAGATCATACAAGATCATAGCCAGGATCTTGGTATCCAGGTTAAGTAAAGAGATCGGTCTATAATTAGACCAAGTCGTTGTGTCAGTAGAGGGTTTTGGTAACATACAAATAGCTGCATCCAGTAGACTAAGTTCCAATGCCTCCCCTTTCAAAATACTATTAAATATCTCTACCAGATAAGGCCCTAAAATCTGTGGATAATTTTTGTAATAAACTGTCGAAAATCCATCAGGTCCCGGACGCTTATTGGACTTAAGGCACTTAATAGCTTTTGTCACTTCAGATAATGTAATTGGGGTCTCTGTTTTTCCTTTTGCACATGGATTAAGCTCTGGGAGATTTATATACCGGAAAAAGCTATCTAGGGCTCTTTTTTTAAAAGGCTTGATGCAGGGGTTTGGTATAATGCTCGCAGGTGAGTATGGAATTTGTGTAATATGTGTATTGGATTGCTAGTCAAACCCATCCCATTAACCCTAAGTATGTAGAAATTTCAGGGTATCTCAGCCTATTTACCAGCATCATATGCATTTTATTACTGTATCTATTAAATTTGGTATTGGACCATCTCAGCATTTTTACAGCTTCTGATGCTGTGCAAAAGTTCAATTGAGCACGGATCTCATCCAATTGTCGTCTTATATTTTTGCTTGGTGAAGCTATATATTGGGTTCGTAACGCCGCAAGTTTAATTTCCAAAACTTTAAGAGTCTCCCTTCATTGCTTTTTAATCTGCGAGGAAATCTGAATTAGTCTATCCCAAACTACTGCCTTACGCGCTGCCCAGAGTATAGCTGGCAAAGTCACAGGCTGTTTATTTAATGCAAAATACTCAGCCAAAATCCCCTGTAGTTTTTGGTCCACATCTGGGTTACTTAGCAATGAGTCATTGAGTGACCATCTAAATAAGTCAGGTCTCAGAAAAAAGAGGATAATGTAGCCCAAACTGCATCATGGTCAGACCATGAAACTGCCAGGATATCACAGGTCGTTACCACCGGCAACGCCCTTTGATATATTTGAATGTGGTCTATACGCGTTAACAATTGATGAGGAGGGGAAAAGTGAGTATAATCTAAATCTTTAGAATGTAGTTCCCTCCACAAATCTACTAGGGTCTCAGATTAAAATAGTTCAAGCAATCTATTGGATATAATAATATCTCTAAATGTAATAGTATCCACAGACACCTTTTTCTCATCCAGGTTTGGCATTACAGGTACATTAGTATCGCCACATAATATCAAAATGCCCTGTACATGTTGCATACTGGATGCATGAGACATTCAAAAAATTGTAACTGATTGTCATTAGGGGCATAGTAAGACACCAAGGTTACTTAAGCATCATTCGATGTTCCTACCAGAAGCAAATAACAACTGTCCCCATCAGCTACCTCTTTATCTAATTGGAATGGCACTGTTTTCCTAAAACCAATAAGCACTCCTCTCCGCTTTACTGTGGCACTTGCCTTAAAAACGGTGGGATAGGTGGCATGAAAATATTTTGGCAGGAAGCGGTAGAAAAATGTGTTTTCTTTAAGCATATAATATCTGCCTTATGTTTATGAAAATATTGAAATGCTTGTGACCTCATAACTGGAGAATTAAAACCCTGCACATTAAGAGATAATATTGATATTACCATGTCATCCTATTTTCATGTCGCCTATAGATTAATTGTATCATCAATATGAGCCGCCTACCTAACATCAGGAACAATGGGAGAAATACAAGACAAAGACCAGGGAGACAATGAACACACAAGACTAATACCAAATACAGCATGTATTCCCAAGCAATGTGGGACTGGGACCTACTCCCATCCCACATCCTCTTTATTTGGTATTGTAGCCAACTAGTGCTTACAGGGGGGGATAGAAACCTTTCTGACTCCCCAAAAATTTGTATAGAAAGGGTTTTACTCCTCACTATATGAATGTGTTTATATGTTGAGCCACCTCTATATGGTATTTAAGTATAAATGTATAGAGAGGAAAGAAAGAGCAGCAGTCTGCAGGGCTGTTCTATTGTATATATATGTAAAAAAAGAACAGCCCTGCAGGCTGCTGCTTTTTAATCCCCCACTGCTTATTCCTGCAAATAGACCTATGAGACTGATACTCTTCAGGGTTAACCCTTAGTTAAAGGCTGCTGCATTTTCCAACCTGGAACACCCTGAATTACCCTTAATACCCACAAAGAGAAAGGAAGACACTTTCCCATCTGATTCACTACAGTACCACCAAGAGATTTGTTCTATCATATCCAGATTCAAACAGTCTGACCCTGACAAGTGACTCAACCTATATTCAAAAGTTCTAAGGAAGAGACCCTTCTCCTCATCTATTTATAATATTGGTCGACGGATGCAGGGACCAACCTTCACCACACCCATGAAATATTTGTAAATTGTGCTAAAACCCCTAACAAGAGTATACATTACTACTTCAAACCTTAGCATTATCATCAGCAGCAACTATATAAATATACCCCCTCGTGGGGCATGTTCCTAACTTCGGACCGATAAGCATGCACCACTATCTATTCCTGAGGAAGCCCTTTTTGGCAAAACGCGTCGGATCACTGCGTACTACAGCACAGCCTTTTGAACAGTTTTATGGTTATATGTAATAATTTATGACAGAATCCATACTATATAGCATGCATAACTACTCTGTGCTGAGCTCTTGGAGCATACATATAATAAAACAAACATTAGCTTAGTAGGAATATTCAAGTACTATTTTGAGAAAGACTCAGGCGTTTGAGTGATGCTTTGATCTTATGTTCCTTGGTCCCCTTTTGTTGCTGGGGAGCCACTGACCAAGATATAGAGGAACAAATACTTTCTACAGCTTTTGATTTCTCTGGCTGATCATTATCCAACAGTCCCAATGTTTGGAAACACACTCTAGCCTCCTCCCCACTCCTCTCCTCCTGCTGACACAGGAGCAGGAGAGGACCCTGTACCTAAGAGCTTACAATCTAGGGGAGTATTTTTTTACTAGGTCACAAAGGTAAGTGGGACAGTAAATGTGAAAGGATTTCAAGGCAAGGCACAGAAGCCTTGAGAATTAGATTCTCAGGTGAATTTGAAGCCAATGAAGAAAACTACAAAAAGATGCAGCAGAAGAGGAGCGGTGGGAAGGATGGGTATGTCTGGCTGCAGCATTCATAATAGATTATAAAGGAGAAAGTTGGGTTAGTGGAATACCAGAGGAGGATGTTACAGTACTGCAGACAAGAGATGATGAGAGCATGTACAAGGAGTTTGGTGGTCTCTGGGGACAGGTAGGGGAGGATTTTGGAGATGTTGCATAGGTGAAAGTGACAGGACCATATTCTAAATATCGGAAGCAAAAGGAGAGGGCAGAATCAAGACGCCAAGACAACATGCCCGAGTGGGGGGGGCGAATAACAGTGATGAGTTTGGTTTTATCTAGGTTGAGTTTCAGAAATCTGTCAGCCATCCATGATGAGATGGCTGAAAGGCAGCAAGAAACCCTATCCAGGACAGAGGAAGACAAGTCTGGGGTGGAGAGATAGATTTGAGTGTCATCAGCATACAAATGGTACTCTAAGCCAAAGGAGGCTATGACACTAATGAAAGAAGAGGTGTACAGAGAAATGAGAACCGGTCGAAAGACTGACCCTTGGGGAACACCAACTGGTAGGAGAGGAGAAATTACCAATGAAGGAGAGGAAAGATCAAGGAGAAGGAGGAGGGAAATATTAGCCACTTTAGTAAGGGCTGTTTTGGTGGAATGGGCAGCTTGAAAGCCAGATTGGAGAGGGTCAGGGAGAGAATTGGTGTTCAGGTAATCAGTGAGTCTTTTATAGACAAGGCGCTCAAGAAGTTTGGAAGTATGAGATAAAGGAGATAGGATGGTAGCTACAAGGTAGGAAGGGGTGTAGTGATGAGTTCTTGAAAATAGGGGGAATAATGGCATGTTTGAAAGTGGAGGGGTAGATAACAGTAAAAAGGGAGAGGTTAAATAGTTTTGTTAGTGGGCCAGGGTGGAGAAATGGACACGGAGTGGATCAGAGGAAATTGGGTCAAGCTGACAGGTGGTAGATGGAGATGATGTTAGAAGAGAAGAGACCTAATTAAAAATAACGGGGCTGAGGGAGGTTAGTGATGATTTACAGGTGTAGGGGTGGGTATGGAGCAATGTTCAGCTCTCCTTACAGAAGTTCCAGGATAAAGTATATTTAGAGCCAAGGGTGCTCAATCTACCAAGCTGCCAGATCCGGTGTTATCTATCCATGAAATAAATCTACCAGAGGGCGTGTACAAATTGGCGTGTTAAATTCCAAGAGGCGTATACAACCGGGCGTGTACAATGACTGTGTTTGTGTATGAATGCTGCATGTCATGTATGAATGTATGCATGTCATGTATGAATGTGTATGAATGCTGCATGTCATGCCTTACATCTCTCCCAGTACAAACCTCCAGATCTCCTACAGTATGTCATACTGACTTGAAATTTCATCTTATCTTTCATCCTACTTTCAAAATATGTGGGCCATAATTATAAAAACTAATGAACTAATTGAATATCAGGGTTGCTGTTTTAAAAGTAAGTGTCCCGAAGCCCGAAAATAAATATACAATTTATGGACCTCTGGGCCAATTACATAGCAAGCAGGTGCAACCCCTAAATATCTACCTACCTGTCACAAAACTAGAAATGTCATACTGCACTACCCTATCCCCTTGCCTATTGTGAAGCCCAATTTTTCTTGATTGTGGAGATGTACAAAATCAAGAATGTAGGTGCAAGTGTGGGACACCTGTGACTAACACCCCCTAAAATTTCTTCATTTCATCAAGGCATTGTCAAAATATAAAAAAAAAGTTCTTTATGTTCTGACAATGCCATAATGATGAACGTTTAGGGGGTGTTAGCAACAGGTGTCCCTCACTTGAACCTCTAATTTTGTTTACCTGTGCTGTTCTTGTTCCAGAGAACCTGGGGTTCAGGTGATAGATGCCTTCAGCAATGTGTAACAGGGTATATTTTTTTGATGGGAAGAGTTTTTTTTTTTTTCAGACGATGCCATAGTGATGACATTTTAGGAGTTGTTAGTCACAGAAGTTCCACACTTGCACCTCTAATTTTGTTCATCTGTCCCCCCGTTCCTGAGATATTGGGGTTCAGGCGTAAGAAGCCTCCAGCAATGTGTAACAGGGTAGATTTTTTGATTGGCAGAGTTCTTTATGTTCTGAGGATGCCTTAGCAACTAAATATTAGGGGATGTTATTCACAGGTGTCCCCCACTTGCACGTCTATTTTTGTACACCTGTACCCACCTGTTCCTGAGAAATTGGGGTTCAGGTGCTAGAAGCCTCCAGCAATGTGTAACAGGGTAGATTTATTTGATGGGCAGAGTTCTTTATGTTCTGAGGATGCCTTAGCGATTAAATTTAAGGGGATGTTAGTCACAGGTGTCCCCCACTTGCACCTATAATTTTGTTCACCTGTACTACCCCCCATTCTTGAGAATTGGGGTTCAGGTGTTAGAAGCCTCTAGCAATGTGTAACAGGGTTGATTTATTTGATGGGCAGATTTTTTTTTATGTTCTGACAATGGCCTAACAATGACATTTTAGGGGTTGTTAGTCACAGGTGTACCCCACTTGTGCCTTTAATTTTGTTCACCTGTACCCCCCTGTTCCTGAAAAATTGGGCTTCAGGTGCTAGAAGCCTCCAGCAATGTGAAACAGAGTAGATTTTTTTGATGGGCAGAGTTCTTTATGTTTTGGCAATGGCCTAACGATGACACTTTAGGAGGTGTTAGCCACAGGTGTCCCCCACTTGCACCTCTAATTGTGTTTATCTGAGAAATTGGAGTTCAGGCATTAGAAGACTCCAGCAATGTGTAATGTTGTATATTTTTTTGATGGGCAGAGTTCTTTATGTTCTGATGATGCTTTAGTGGTGAGATTTTAGGGGGTGTTAGCCACCGGTGTCCCCCACTTGCACCTATAATTTAGTTCACCTGTACCCCCCTGTTCTTGAGAAATTGGGGTTCAGACTTTAGAAGCCTTTCAGCAATGTGCAATGATTTTTTTCATGGGCAGAGTTTTTTATGTTCTGACGGTGACTTAACAATGAAATTTTAGGGGGTGTTAGTCACAGGTGTCCCCGAGGTCATTAGCATAAAATCCTAAAAACAAGCAGGGATATTTTCACATTAGGCTGGCTATTTCAAGACCAGTGTCCCCAAAAGGAGTTTGCATGTTAGAGACCCCCAAGAGCTACTTCCAAGGCAATGAGTGTTAGGGTATTGTCAATTCACTCTGTGCTGTGGTGCCCCAAGTATGTACTTGCTCGTTCACAAAACCCAAAGACTGCGTTCAGACTTGCAGTGAGGTTGCAGGGCAGTTCCTCATTAAGGATGAACGAGCGAGTTTTAAAACTCAATCTCATGGCCAATTCGGACTTTCTCGCTTACCAAAATTGTAGGTGAGAATGGCCAGTGTAAATTCACTGATCAAGCTCAAATTTAAATAAAATCAAAAAATATTAAAAAAAAAAGATCGCGGGCTGCACTGATCAATGAATGCAGCGCCGGCTGCATTCATTGGTCAGCTCAGTGTGCGATTCCCGGCACTAGAGGTTAAATAGGTTACAAGTCTCCCCATTCAAAACCTTTAGTGCTCTCTGATTGGCTTTTCTCAGCCAATCAAGGAGCAATAGAGGTTTTGAATGAGGATACTTGTCCCCATTTAACCTCTAGAGTCAGGGATCGCAAACAGGATTCCTAGGACTGCAAAAATGATTGTAGCTCTGAGAATCCACTGTGATCCCAGGGCAATAGAGGTTAATTACCTCTAGTGCCTGGGGATCGCAGTGGAACTGCAGAAGAACTCTCAAAGGAGTTTCTCCCATGAAAGTTCTTCTGCAGTTCTACTAATTAATTAACCTCTGGTGCCCAGGAATCTTTTAAATTAATGTGGCCGTGGCCCCATTCATTGAGAACAGTGTTCGATCCCTGCACTAGAGGTTAAATAACCTCTAGTGCCTGGGGATCTTCTCAATGAATGCGCATCAAAAGGGGAGTGCAGAAATTCTTGATCTGTCATTTGTTTTATTTTGTGCATGTACATTATAGAAACTAAAAACATTTCAATTTAATTGAATTTTAAATTAAAAAATTTCCAATTAAATACTGGATAAACAAATCAATGGTATGCATTGCTACATATGAACTATACTATAAAGCTCAGGACAGTTCTGTAAACTGATTTAGTTGTGCAATCTTGATACTATTTTGTAAGGAAGTCAACTTATGATTGGCTATTTACCTGTTAAACATGTGAGATATGTCATGCTGTTGACAGAGAGGTTCTGTGGATTTCTGTCTTGTTTCCCTCTCTAAGAAGGTGTTTCCTTGAAAGAGACACCAACCTAGTACTTGGTGAACTGGCTTTGGCTGGTCCTTAAGCTCCAGGGTCCTGCCTAGTTTTGACTAGGTGTACTTGAGTGTCTTCTGACCCCTATGGGGAACTCAGGGATTTTGAGGCCCTTCCTTTTCACCATTGTGCACCTTTGTGCATGTCTTTTTGTGTGTTGTGCCTATAAGCTTTACGTTTATATGCACTAAGAATTTTGTTCAATGTTTGGAAAATGCCTTCCTTACTGAACAGGTAAATTTTAGAATAGAGTTCCTCCTGAAATTATTTTTTAAGAAACCTACAGTCTTTCTTCAAGATATATTTTATATTTTTTATTTTCATTTTAGTTGGTTGGGCTGGGCTAATTCTTTCTTTTTTCACCCTCTTCTATCAATGTTTACTTACTATTTAATGTATTTCTATTCTGGATCTGTAGCCCTAGGTTGTGGGCTTTTTGGCTTTTCACGCCTCTTGTGAGCCTTTCACTCTACCTCTTGCTGGGTGGATAGGCTTGATGTTTTGTTTGTTTTTTTTATTTCTTTATTTCATCTGTTTGCTCTAGACTGATACTCTCCTCTCTGTCTCCTTCTGTCAATCTTTACTTACTATTTAATTTATTTATTTTTTTGTTCTTGATGTTTAGGCCTATGTTGTGGGCCCATCTCATATGGTCCTCTCATTTTACCCCTGTGGTCACTGGTCTTTCTTGCCCATCCATCCCATTTGTTCCTCATTTTTTATTTCTCTTCTTTTTATGTCTTTGTTTTTTTCCTTCTTGAATCAGTTTTGAAAATGGCAACCATAATCTCGTTTTTATTTTTTTTTTCATCTTTCTGTTCTAAAGTTTTGTTTTATGTCAATATTTACATCTCTGCTTACATTTGCATATTTTTTATATTACTTTTTATCATATTTATGATGCTGGGACTACAAACATTGATTGCTTTTTATGTGTCATATTTTTATGTTCCTCCTGACAAGGTAAACACAATGTGAATGTTTGACTTGTTTTACCCTCTCTTTTACTGTTTGTAATAGTTTTCCATGAATGTTTTTTTTATTATTGTAATGTAATTGTTTTTTTTCACAATAAAACTACATTGGAAGAAAATATTTCAAAGGTTTTGGTTTCCTTTTTTTGCCCTAATTCATTCTGTTGTTTCTGATGTTAATTGTTATACTTGCCATAATGCTTTTTCTGTTTCTTCATTACTCTTCCCCTTCTTGTGCACCCACACAGACACTACGCCAAAATCTGTGGTAAACAGGAGTATGCTCTCCACTGAACCTTAAGAAGAATACTCTAATCCCCAACCAATGTTCCTACTTTCAAAGAGTAACTTCTACTCTCACTAGTTACCTAGGCTTGCATTCACAACTGGATACCAAATGAGAAACAGAACCCTCTATTTTGACTTTGAAGACCAACTGTTGTGAGACTAATGCATTCCCTCTGCACATTATATAGGGAAAATATGCACAAATTTCCATTCAGTTTATACTATACTTTGGAATGTCATTTTTGAGGCTGGCCTACTCATTTCAATTTATTGGCGTATTAATTTTAATTGCCCACAGCCCTAATCTCTTCCCTACTTTTTAAATTCCCCTTACTTTACTTCTTTCCAGCACTTCCTATTTTCTATTTAATTTCATTTCATTTATAATGAAAGTTCATTTTGTTGTTTTATCCCAGTCCTGACTGGTATACTATGATAGGTTATTTCAAAAGTATGAAGGACATCTGAAATGGTGGGAACTGGTGTGATGGGAAAATGGCTAAAGCCCTTCTTAGCAACCCAGGTTACAGTTGATTGCAAACTTATGAAACACAAAGTAACTATGAGCAGTATTGGCAGGCCCAGTTTAATTCATCAAAACAATACATTTTTGATGTAGCCATCCTAAAGCTCATCCTAAGGTTGCAGAAACTGTTCCCAAAAAAAAAAAAAAAAAATTCCTCACTAGGAGCCTGTGTTAGAGTTTCTACGCCTGAGCTTTTTTGGAATCAACTGCCCATCCTTACATTTCTGTCCTCCTTACATGCACACCACAGAGCCTCAAGTTTCTCCAAATAAACCTTCAACCACAAATGGTCTCTGGCTCCATATAAAAGCCCTCTAAGATCACAATGCCATTGAAAACAGTCAGTGTCCTTACTTAACAATATATTTTACTGCTGTAAAAAAAAGGTTTGGCTCCTAGGCATCATTGTGTATTGCGTATTATCTGATTTGTTGAGTAAACCATAAGTATTTTATCTTGGATCAGTTTCATGATTTGATACTATGACCCTTAAATGAGAAGAATACATTCTTGTAAAATAAAATCTACAAAGGTTTACAACATGAACTAGACTCAACGCTGAGATCTTAAGATAAGTACAGGTGTAAATGTGATATAAAAATGTTACAACCTATGTCACATTCTATCTCTACGCTTATCTGATGAACATCAAATATCTATGCTATGGGTTAATGTAACCTTCTGAGTCACCAGCAAATAATGTGATCTCCTCTATAAGATGCCTAAGGAGAGTTTAGAGAAATTTCCATTCTCATATTATAAACCCTATTTTTTACCAACTTGTAACTTTTGACTTGCAGGAAGATAACCAAAATAAAGGTACAAAAAAAAGACAAAAGTGTAATGTCACAAAAGTTCAGACAGATCTAGACAGGCAAACGAAAAGTGAAATCCATTGGACAGGCATAATTAAGTCAACAGCAAAAAGTTCTGATTGGAGTTCCTTTTACAACACAAAAGAAAAGAAATAACCTAAATGGAAGGACATGGCAAAGGACACAGTCACACCACACACCCATTTATTCAGATCAACCCCCCCCATTACTCAACTACCTTGGTAGTGGGTCTCATTCTCTCACCTAACTGTACATACAGAGTCTTTCCTACGCCACCCTCTCTCATTTTCACCTCTTTTGAAGTCCATTCCATCCGTCTTTTCTGCCCCCTACCCCTCATTGTTGCTGTTGTCTACTTCCCCCTCGGTCCAGTTTCAACATTTTTCATAACTTTGCCTCTTGGCTCCCACACATTCTTTACCATGACCTGCCCACCCTGATACTCGGTGACTTTATTGTTCCAGTGGATGACCCCAACTATCCATTCTCAGTCAAACTGCTCAACTTTACCTCTTCCTTTGGACTCACACAGAACATAAACGGCCCCACACAACTCTACAACCTCACCCACCTTGACATTTGCCCCTAACCCCCACTCTCCAGATAAAGCTTCCACTCAGGTCAAGCACACTCTTTCTTTGGCCCTAACCTCTGACCCTGGCACAACAATCACACCAAATATCTACAAAAGACTTTTTGCGCAGCTGAGCACAAGTGGAGGAAATCTGGCCTCAGCGCTGACTTCATAGACTACAAAGTTAGACTACAACACTTAAATGCTGAACTCACTGTTGTCAAGCAAAATTATTTCTCCGCTATGATTTCCTTTAGGCTTCCAACCCACGCAGCCTCTTCTCAACAATTGACCCCCTCTTAAACCCCACACCTGCTCCCCCCACAAATACCTTCTCTGCCCAAGACATAGCCACCTACTTTAGAGATAAAATTGACAAAATCAGACATGATGTCTCTTTTTACTGTGCTACTCCAACCATATACAACTCTTCCACCTGTAAATCATCACTAACCTCCCTCAGCTCTGTTACTCTGCATGAAGTCTTCTCTCTTCTCTCATCATCTCCATCTACTACCTGTCTGCTTTACCCAATTCTCTCTGATCCACTCTGTGCCCAATCCTCCACCCTGGCCCCCGTCCTAACTAAACTGTTTAACCTCTCCCTTTCTATTGGTATCTACCCCTCCGCTTTCAAACATGCCATTATTCTCCCTACCCTGAGGAAACCCTCTCTAGATCTCTCCTCACCGTCTACCTACTGTCCTATCTCTTTTCTCCCATATGTTTCCAAACTTCTTGAGCCCTTGTCTATAAAAGACTCATTGATTACATGAACTCCAACTCTCTCCTTGGCCCTCTCCAGTCTGGCTTTCAAGTTGCCTATTCTGCAGAAACAGCCCTTACTAACGTGGCCAAAGACCTCATCAGAGCTAGGTCTCAAGGCAACTTTTCCCTCCTCCTTCTCCTAAATATTTCCTCTGCTTTTGACACTGTTGATCACCCCTTTCTAATCTAATTCATGCTCTTCCTTGATATCAGTGACACTGCTGTCTCTTGACCACTCCATTCAAGTTTCTTTCAATGGTACTTCCTCCTCTCCTACTCTTCTCTTCCATGCTGCCTTTCAGCCATCTCGTTATGAATGGCTGACCTATTTCTGAAACTCAACTTTTTTTCTTCTCCCCCCTCAGGCACGTTGCCTTGACGCCTCCTTCGGCTCTGCCTTCTCATTTACCCTCCATATTCAGAACATTTCAAGGTCCTGTCACTTTCACCTGCGCAAGGTCTCCAAAATCCGACCCTACTTGTTCCCAGAGACCACCAAACTCCTTGTACACACTCCTATTTTCTCTTGTCTGGAGTACTGTAACATCCTTTCTGGTATTCCACTAACCCGACTTTCTCCTCTTCAGTCTATTATGGACGCTGCAGCCACAGTTATCCATTCTTCCCACCTCTCCTCTTCTGCTGCCTCGCTTCGTAGTTCTCTTCATTGGCTTCCATTTCGCCTTAGAATCAAATTCAGGCTCCTGTGCTTTGTGTTCAAATCTCTTTACAGTTCTTGTCCCACTTACCTTTCTGATCTGGTAAAAAAATACTCCCCTAGATTTTAAGGTCTTCGGGGCAGGGTCCTTTCCTCCTCCTGTGTCACTGTCTGTATCTGTCTGTCATTTGCAACCCCTATTTAATGTACAGGTCTGCGTTAGTTGCATTATTTATTGGCATTATATAAATCCTGTTTATTTATAATAATATTAATTGTAATAATAATGTTGTATGTTACTTTATACAATTGGGACCAAATAAATTTGAGGCAGAAATCATGTGAGCCCCTGATCTTCCAAAGCTGTTACCAGGCCTCCTGGAACCTACAGTAGTTTTCCAGAAAAAGAGGGTGAAGCAAATATGAAGCCCCATTTCTTCCTGCCCATATCAACCCTCATCTTTCCCCCAAATATGTTGGGCCCATAGTTAGCTAATAGGGCCTCATCCCCACAACCTGTCATTATAATGGTTTAATGGAGCTCTGCAGGCAGGGGGCATCTCTTTAATAAAAATGCTTCCAGATATCCACCCCCTCACCTTCGGTAATAAGTGTACATAAGGTACATAGTTGTATCTAAGAATGAAGACACAACAAAAATAGTTTCAGTTATTCTTTTTTAACTAATATTTACTTTTGCAGGTTCCAGTGGTATATGAAGAAGAGATTTCATGGCTATCCCATCTAGCAAAATGGGCCCCTAAGCAAATATATATTGGGTGCCCCAAACACACAGCATTCCAACCACCTGCCATTTTGGGCCCCGGGCAGTTGCTCAGTATTTACCCCCTAGAACTGGCCCTGTTATAAACTATGACATATTTTCCATATTTGGTGCTAAACCTTGACCCATTCCCTCCTAAATGCAGCATGTTCATTTTGGCTTATTTCCAGAATTAGGAGTTACCACCAGGGACTATTGTTACACGGAAGTTGGAGAAGAAGGTGTCATTGTATGTGTGTACTACCCCAACCTGTTCTAAAGATTTATGATATTTTTTAAGTGTACCTTTTTACCATTTGCCAATTAATTTTAAAGCTACTGGAGCCCATGGTATATTCTTTTACCACAAAATCAGGGGAACTGGTAGGAACAAAAAAGTTAGAAACAAAACATTTTTGTTGTGTTGACTTTTTAGGATAGTTGCAAAATCTCTGGACATATTGTCACCAAATTGCTAGGATTGCTCGTATAACCAATTGGAATCTGCAATAAAAGGATGCAGGATAGGACAAATTTCCCTGACCTTAATTTAACCTTGAATTCTGGAAAATTTTGGGACATGTGCTGAAAGAATAAAATGACTACCTGTAAGCACCTTTTATTAAAATGGGAGTAAGCCCGTAAACATGATTTTGCCGGAAAAGATATGCAAAGTATTTTGCAAAAAAAAAAATTGTTTGGTCTTGGTGGCTTTTTGTTTATTGTAGTGTAGAGCCTAGCCAGGGGCGGACACAAGGAGGTGCCAAGTGTGCTGCTGCAGGAGGCCCCCACAGGGTCCCAATCTAAATTCAATGGGGGGACAGTCAGTTCTGCATGCACAAGAGGCCACTGGTAATCCACTATTGAGTCTGGGTATAGTATTAGCAGTGCAAATATAGATAGATATAGACATAGATGCTGATGACAATGTAGCTTTACATGTCCAAGAGTTATATCAGTGGGAACTCCATGGCCAAAAATGATAGAAGTGGAACAAAAGAGTCATTAGTGAAGATGGCGACTGGAGTATACAGTGGTGACAGGATCCCACCAAAGAGTTTAGTTCTGCTTTAAGCTGATGAATTCCTAGCATTATCTGCTTTTGGCTGGCAACACCCTTAAAACATTAGCAACATACCTCTATTCCCTTCCTTTCTTTTGGGGTATGTGATCTTTTTTTTCAATTTAATGACAGGTGCACTTTAACATAGCCCAGTTTATACAGATTATGATACATCATCCAAGTAATCTGGTAGCAAAAGTCAAAACCGGCTTTCATAATTTGGCAACTTTCAACATGGTCTAGGAACCGTGACTTTATAGTCTGCAGTTTACCACTAATTACACAAAGGTGTGACACCTTGGTAAAATTCCATAAATAGAAGAGATAGAAGAAATGCATTGTGTTTCCACTAGTGCCAAGTCCCTAGCTCTGTTGAGCAACACCTGTTGGTTAATTCAGTGTTCCCCCAGTCCAGCTCCTGTGTTAACCCCTTGTTGCCCACCCTGTGGTTTCCCAGCCTATTCATTTGTGCTGTTCCAGTGTTTATGTCTGTGGATATTCATGTGTCATCTGTGCCTCCTGTTGCTTCCAGTGCCTCCTGTGCTCCTTGTGTATTTAGTGACCCCTGTGTCACTGGTGTCTATTTCTTGGATCCCTGATATTTGACCCCTGGCTTGTGACCTGACCTCTCTTGCTTGCTGCCTGCCTCGACTCTGGCCTTCCTGGACAATTCTTCTGCTTAGTGATTTGGTACTGTGAATCTTGCTGCCCACCCTGGTATGCCCAAGGACCGCAACCTGAAAGTAACCAGCAGCACAACATCCTCACCCCTGGAGGTTCTAGAGAAAACCTGGTTACTGCTTAGACTCTGCGCCTTGTCTTTCTTAGGGCTCACACAATTTCTGTCCAAGCCAAAGCACCCCCTAGTGGCCCTGTCTCCCCAAGTGTAACAAAAAGCTTTTCTAACCTTGTTGTACCTGTAAAGGCTTTGGGAAATAACCCTAATTTTACAATTCACTTCATTTTCAAAAGAAAGAAGGTAAGTTGGGGTGTTTTTGATTGACAATATGATTTGTATTATTATTTTGAGGTTACATATAATATATACTATATTTATATGTGTTTTGTTATATGTAACCTGGAAATAATAATACAAATCATATTGCCAATCAATAACACCCCAACTTTTCTTCTTTCTTTTAGTTATGTAATTTATTTCAACCCACATTGATGTGAGTGGGGTGTGGCAAACTAAATAGAACAATAGAGAGAAGTCTATACTCCCATCCCTCTATTGTAACATTCACTCCATTGAAATTTGCCAAAAACATATACTCTTGTAGAAATTTGAGGGAATAGGGAAAAAAATATAATAGAAAACTCAGTTTCTCAGCCACACATGACCCACTAAACATAATTTAAAAATTGTAAATGTATGATATGTATTATTGTACTACTGCAACCACCAAGTTCAGAAAATGCTTTCCTTTTCTCAGCCAAAAAATAGGAAGCTACGATGCAATACACAAAATCAGTCATTTGCTATAATGATCAAAGTTCTGTTGTTTTGCGTGAGGTTTAAAATCTTTAAATTCATGGTTCAAGTGCAAATCCAGACAATTTGGCCAATATTTCACAGTTTTATCAGCAGAAATGGGAAATAACGCAGTTTAAAGAGTTTGCTCCCATTAAAATGAGTCAAAATTCATCAACCCTCACTATAAAATTTTACGCTCTTTTGGAAAGCCAATGAGTTTACCCACTGCAAACTCTGTTGGAGAGCCAATAAGTATACCCATCTCAAATGCTGTTGGAAAGCCAATGAATAAACCCACCTCATCCTCTGTTAGATAGCAAGTAAATACGCCAACCTCGAACTCTGTTGGAGAGACATTGAATAGGCCAGCCTCAAAATCTGTTGGAGAGCCAGTAAATATTCCAAACTCAAATTCTGTCAGAGAGACAGTGAATACACCCATTTCAAACTCTGTTGGAGGGCCAATGAATATTCCCTGCTCAAACTTTCTTGGTGAGTCAATAGGCTTGATTTATTAAAGCTCTCCAAGGCTTGAGAGGATACCCTTTTATCAGTGAAGCTGGGTGATGCAGCAAACCTGGGCTGGATTTACTAAAAGTAATTTGCTATTTGTTAGCAAATGTTTTCAATCCTGGGCCAGATCTATTCCAGGTTTGCTGGATCATCCAACTTCACTAATGAAAGTGTATCCTCTAAAGCCTTGGAGAGCTTTAATAAATCAGGGTACACTTTTTTCAAACTTTGTTGGAGATTCATCAAATACACCTACATCAAACTCTGTTATCAACTTCCTTATCAAATCAAGCCAATTGAGCATGCTAGCCTACAACTCTGGTGAGCCATTGAGTATACCCATCTTCAATTCTCTTGGAGAGCACCCACCTCAACCTCTGTTAAAAAGCCAGTGAGTACACCCAACTTCAAACTCAGTTTGAGAGGCAGTGAGATCACCCACAGTGATAGGAGTGAAACCAAAGACAGACACTCAACAAATGCTATTCTTTACTATATTTCAGCATCGTGACAGCCATAGGGCAGCTGGAGATACTATTGTATTAATATTATTATTATTTGTTTTAATATTATTTAATTATTCATAGTACTACTTTACACAGTATATCTAGATCAATTATATTATTAACTAATGTATTCAATTATTTTCCTATAATAAATGTTTGATAGTTGATGTAAAAATTGAACAAAACAAATTGTTTATAATACTTCATAATTGTATATATATAGTGTGTGTGTGTGTACAAAAAATAATACTGTATTCTGTTTATTATTTGCTGTTTTCGTTTTGTTTTGAAAACTTACAGTATTTACCAATGAAGAATGCCCAAAGGATCTACATTTTTCCCATTGTTCCCAAGGATATTACATAATATTCAGATCAGCCAGGTCTTCCCAGTATAAATATATATCCAGAATCAATTCAGTCACTAACAATGGGTAACAGGAAATCTTTGTAACTTGCTCTTTACCAATTTTATATGTAACCAGTTGTCACATTTTGTCTTGTTAAAACTGGAGATACGAAGCTCGTAAAAGATCTTCCCTTGACATACTGGCACTATATAACCAGCCAAGCAAACATCTTAGCATCTTCCAAGGTTGTCTTGAACAGAGCAAGCTCAGGTAAGAAACTGCTGGTTGGTAAGATTCAATTTCTACCCTAAAGTAATTGACATTCTCACAGAGACTTTTTAAAAAAAAAAATCTTTGAAAAATATATTTTTATTTTTTCTATGTTTAGACTGTCATCTCCCCATTTGTTAATTACTTATAAACTATTATTAAGTAAAATTATAATTATTTTGGTTAATTTATTTATTTTTTGTGACCCTTTGCAAGTAAAGTTGAATAAAAGTAGACGATAAAAGATTTTAAAAAAGGACAGTTAGCTTATCCAGGTAATGTTCTTAAAGTTATACTGGTTTATTTATTTTTATGTAGTATTTATGTTGTGCTTGTTGCTTTTCTAACCTGCTTTCGTTCATGCTTGGAAAATTAGATTTCTATTTTATTTACTTTAAACCCACACAACCTCTTCTCAACAATTGACTCCCTCCTAAACCCCACACCTGCTCCCCCCACAACAACCTTCTCAGCCCAAGACATTGCCACCTACTTTAGAGATAAAATAGACAAAATCAGACATGATGTCTCTGCTCACCGAGCCACTCCAACCATACCCACCCTGTTACTGTGGACAAAGTCTCTTCTCTCATCATCTCCATCTATTACCTGTCCACTTGACCCAATTCCCTCTGATCTACTCCGTGCCCATTCCTCCACCCTGGCCCCTGCCCTAACCGAATTTTTCAACCTCTCCCTTTCTACTGGTAAATACCCCTCAGCTTTCAAACATGCCATAATTCTCCCTATCCTAAAGAAACCCTCACTGGACCCCTCCCTACTCTATAACTACCGTCCTATCCCCCTTCTCCCATATGTCTCCAAACTTCTTGAACCCCTTGTCTACAAAAGACTCACCGATTACCTGAGCACCATCTCTCTCCTTGACCCTCTCCAGTCTGGTTTTAGAGCTGCCAATTCCACTGAAACAGCCCTTACTAAAGTGGCCAATGACCTCATCAGAGCTAAGTCTCAAGGCAACTTTTCCCTGCTTCTTCTCCTTGATCTTTCCTCTGCTTTTGGCACTGTTGATCACCCCCTTCTAATACAAATCATGTGCTCCATTGGTATCAGTGACACTGCTCTCTCTTTGTTTGCTTCCTATCTGTCTGATGGCTCCTTTCAAGTTTCTATCAATGTTAATTCCTCCTCGCCCACTCTCCTCTCTGTTGGTGTTCCCCCAAGGGTCAGTCCTTGGACTGGTTCTCTTTTCTCTGCACACCTCCTCTTTCGGTAGTCTCATATCCTCCTTTGGCTTACAGTACCATCTGTATGCTGATAACACTCAAATCTCTCTGTCCACCCCTGACCTGTCTCCCTCACTCCTTGATAAGGTCTCATGCTGCCTGTCAGCCATCTCATCATGGATGTCTGACCGATTTTTGAAACTCAACCTGGATAAAAGAGAACTCATCATCATCCCCCCCTCAAATTCCAAATCTCCCCCTGACATATTTTTAACTGTTAACAATACTGGTATGCAACATCTCCAAAATCCGCCCCTACCTGTCCCCTGTGACCACTACACTCGTTGTACATGCTCCTATCATCTCTCGTCTGGACTACTGTAACCTCCTCCTCTCTGGTATTCCACTAACCTTACTCTCTCCTCTACAATCTATTATGAATGCTGTAGCCAGACTTATCCATCCTTCCCACCCTCCTCCCCTCTCCTTGCAGATCTCTACACTGGCTTTCATTTCACCTTAGAATCAAATTCAAGCTCCTGTGCTTTGCCTTCAAATCCCTATACAGGTATTGTCCCACTCTCTCCTCTCCTCCAATGACCTACTAATGACTTCATCACTCATAACCTCATCACACACACGGATACATGACTTCTCTAGAGCTGCCCCAACTCTCTGGAATGGTCTTCCTCGTCTTATTCGGCTTGCTCCTACTTTCTGCTCATTTAAAGAAGCACTCAAAACCCATTTTTCAAACTTGCCTACCCATCTTTTTCGGTCTTTTGAAACCATCACTACTTCCCACCACTACATACCTCCCATCCTATTGTGTGTACATTCCCCCACCTACTAGATTGTAAGCTCTTCGGGGAAGGGTCCTTTGCTCCTGTATCACTGTCTGTATTCGTCTGTTATTTGCATAATATGCATATTATGTTGGCGCTATATAAATCCTGTTTATTAATAATAATAATAATAATAGTTATTAGATTTGCTGTTTTAAAGTCTGCATAAAGCCATTTTTTTCTCTTTGTGCCCACTTCTCTTTATGTTCAAGAATAAAAATGCAGAAAGTAAATGGATATATTTCCCAAGCTTGACAATATCCTCAGAACATGATTAGCCATTAGAACGTTTTTCCTTTCCTTCATGAGGTGACCATTATCGACCTCTTTCCACTTTCTGGCCCAGTGGCATTATTTAAGCAGGGTGGACTGGCATACACAAGCTCTATTTTTTATGAATTTATGTGTCCATTGGAAAATAGAAAATATTTCATTGTCCCTATTAGAAACAAAATTCCTTGTATTAAAATTCATGTTCCCTAGAAAGGATAAACTGATATTGTAAATAAATGTTTATAAGAAAAAAATCTGTTTGACTTTAATTGGTGTTATTCACTCTTTGACAGATGGTTTCGGCCAATATGGATATACCCAAAACTGGGTACAAACAATATTTAGTGAAAAGGACGGTCTATACCGAGACAAACTTTCAGGAAGAAAATGAAAAGAAAGAAAATATCCAGAAAACATTTCGTGAAAGAGTGAGAAATAGCTCCAGGTAAGCTTTTCTTTTAAGAATTTAGAATGTATATTATATTATTATTAATATAAACACTAAGTCCATTCCAAACCTTTATATTTTTTGGTATACGTAAGGAATATAGGGGAACACCAATTCCTTCACCCTCACCCTTTTTTGTAAAAAGTATTGAATTGCAGGATTTAAGGACTTAGGGGATGACTAAAGAGTTTCTACCTATAATTAAAATATCTCTATTGAGTAGACCAGCCCTTTGGTAAAACATAAATATGCTTAGTAAAACATAAAACAAATAAATACATAAATAAAAGTACAGCAAGTAAAATAAAATAAAAAATTACTTCTAGTAACAAAGGTAAAGTATTAACATGTGTGGGCCCCTAAAGAGCCCAATGTTCTATATGTTCTTTTTTTTTTTTTAAGTTGTCAAGTCCTCCTTGACTCCTGATACAGAAAATTCTACAATTCTAGGAAAATTGGGAAATACAAAGACAAAATATTCGCACATAGGGAGAAGAGAAGAGGATTAGGTCATGTCATCAAAAAATGCATTTTGATCTTTCCACCCCAAGACTGCTGGCTGTGAACTGAAGGAGAAGCAGCAGACTACTTAGGCAATGCATTTTGCTCTCTCATTCTATTAGCATATAATATACAGTTTTTTCCTTTTACACCAGATTGGCTCCCAGTCCTCCCCCCCCCCACCCCCCTCTATGTTTTACTGTTGCTGTAGGGGATTACGTTATTTTCTGAGGGGCCATACAACCCACTGGTATAAAGATATATGAGCAACTTTATTGTGCAAGTATCAAAGAGTTTTTAAATCTAATAAAAGTAGTTTAAAAAGTATGGGATTTTGAAATCAACAATTAAACATCAATTGTATTTGTAGCAAGATAATTATGAGTGATAACATATCATAGTAAAGCCGTTCTTAGTAATGTATTGTTACAACACGTTTCACATACCTGCATCCTCTTCCTCAGGAAATTGATAAACACTGAAAAGGTAAGTAACAGAATTTCAAGAGGCAGGACTTTTTATTAAACCAGGAGAAATTTTTTATATCAACATATAATGTTGTGATAATGTAAGTGATATAGTTACCCAACTAAGGCTTTCATTTATTGAAACTCCCCAAGACTGGAAAAGATGATTCCACAACCATGAAATAGATCTGGTTCAGGACTGAAAGCATGGGTAAACCAGCAAACCTGGAACGGATCTGGTCCAGGACTATAAACCAACTAATAGCAAATGATTTTTAAGAAATCTATTTAAGATTTGTTGAATTCTTTGGGTTCACCCATGAAGTCTCCAGTCTTGGAGAACTTTAATAAATTAGTCCCCATGTGTTGAGGATAAATCCACTTAATAAACTGACTTTGTCACAGTGAACATTTGACTTCATTTTTGGCTTTGATCCAATTTGTCCTATAATTTGAAATTTTTACTATGAACCCAATGAAATATGCATTTGACAGATTCCCCAAAAAGCAACATGGATGCTCCCTTCCCCCATAGCTCTTATTCATATTTTTTCTGCTACTACATTACACCATCCAGCCGCCTAAAGCAGGTTAGTTCTGGATACGAGGAAGAATGTGAGTCATTAAATGGCCATATGACTTATGTAACTTATTCTATATAACAGTGCTAGGCCAATCAGTAAGAAAGTAAAAACTAAATAAGTAAGAAATAGCCACACAGGGAGAGGTTATAATCCCATATTACCTATGATATAAGTACTAGTAGAAAAAACAGGGTGGATCCTAATAACTTGACAAAGTAGTATTGGGGGGGGGGGGGGGGAATTGAGGATGTGGTAACTGAGATAGGTGAACCTACTGCTTTGCCCACCATTATTTTAACGAAGATAACCTATACAGTTTGATTTCCCTTCCACTGATGGAGCAAATGTACAAGCGGTACAAAAAGGCCCCACTGCACACTAACTTTGAGATCCTCCTCCAATCCAAAGCTACCCTATGAAATCCTTTACAAAACACTGTCACAGTGTAGATGGTTGACATGGCACTACCTTCTACGAGTAGACTGAGAAATGGCAGTGCCTCTATTATTTTCAGTCTAAGACCACAAAAGAGGTAGGATAAATCTTACATAGTCCTTCACTCACCCCCAAGCCTCCTAGAGGCTATGGGGTCAGTAGAAACTTTTTAGCCAACTTTTCATTGAAACAAGAAATTTATAATATACATAGAATGTACTAATGGAGAATTTCACTGTTTCTCAAGCTATGTGGTTTTCATGTGCTTGTTTTTAACAATAAAAATTGTATAGCAAACTCATTGAAGAGAAGAATGTTGGACTGCAAGGAATACATACAATGATTAGGTTAATATATAACTCTGAAGTGCCTATAAAGTTGTTTATTGGCTATCATATACCCATCAAGGAGTAACAAACAAGTATAAAAAAGATAATTTATTTAAAACCAACCGACCACATAACTGTCTCTATTTTTGCATAGAGGTAAAGTTAATACATAAAAAGACACTAAGGTTGTTTATGGCATAGAAACACAGAAAAACATCAGGGCTTGACTTTTCTTTGGACACACTAGTTCCTATAAGACTATTGCACAGGTGCCAGAATCTTTTCCTTTGCTTTCTTACCCTCTCCTCCACTGTACCCATCCAGTTCTTACACAGAATGTGCATTGCTAATGCCATATATAAGCAGGGAGCATGTCTGTTCTATTGCTCTAATGCTGGAAAGAGGATTGTGTATAAGGTCAAGATTTGACTGTCAGTCATATAAAAGCCAGCACTTTTGCATATTTTAATGCAGCAGTGGTGGAAGTCATCTATATACCACAGAAAGTGGACAGTGTAAAAGAGAATTGCCTAGCCTTATTTAGACACACATTTGTTCCTCAAGGTGATCATTAGTGGTCCAGATGGTGAGAAGGAGACAGATGACAGAGTTTGGGTTCTTGCACATCTGGAGAGAAGATATAGAATATATGCAGAAGGTTACATAAATTTAAGAGAGATCAGAAAAGCTTCAGAGGCAATGAAAAGGCATGGTGGGGGGGGGGGGGAGGCATAGAGGTATTAAAGAGGCACAATGGCTGGAGGGTGGCAAATGTTAATAAAATAAGTACAAGTTTGAAATCCACAATGCTGAGAAGCTGAGAAGCCATAAGGTAACAGTCCTCTGTTCCCTTAAAAAGGGCTTTGCCAAAACTATTTGAAAAATGACAAAGCTATAGTATTAATAGGTTAAATGTCAAATTTTATTTCAATGTCCACACAAATCAACCATACTGGGTTGCAGAAGAACCAGTTGCAGATACTGTGTGAGCACTCAACAGGCATATGAGCATAAATTCAGAACAGGCATCCAATTACCCAAAACCCAATGGGTGTAAAACAAGGTACACTCAACTGATAAAACCATGAATACAGATGGGAAAAGAAAAGTAGGGACCTGTCTTATGGATTATGTGAAAATGCATGAAACCCTACACACTTGGATTGTATTTTTTATGATAAAATTGAACAATAGGCACAGGTAACAAAATAAAGCCTTAAATAAATGTAACCACCAATGGTTTGTAGTCAAAACAATAACTTACTACTATGTTCCAATATATTTCTTTCAATGTATGCAGCTGTTCATCCAAAAAGGTACTCCAAATCATCAAATCCCTATTCCCGATACTAGACTGGTTTCCAAAATATCGATGGAAAGAATGGATCGTCCATGATATCATCTCTGGGGTCAGCACAGGACTTGTGTCTACCTTGCAGGGTGAGTTATATCGAAATGACAACTCTTGGTCTTCACATTTTTGCAATATTGAGCCCGAATCTTCATTTACTTTAACAAATTCCTGAGCTGTAGTGCCATTTGATTCACCATGGGCAATAGTAAAGGCCTTGGCAGATATGTGTTCTTAGGAACATCCATACAAAAATTATGGTGGATCAAATATATATATTATATACTATGTTCAGCAGCTAGGATTAAAAAATGGAAAGCTTTGACTCACACATTGGACACTTGCCAAACATGGATTGACCATATACCAGTGATAACACAGCATTCTAGGACATTTTATGATAATACTATAAACTATAGAATGTGAAATGACTGTGACCTCCAGCAAGCTTGGATTCTCCTGATAGTATTTTCTGTTTATTGCCCTATCTAATCATTTTATGTTGGTGTCAGATGTTGAAACTTGTTTCAAGATATCGCTGGATACTAGGAATGATTGGGCAATTTTTGGTGATTTAACATCATATACCATTGGCATAATTTTAAGGTCATTTAAAAGCCACTAACACAGTTTCATTGCCAAAATTGTTTTATTCTTCTTATTATTATTATTTGTCATTTTTTACATTAAAGTATAATGGGGAAACTTTTGAGACAATACTAGGTTCATGAGCTTTGTAATTAGACTATATACAAACTACATATAGTTGAATATATATATATATATATATATATATATATATATATATATATATATATTTATATAATAAATCAGGGCATGTGTATGAAAAAATATAATTTAGGAATCCTAGATCCTTCCCCATTCCAGTACAGTCCCCATCTCCCCATCCCCTTTTATCCGGATGCACCACCCGGCACTTTTCAGTAACAACCCGGCTATTTTTTGGTGGTTACTGAAAAATTGTGTCAAAATACATGGGCCACGACCTGCCTAAAACCCACCAGCTTAAAAAAATGGTTGTTTGAACACCTGATACCCACATAAAATGTTTGATATATATATTTTGGTTATAATACAGACAACTCGGTCGGCTCAGTCCAAGCTTGCCAGAGGTCACATTCATATACTATAATTTGAACCATCACAATAAAAAGTCCTAGAATTTTATTATCTTATCTCAGTTATATGGTCCATCAAGTGTCCATGCACGTGAGTCAAAGCTTTCCATGTTCTGTGTTATAGGTGGAAGGTTCCTTGTCTGGGTTTGTTCATAACTAATCATTATATAATATTGAATATGCAGAGGTCCGCAGTGGTAGGGAAAAGCTATTCTAATTTTAAATAGATTTATATATAGAAATAGAGGATTTATAACCCTTATCAGGTTATTACTGCTTGTGTCCTTGTTTGGGACAAATGACCTGATTTTTTTGTCGGTGAGTGAAATCTAAAAATTTTTAGGAGGCATTGTCTAAATAAGTCTGTTCGGGTAACAAATGTCAGAGGTGAAATTTCTTCTCATCCTGTGGTGTACCTATTGACAGTAAGTGTCTGGCACAGAAGGAAATTATTTTTTTACACAGGTTTTACCCTTCTCTGCTTTCTCTAATAATAATAATAAAAAAATGGGAAAAGGGGGAAATTATCATTCTGGAACAAATACCTGTGTAGGAAAAGTTTTATCATTAACCAGGATAAGGTGTTCTATGGTATCTGTATTTCCCAACAAAATTTCCTCGATGGTTCTGCAAAATTTCAGCAAACCGGATCGCGAAACCATCGGAAGATCAAGGAAATTATAACAGGAGGATTCAAGGGGGGATTCACAGGATACCCTGGGAATCCTCCTGTTTGCAATCCCCGGGCACTAGAGGTTAATTAACCTCTAGTGCCCAAGGGATCACACACTGTTCTCAATTAATGCAGATGCATTCATTAAGAAGATCCCCGGGCACTAGAGGTTAATTAACCTCTAGTGCGCTGGGGATTGCACACTGTTCACAATAAATGCAGCGGCAGCTGCATTCAACTTTTGCTTGGAGTCAACTTTTGCTTAGAGTCACATTTTTCACTCCTCCCCATATAGGTCTCAAAAATATCTCTACTGTTTTTCTTTCTGAACATGACCAACTTCAAATGTTACTTCTTCTTGGACAGGAACTCATCAGATCATAGGCTCCTTCCTATTCTTGTGCCTATTCGAGTGGATCGAATGTTATTTATTATCTCTGTAGATGGGCTTCCTGATCTCAGATTCCATTGGGTCTGATCTATTAACACTCTCCAAGACAGGAGAAGATAGACTATCATAGGAGAACCTGGGTGATCTCCAGTTTAAGAGAACTTTAATAAATCAGACCCATTGTGATACCTTCATTTTCAGCCTGATGTTTCTTTAAAACCCCCTTTTCATAATATATTTGCATTTCCTTTAAACTAGTTGTTCTATTGATGGTGACTATTGCCACTGAGAAAGAAAACTATTCTCCAAGTGGTAAATGTTCAAGTGAAGGCACCTGTTGTGATGACAACTATCTACGAGGGAAATGTCTCAATTCATTGAGATTTCATCTCACTCTAGTAAACCAGGGTTACATATGATGGGAGTGTTTGTTATTTTAAATTTAATGGGTGTTATTGCCTTCAATCCCTTCAGGACCTATGTATTTAAACAGTCTATAAATTCACCAATAAAAGCAACTAAATGTCACGTTTCACATTCTATGTGCACATTTCCCAATGCAAGGATATGTTTCACTTCATATTCTCCTTGGATGCCACAGTGTAAGTTTGGTATTAGGTAACCCTAAACTAAAATATAGATCAACACTGCTGTAGTACAAAACTATAAAAGACACATACTAAGGTAAGTTAGCTGTTCACAAACTTAACAAAAGACACATACTAAGGGAAATTAGCTGTTCACATAGCAAAGTGATTTACTCCTTTTTAATGAATATGTCACTTAGCTTAGTAAATGGAGTAGTAAATGAAGCTCTCTTAGTCTAAAAAAAAGTCTACATGAAGTAGATACATCAGTGAAAAAGTGTTTAAAATGCTTTAAATTTAAATTATCGCTTAATTATGGCTCTTCTAAAACCTGGACCATGGGCAGACACACTACTGGGCCTTATTTATCAAAGATCTCCAAGACTGGAGAAGATAGATTATCATGGGAAAACCTGGGTAATCAAGCAAAGCTAGAATGGATCTGGTCAAGGATTAAAAGCATTTGCCAAATAATAGCAAATTCAACCAATTCAAGGTTTGCTGGACCCCCCAGCTTCTCCCTTGATGGCCTATCTTTTCTACTATTGGAGAGCTTTATCAACTTAGTCCCAGTGTCTCTTGAAAGGTTAGGCAGAACAGTATTCACTTGGCAGTCCCAAACCCCAGTCCCTACATACTCCAGTTAATTGGATCTGTTTCTTGTTAACTAGAGTTTGGTGCCAAAATAAGGTCAGGAAGCTGTTTGGAGATGTTACATATTGTATTTACCATCACAGAACACGTCCAGCTAAATATTAATAAATACTAATAGCTTTGGTCCCCTACCACAGACTTTCATCTCCAAATCATACACCGATAGCAACAACAGTTTTTTTGATATTGGCTTGTTCATTTACCAGTAACTCATACCATGCATTACTCTGTGCTCCATATTTTAAAAAATAAGTTCATCTTCTAGTTATACTTACACTTGCACAAAGAGATAGTGTGGTTACTAAAACAGTGAGACTGATATGTTGAGTTGAGAAATCTTCATCAACCATGCCTTACATCAAATCAAGCCTTAGGTTTCATTCTTCAGAACAAAAGCAGATAAAACTATGCAATTAGCTCTGCAGAACGTATAATAATTTTTCATTTTATTTTTTAAAGGTTTTCTTCATTCTTACATCATTCTTAGAAAGCAGACATACAAATTGCTGTAGTAAACAAATCTTTGACATTGGAATGTCTTTAAAGCCTATCTATGTATTTAAAATGATTGTTTTTCAGAATGCAAACCTTAAAAATGAATAGTAATACATTACCCGGGGGGGGGGGGGGGGCAAACAGGGAGTAAATGTAGATGTTATCAAACTTGGTGTTGTTTAAAATCTGTATGCTGGATCTTTCCCCAGGATCTTCTAAGAAGGAGTATGAAGTGAGTCTAGCGTAGGCTGATCAGGTGGTAGTTAGGACAAACAGTATAAATGACTCAAAGTAAAACTGAATACTTTGCCTTAAAGTCTTATGAATGTTATAGGTAATGATTTAGATTACTTTCTCACTGGATTTTGTTTTTTTTAATTCTAGGTTTGTCTTTTGCATTGCTGGCATCCGTTCCTGTTGGATATGGTCTGTACTCATCTTTCTTCCCTGTAATAATATACCTGTTCCTGGGGACATCCAGACATCTTTCCATCGGTGCGTAAATCAGTTTGGTAATATTATTCTCCTATTTGGTAAATGTAAAAATCCCATGGACATTGCACAAGTGTTGTTGCATACAACCATGTTTTGGCTGGATCATATAATGACTTTATGGTGGTGGACAGATCACTGCTAGCTTACGTACCCCTAGGGGAATACTTATAGAACAATTTATTAAAAAAAAAAAAAAATAAGGCAATTGTTTTTGATTTTTCCAAATAAGGTTATCTAGAGTTTGCCTATAACACATTACTTTTGAACTCTCTGTTTTGGCTTTGGGACAAAATAGGCGAAAGGGCTTAAAAGGGAAATGTATTTTAAGGACAAATGTTCAAACTTTGGGCCTGGTTTATTCTCCCTAGAGGTAACCCCAAGTGTGACTCGGGGTAGAAAAAAGTTGCTAAAAGTGGTAACCCCGAGTCAGACTCGGGGTAGGTAAACCTATGGGAAGGTTAATAAATGGAGCGCTTACCTGAACCGCTGGCGTCCTGCGCTGTCCATTGCTGCGATCTCCATCTTGTTTCTTCTTCCTCCGGCCGGCTTCTGCATCTGATGAGTCACCAGGGAGTTCCCGGTGAGGTCGGTGTGTGTGTACGTTGCAGGCGGGGCGGGAAATTCAAAATCCATTTGTATTGCATTCAATACAAAATAACTGTATTGAGTGCAATATATTGGATTTATATGTGTAAAAGCAGTACATTGTTTTCTAGAACATTTATTTTACAGTATATATATATTAGTATGAGTACAATATGTTTTTTTTTTAAATATATGGATTTTTTAGTTTATTCAATTTATTGTTTTTACATGATTTTGTGTTTCAAACTTTTTTATACTCATACTATTATATTATACTGTAAAATAAATTTTCATGAAAAACAATATACCGCTTTTAGACATATAAAACCAAAAAGAAATGAACTCCTAGGGAGGTTAATAAAACTCGCCAAGACTGGAGAAGAAACACTTTTATCATTGAACCTTGATGATTCAGCAAACCTAGAATGGATTTCCTGAAAAATATTTGCTATTTGTTAGCAAAGGTTTTCAATCCTGAACCAGATCCATTCCAGGTTCACTGGATCACCCGGGTTCACTGATGAAAGTGTATCTTCTCCAGTCTTGAGGAGCTTTATTAAATCAGGCCCTTTGAAGCTGTCCATGGGACAGAGCTAATAAAGTGAAAATGGGGAGACAATCGACAGACGTTGACAGAGACAATCATTTGAGTCTTCATGAATGTCTGATTTTAATAAAAAGATATTTGTTGGCATACAATGCAATAATGTTGTGGTAATATCAGCTTATTAAACTTTTGTTTTCCTTTAATAATTCAACAGGGCCGTTCCCAGTGGTCAGTTTGATGGTTGGTGCAGTAGTTCTTCAACTAGCTCCAGAATCTGACTTTAAATTGAACAATGGCACGGCTGGAGAGAACAGCACAGATTTGGACAATGAAAAAATGAATGAATACAGGGTTTTAGTATCTGGAACACTCTGCTTCCTAATTGGAATCATACAGGTAAAGTGTCTGATGAACTAAGAATAAAAAAAGGTCCATCTTGTAAAGGGTCAGTCTACCCAAAACCTCTGTTTCTGACCATTTTGGTTCATCTGCTCCTCCTGTTCCTTTTTACATAAGGAAAACTAGAGTAAAAAATCATTTGTAATGGCAGGGACACCTCATATTGAGTACAACAGTGTTTATTTGTCATGGAGTTTTGTAAAAGAAAAAAAAATCCTTGCAGTCTAAACACGCTGCTAGGGATGAGTGAGATTTAAAAGTTCGGTCTCGCGGCATATCGGGCCTTTCTCGCTTACCGAACATTTAAGCAAGAAAGACCTTGTGATTCGCCATGAGCTCGTGTTCTCACCAAACAACAGAGGGAGCAAGAATGCAGGGGGCAGGAACGGCGACTATTTCCGGTGAATCATTTGCTCCCAGGATGCACAGCAAGGCCCAGCAGCCCAATCAGGAGAGATCTGAGCACAGGCATATATACAGGGAAAGAGGGAGGGGTTTGTCACTCCATCTTGTGTTCTGTGTGAAGGAAAGAAGCAGGGAGAGACAGGGACAGGTTGGGAGCCTACTGTATATTTGGAAAAATATAGATTTTGCAGTTTTTGGTGCTAAAAGGCAGAAACATTTCTATCCTACTCTCCAAAAAATACAGATATTTCATTCTGATACCACTTGCTATCTATCAAAAAAGCCAGAAAAATGTCTTTATATCTTTCAAAAATATACAGATATTTCATTCTGATACCACTTGCTATCTACCAAAAAGGCCAGAAAAATTTCTTTGTTACTCCAAAAAAAAAAATACAGATATTTCATTCTGATACCACTTGTTATCTATCAAAAAAGCCAGAAAATTTCTGTAGTTCTCTAAAAAAGTACAGATATTTCATTCTGATAGCACTTGCTATCAAAAAAGACAGAAACATATCTGTATTACTCTCAAAAATATACAGATATTTCATTCTGATACCACTTGCTATCTATCAAGAAAGCCAGAAAAACGTGTGTATTTCTTTAAAAAAATACAGATATTTCATTCTGATGCCACTTGCTATCTAGCAATAAAGCCATAAAAATGTCTGTATTACTCTCAAATAAATACAGATATTTCATTCTGATAGCACTTGCTATCCATCAAAAAAGCCAAATAAATTCTCAAAAACAATACAGATATTTCATTTTGATACTACTTGCTATGTATCAAAAAAGCCAGAAAAAAATGATGTATTACTCCAAATGAAAATGCAGATAATTCATTCTGATGCCACTTGCTATCTACCAAAAAAGCCAGAAGAATGTCTGTATTTCTCTGAAAAACATACAGATATTTTATTCTGATACCACTTGCTATCAATCAAAATAGCCAGAAAAATTTCTGAATTACTCCCAACAAAATACAAATATTTCATTTTCATACCACTTGCTAACAAAAAAGCCAGAACAATTTCTGTGTCTCTCAAGAAAATACAGATATTTCATTCTGATACAACTTGCTAACTATCAAAAAAGCCAGAAAAAATATGTATTTTTCTCAAGAAGATACAGATATTTCAATCTAATACTACTTGCTATCTATCAAAAAAGCCAGAAAAATCTGTATTACTCAAAAACATACAGATATGTAATTCTAATACCACTTACTATCTATCAAAAAAGCCAGAAAAATGTATGTATTTCTCTCAAAAAATACAGATATTTTATTCTACCACTTGCTATCAAAAAACAGCAACTTTTCTGTATTACTCTCAAAAAAAAAAATGCAAATATTTCGTTCTGATACCACTTGCTATCTATTAAAAAAACATGAAAAAGTTTTGTATTACTCTCAGAAAAATATAGATATTTCATTCTGATAGCACTTGCTATTTATCAAAATAGCCAGAAAAATTTCTGTACTACTCCCAACAAAATACAAATACATTTCATATCACTTGCTAACAAAAAAGCCAGAAAAAAATCTGTATTTTTCTCAAGAAGATACAGATATTTTAATCAGATACCACTTGTTACCTATCAAAAAAGCAAGAAAAAATTCAGTATTATTCTTAAAAAACACATATATTTTATTCTGATACCACTTGCTATCAAAAAAGCCAGAAAAAAATTCTGTATTACTCTCAATAAAATACAGATATTTCATTCTGATACCAGTTGCTAACTATCAAAAAAGCCGGAAAAATTTCTGTATGTCTCTCAAGAAAATACAGATATTTCATTGTGATACCACTTGCTATCTATCAAAAAAGCCAGAAAAATTTCTGTATTACTCTCAAAAAAATACAGATATTTTATTCTGATTCCACTTGCTATCTATCACAAAAGCCAAAAAAAAATTCTGTATTTCTCTCAAAAAAATACAGATATTTTATTCTACCACTTGCTATAAAAAAACAGCAACATTTCTGTATTACTCTCAAAAAATGCAGATATTTCATTCTGATACCACTTGATATCTATCGAAAAAATAAGAAAAATTTCTGTATTACTCTAAACAAATATAGATATTTCATTCTCAAAGCACTTGCTATTTATCAAAAAAGCCAGAAAAATTTCTGTTTTACTCTAAAAAAAATACAGATATTTCAGTGTGATACCACTTGCCATCAAAAAAGCCAGAAAAATTTCTGTATTTCTCTCAAAAAATACAGATATTCCCTTCTGATACCATTTGCTATCAAAAAAGCCAAAAAAATTTCTGTATTTCTCTCATAAAAATACAGATACTTCACTCTGATACCACGTGCTATCTTTCTTTAAAGCCAGAAAAATTTCTGTATTACTCTCAAAAATATACAGGTATTTCATTCTGATACCACTTGCTATCTTTCAAAAAGCCAGAAAAATCTGTGTATTTCTTTAAAAAAAAATACAGATACTTCTTTCTGATGCCACTTGCTATCAAAAAGCCAGAAAAATTTCCATATTTCTCTCAAAAAATACAGATAATTCCTTCTGATACCATTTGCTATCAAAAAAGCCAGAAAAATTTCTGTATTTCTCTCATAAAAATACAGATACTTCACTCTGATACCACGTGCTATCTTTCTTTAAAGCCAGAAACATTTCTGTATTACTCTCAAAAATATACAGTTAATTCATTCTGATACCACTTGCTGTCTTTCAAGAAAGCCAGAAAAATTTCTCAGTTACTCTCAAAAAATACAGATATTTCATTCTGATGCCACTTGCGATCTAGCAAAAAAGCCAGAAAAATTTCTGTATTTCTCTCAAAAAAATACAGATTTTTCATTCTGATACCACTTGGTATCAAAAAAGCCAAAATAATTTCTCAAAAAATACAGATATTTCATTTTGATACCACTTGCTATGTATCAAAAAAGCCAGAAAAAAATTATGAATGTCTCTCAAGAAAATACAGATATTTTATTCTGATACCACTTGCTATCTAACAAAATGAGCCAGAAAAATGTCTGTATTACTCTCAAAAAAATACAGATATTTCATTTTGATACCACTTGCTATCCAAAAAGCCAGAAAAAAAATCTGTATTTCTCTTATTAAGATACAGATATTTAATTCTGATACCATTAGCTTTCTATCAAAAAAGCCAGAAAAGTTTCTGTATTATTCTTAAAAAATACAGATATTTCATTCTAATACCACTTGATATCTATCAGAAAAGCCAGAAAAAAAATCTTTAATACTGTCAAAACATACAGATTTTTCATTCTGATACCGCTTGCTATCAAAAAACCCAGAAAAATATGTGTATTACGCTAAAAAAATACAGATATTTCAGTGTGATACCACTTGCCATCTATCGAAAAAGCTAGAAAAATTTCTGAATTACTCCCAAAAAAATACAGATATATTAATTCTGATACAACTTGCTATTTAATAAAAAAGCCAGAAAAATTTTTTTAATACTCTTAAAAAAATATACAGATATTTCATTCTGATACCACTTGCTATGTATTAAAAAAGCCAGAAAATTTTCTGTATTACTCTCAAAAACATACAGATATTTCATTCTGATACCACTTGCTATGTATCAAAAACCCAGAAAAATGTATGTATTTCTCTTAAAAAAAATAGATATTTAATTCTATTTGCTATCAAAAATACAGAAAAAAATTCAGTATTACTCTCAAAAAAATAGATATTTTGTTCTGATACGACTTCCTATCTGTCAAAAAAACTGAAAAATTTCAGTATTACTCTCAAAAAATACAGATATTTAATTCAGATAGCACTTACTATCAAAAAAGCCAGAAAAAGGTGTGTATTTCTTCCAAGAAAATACACATATTTCATTCTGATACCACTTGCTATCTATCAAAAAAGCAAGAAGAATTTCTGTAATATTCTCAAAAAAATACAGATATTTCATTCTGATACCACATGCTATCAAAAAGCCCGAAAAATTTCTGTATTACCCTCAAAACAAATACAGATATTTCATTCTAATACCACTTGCTATATATCAAAAAGCCAGAAAAAAAATCTTACTCTCAAAAAAACAAAGATATTTCATTCTGATACCACTTGCTATCTATCAAAAAAGCCAGAAAATTTTCTTTATTTCTCTGAAAATAATACAGATATTTTATTCTGTCACCACTTGCTATCTGTAATGCACGCGGGTGTGGACCCACCGTGCCACTGACTGGGTATGCTCCGGAGGGGCTTAACTAAGCCGCTACCTGGTCTTCACTAGAGCCTTTGATGGTGAGGATAGGCTTGGGCCGCAGGGTAGCTGCCAGGTGCCACTCTGGAGCGATCCCTGGGTCAGTGGCAGCTGACCAGAGGGATCAGGGTACTCGGTGCAAGCGCCAAGGGGGCTTGCGTGGTCAAGAGGGAGGTGGCAATCAGACAAAGTCCAAAAACAAGGTCCAAGGTCAGGGTCAGGCGGCAATCAGGCAAAAAACCATAAACATAATCCGAGGTCAGGGTCAGGCGGCAAACAAGCAAAGTCCAAGGGTTCAATAAACAAGGTCCAGTACACAGCAAAGCAGACAAAAGAAGCACCTGTGCACCAGGAGTTAGACAGGCTAAAACCATGAGATTGCTCAGGCAACTTCCTGTTGTAGGAAGTGCCTTTAAATACCTGCAGAGATCCAGCCATAGGCTGTAGAAACAGAGGGCGTGTATGTGTTGCCTCATAGATGAAGAGAGACACACCTACGCCAGCTCAAACACCAGTGCAAGTCTCCAGCAGGAAGGAAACTCTGGCATGGAACACAGATAGTGGGGTTACGCTACCTGAAAGATAGGACCCGACGCCCATTCCTGCAATTAGAAGCAGCGGCGCCGGCATGACCCGCAGTGCTAACACTATCTATCAAAAAAGCCAGAAAAATGTCTGTATTACTCTAAAAAAAATAGATCTTTCATTCTACCACTTGCTATCTAGCAAAAAAGCCAAAAAAATGTTTTTGTGTTACACTTAAAAATATACAGATATTTTATTCTGATACCACTTGTTATCAAAAAAGCCAGAAAAATTGTCAGTATTTCTTTCAAAAAATACAGATATTTCATTTTGATAACACTTGCTTTCAAAAAAGTTTAAAAAAATTCTGTATTTCTCTCAAGAAATCACAGATATTTCATTCTGATACCACTTGCTATCTATCAAAAAAGCCATAGAAATGTCTGTATTACTCTCAAAAAAACACAAATATTTCATTCTGATACGACTTGCTATCAACAAAGCTAGAAAAATTTCTGTACTACTCTCAAAAAAATACAAATATTTCATTCTGATATGACTTGCTATCAAAAAAGCCAGAAAAATTTCTGTATTACTCTCAAAAAAAGTACTGATATTTCATTCTGATACCACTTGCTATTTATCAAAAAAGCCAGAACAATTTCTGTATTACTCTAAAAAAATACAGATATTTCATTCTGATACAACGTGCTATCTTTTAAAAAAGCCAACAAAAATTATGTATTACTGTGAAAATAATATAGATATTTCATTCTGATACCACTTGCTATGTTTCAAAAAATCCAGAACCATTTCTGTATTACTCTCAAGAAATACAGATTTTTCATTCTATTACCACTTGCTATGTTTCAACAAATCCATAAAAGTTTCTGTATTACTCTCAAGAAATACAGATATTTAATTCTGTATTTCTCTGAGAAAAATACAGATAATTTATTGTGATACCACTTGCTATCAAAAAAAGCCAGAAAAAATTATTGTTTACTCTCCAAAAAAGAGATATTTCATTCCGATACCACTTGCTATCAAAAAATCCAGAAACATTTCTGTAATGCTCTCCAAAAAATACAGATACTTCATTTTGATTCCACTTGCTATATATCAAAAAAGCCAGAAAGTTTTCTGTATTTCTCTGAAAAAAATAGAGATATCTCATTCTGATACCACTTGCTATCTATCAAAAAAGCCAAAAAAAACCCTGTATTTCTCTCAAAAACATACTGATATTTAATTCTGATACCACTTGCTACCTAGCAAAAAAGCCAGAACTATTTCTGTATTACACTTAAAAAAATTCAGATATTTCATTCTGAAACCACTTGCTGTCCATCAAAAAAGACAGGAAAAAATGTCTGTATTATTCTCAAAAAAATAGATATTTCATTCTGATACCACTTGCTATCTAGCAAAAAAGCTAGACATTTTTCTGTATTACACTTAAAAATATACAGATTTGTTATTCTGATTAGTGTTGATGTTCCAATTCGGGTTGTCCCTATATTCGGCCCGAATATGGCTGTTCGAATTCGGGTAGACCCGACCCGAAAAGAACGGGATTCGACAGCAAAAATTCGGGAGGAAAAAAAAAAAAAAATTTTTTTTTTCTTAAATTATTAATTTCTTATGTGTTTTTTATTTTAAACTTGTTCTTTTTTTATTTTTTACAGGTTATCCGACAATGACATTGTGAATCCTAATGTCATTGTGGGATTCCTGGACCGTGGGAACTGTGCGGTCACAGCTAATTGAAAGCAGGTGACTTCAATTAGCTGTAACCGCAGGCAATACGAGGGCAATAGAGGTTGAATGGAGATTCTATCTCCATTCATACCTCTACTGCTCTGTGATTGGCTGAGAAATAGGAAACCCTGATGACAGCTTAAGCATCATCAGGGTTTCCCTTTCCTCAACCAATCACAGAGCAGTAGAGGTTTGAATGGAGATAGTATCTCCATTCAACCTCTATTGCCCTCGTATTGCCTCCAGGATCAGTGGAGCAGAGCTGTCAGCATAGTAAAGCTCTGCTGATTGCTCTGCTCCCTGAGTTGCTGAGGAAAGGGAAATCCTGATGATGCCTTTGCTTGATTTGACAGGTGCTCTTTAATCTTCATGTGAAGTACAGGGGTATGTAATAGTAATATGTATCTTTTTATAATGTATCTTTTTATGTATCCTTTTACAATGTATCTTTTTATAATGTATCTTTTTATGTATCCTTTTACAATGTATCTTTTTACAATGTATCTTTTTATGTATCCTTTTACAATGTACCTTTTTACATCTGTTTGGAGGCTCTAGAAGCTCTACACAGTGCTGAAAAAAAACCCTAATTGTTCCTCCCTTTGACTTTAATTGTGTTCGAATTCGATGTTCGACCACCCAAATTTTTTGCTATATTCGAGCGAATAGTTGCCGAAGCGAATAGTGAGCTATTCAACCAACACTAATTCTGATACCACTTGCTTTAAAAAAAAAACAGAACAAATTTCAGTATTTCTCTCAGGAAAATACAGATATTTCATTATGATACCACTTGCAATCTATCAAAAAAGCCAGAAAAATGTCTGTATTACTCTCAGAAAAAAACAGATATTTCATTCTGATACCACTTGCTTTAAAAAAAGCTAGAGAAATTTCTGTATTACTCTCAAAAAATACATATATTTTATTTTGATACCACTTGCTATCTATCAAAAAAGCTTTCTTTATTACTTCTAAAAAAAATACAGATATTTCATTTTGATACTACTTGCTATCAAAAAATCCAGAAAAAATTCTGTATTTCTCCCAGGAAATCACAGATATTTCATTCTGATACTACTTGCTATCTATCAAAAAAGCCATAGAAATGTCTGTACTACTCTCAAAAAAATACAAATATTTAATTCTGATACGACTTGCTCTCAAAAAAGCTAGAAAAATTTCTGTATTACTCGAAAAATAAAAATACAGATATTTAATTCCGATACCACTTGCTAATAAACAAGCCAGAAAAATTTCTGTATTTCTCTGTAAAAAAATACAGATTTTTTTCTGATACCACTTGCTATCAAAAAAGCCAGAAAAGTTTCTGTATTACTCTAAAAAAAATACCAATATTTCATTCTGATTTCATTCTGATACCACTTGCTATCTATCAAAAAAGCCAGAAAAATGTATGTGTTACTCTAAAAAAAACAAAAAACAAATATTTCATTCTGATACCATCTGCTATCTATTAAAAAAGCCAGAAAATTGTCTGTATTACCCTCAACAAAAATGCAGATATTTCAGTCTGATACCACTTGCTATCTATCTATCTATCTATCTATCTATCTATCTATCTATCTATCTATCTATCTATCAAAATCGCCAGAAAAAAGTCTGTATTTCTCAAAAAATACAGATATTTAATTGTTTGATACCTCTTGCTATTTACCAAAGAAGACCGTTTGGTACAGGTGCATTTTTGCCCAAATAAATAAAAGATGAGAGGTAGACGCAGGAGACGGCGTGGCGTTGGGTGACCTGCCGCATCTGACAGGGGCCATACACCCCGGGAGTCTGCAACTGTGGGACAGCAGCAGCAGCAGCAAACTGTTAGAGGCAGCAGCACAAAATGTCAAACAGGTCAGGGATGTGTGTGGAGCACCAGTATGCTGGCAGACTACAATCATACAGCCACTTCATGTGGAGAGTATTGTGGACTGGGTCTCAGGGACCTCAAGTGCAGCAGGCTCTTCTTCTGCAGCTGACTCTTCTTTCCAGCACAGCCATGACAGGAGCAAAGACAGGAGTTAGCGTGGCTATGGTGCCTGAACCTCCCGATGACTCTCCCTTGTTGTTTGACAAACAACCTGAGGATCTGTCATTGCGAATTTCAGAGCAGGAGGCAGACTTTGAGCCCCTTAGAGAGTGTGGTCAGCACTTGCTGTGCTAGGGTTCTGCATCAGTGGCTGCATTTGCAGAGGTTGGCTTAGATGAAAATGAGGATGATGATGACCATGATGTTACCTGGGAACCACCAGCAGTTCTGAAACAGATGTAAGGAAAGGCAGCAGCAACAGCAGCAACAGACTGGGGATGGAAGGGGATGCAAATCTGCCTCATGTTAGTCCCAAAGAACACACAGACGAGTAGGCACAAGCAGTGGAACAGTGCATCCTGTGCCACAGGCAGATTCGCAGAGGACAGGCTAGATCACATTTGAGTACAACATCCCTGCTTTCCCACATGCGCAAGGACCACAAACCAAAGTACTTGCGAAGGAAATGCAACCACATCATCATCTCCTCTTCCACCTCCATTGACTCCTCCAACTGTCATTGCTACTAGGTCTCAGGAGGTTGGTGCCAGCCAGACTTCCAGCTGCGAGGAAGTATCAGCTTCTGGCCGCAGGTTTCGGCTTCAGCTCCCCTAGGTTCCAGTCCCTTCAGCTCACTCTATCAGAGTTCTGCTCAAGGCATCAGGCTATGGGCCCAACCAACAAGAGTCATTGAGCTCAATTCATGTCTAGCCACACTATTGGCCTTGCAGCTACTGCCGTATAGCATTGTGGACTCGGGTCCCTTCCGTGACCTGATAGCCTGTGCCGGGCGGTGGTGGAACATACCAACCAGGCATTACTTCTCCCACACAGCTGTACCCAGTTTACATGCACATTTAATGGGTAACCTTTCCCAGGCATTGGCATTCTCGGTGTTCAGCCAAATCCACGTCACCATGGACAGCTGGACAACCAGGCACAGAGTGGGACGCTACCTGTCCTTCACTGCTTACTGGGTGGCCTTGCATTGCTCAGTGGGTGGCAGTCTGCAAGAGGCATTGCAGCACCTGGTACCCCCGCCAAGGGGTGTGGTGGGAAAGCATGGGCCACCCCAGTCCTTTTCCTCCTCCTCCTTCATTCCTTCTACCTGCAAACCCTCTCTTTTCGACACTCCTCCTGAAAGGCTAGCAGCGGAGGACACTGTGGTTAAGCAGGCACGCCACTACGGCTCCCTCAAGCACACGTGTTGCCAGGCAGTGCTGAAACTGGTGTCCTTGGGGGAGAAAAGTCACACGGCCAGACAACTCTTGTTCACTTTGCATAGAGAGGTTGAGGCTTGGCTGATGCCCCCCCGGATCACAACAGGCAACGTAGTGTGCACCAACAAGGCCAAACTTGTGGCCGCGCTGCGCATGGGACGCATAACACATGTGCACTGCACGTACTGAACCTGGTGGTACAGAAGTTTCTCCGCACGTACCCAGGACTGCAGGACTTACTGAGACAGGCTCGCTCCATCTGCAGTTATGTCCGCCTCTCCCCTACTGCCGCCACGGCGCTTAGCAAGATCTAGCACCAACAGAGGCTGCCACCGCATAGACTGATTTGTGACACTGTACCTAGATGGAACTCCACCGTGCACATGCTCCAGCATCTGTGTGAGCAAAAGCTGGCCATCCGCCATTACTTGGTCAGCGTGGTGCATGAAGACAGCGGGGCCCTTGGTATAGCCACACAACCGAGCTATTTTAGCAGTGACCAGTGGCTGCAGATGGAGACACTGTGCAAGGTACTGGCCCCCTTTGAGCAGGCCACAAACATTGTGAGTCGGGAGCGGTCAAGCTGGAACGATGTCATACCCATCATCTTTCTGCTTGATAATACCCTGTGTGGGCTGATGGAAAGTGGCCATGGGAGAGGAGAGGAAGAAATGGGGGAAAAGGATGAGGGTGACATTACACTCTATAGCACACAGCCAGCATCAGGAGGAGCAAGAAGGGACACAGGCCAGCATCAGGAGTTTCAAGAGGAGGAGGAGGAAGATGATTATGATGATGATGATGGGGAGACCATGTTGGGGCTGCTGGACAGGACCCGTCTAACCTGCATTTGTGCTGTCACGCCCCACGCATTGTGCCGGCAATGGAACAACATGAACTGCTGCAGCTTGAAGAGGAGGAGGTGGGTGATGAGGAGGAAGATGTTTTGGCACCTACTGAGGGACTGGAGGAGGATGAGCCCAGGGAACCCTTCTTTCATATGTGTGTCCACATGTTGCAATGCCTACGGAGGGACCCCCGCATTTGCAGCATCAAAAACCAGGTTGATTACTGGCTAGCCACCCTTCTGGATCACAGCTACAAAGACAAAATGTCACAGTTTCTACCCAACCCAGTGCAAGATAAAGAAAAGGTGACCCGCCTTTATGCAACCGGCTGTGTGAGGAGTTTCATGCACCATGTTCCACACAGGGAGCTCAGAACACCGCCTCCACCATATACTCCTGTAGTGGCGGCAGCAGCAGTATCAGCAGTAGTGTCAGCAGGCCGGACACATCCAAAAGTGTAGGCCAAGGCGGGGGGGGGTTTTTGGATGCCTGACGAAACCTGATGCAGCCACCTCAAACAAGTGAAGTGCAGCCATCGAGAACTGATGAAGCGCATGGTGCACGATTACGTTGGCTCTTTTCAGGCTGGTGGTGTTGACGACAGCAGTTATGAGGAGGATGCCTATCCTGACAGTAGTGATGCCATTAATTTTTGGGTAAACAGGCTTGAAATCTGCCCGCAGTTGGCACAATATGCCATCAAGCCTCTTTCGTGCCCGGCATCCAGTGTTCTCTCCGAAAGAACCCTCAGTGCCACTGGCTAAGTGGTCACAACCGATCATGGACCACCGATCATGACTGTCAATGGAAAATGTCAATCTCCTCACCTTCTTGAAAATCAATGGAAGGTGGGTTACTAACAACTATCATATCCCCACTACAGATGTCACTGATTGACTGACACAAGTACCCACTGGCCAACCAAGATGCCTCTGTGAACCCACACTGCTCCTGTGCTCAGTCTGTGGCTGTCTATCACCAAACACCCTGTCAGCTGAGCCTGCCTTGGTTGAATTTTTCCGATAGTTATCGCAACGTCCAAGGGTGGCATTCTTCGCCAGTGTCATGCCTGCCATTGTGCCAGCTAGCAATTTTCTTTACATTTCTGCTGCTTCTGGGAGGCCAACAGCAGAGGAAAACCCCCAGTAATGCCACACTAATATTTACCATTGCCTTTGCCTAATTTTTCAGATAAGTATTGTAAGATTGAGGGTTGGCATTCATGTCATCCACTTCATGATGCAAACTAGCAATATTGTCTACCTTCCTAACGCTTCACAGACCACGCACCACAGACCACAGCAACAGTGCTGGCACACAAAACCTCTTGGTCTGGCCCTTCTACATTTATTCATATATTTCATATTCATATATTCATTCACAAATTTCATATATTTTGCATTACACACTTTGGGGTGGCATTGACAATGCACTACACCCAGCTCTAGATGCCAGTTACTAATGGCGTCCACGCTCCGTCTCAGGGTCCACCGCTTCTTCCTCGTGCTGTTGCTGTTGCCACCTTCCCAGTACTCCATTCACAAAAATTGTATTACACACTTCTGGGTGTCATTAGCGATGCACTACACCCAGCTCTAAATGCCAGTTACCAATGCGGTCCACACTCCGTCCAAGGGCCCACCGCCTCCTCCTCCTGCTGTTGCTGCTGCCGCCTGCCCAGTACTCCGATGCACGATGCACTACACCCAGCTCTAGATGCCTGTTACAAATGGGGGCCAATGCTCCATCTAAGGGCCCACCGCCTCCTTCTTCCACTGTTGCTGCTGTTGCCTGTTCAGTACTCCATTCACAAAAATTGTATTACACACTTCTGGGTGACATTGACAATGCACTACACCCAGCTCTAGATGCCAGTTACCAATGCCATCCATTCTCTGTCTCAGAGCCCACCGCCCCCTCCTCCTGCTGTTGCTGCTGCTGCCTGTCCGTACTCCATTCACTAAAATTGTACACTTCTGGGTGACATTGATGATGCACGTCACCCAGGTCTAGATGCCAGTTACCAATGCAGTCCATGCTCCTTCTTAGAGCTCACCGCCTCCTGCACCTGTTGCTGTCGCCTGTCAGTACTCCATTAACTTAAATTGTTTTACACACTTCGGTGTGGCATTGACGATGCACTACACCCAGCTCTAGATGTCAGTTACCAATGCGGTCCACGCTCCATCTCAGGGCTCACTGCCTCCTTCTCTTGCTGTTTCTGCTGCCGCCTGTCCGTACTCCATTCACAAAAATTGTATTACACACTTCTGGGTCTCATTGACAACGCACTATACCCAGCTCTAGATGCCAGTTACCAATGCCATCTATGCTCCGTCTCAGGGCCCACCGCCTCCTCCTTTTGCTGTTGATGCTGCCGCCTGTCAGTACTTCATTCACCTAAACTGAATTACGCACTTCGGGGTGGCATTGGCGATGCATTACACACAGCTCCAGATGTCAGTTACCTATGCGGTCAACGCTCTGTCTCAGGGCCCACCGCCTCCTCCTCCCGCTGCTGTTGCTGCCTGTCAGTACTCTATTCACTTAAATTGTATTACACACTTCAGGTGCCATTCATGATGCACTACACCCACCTCTATATGTCAGTTATTAATGCGGTCCACACTCCTTCTCAGGGCCCACCACCTCCTTCTCCTACTGCTGCTGCTGCCTCCAGTCAGTACTCCATTCACCTAAATTGTATTACACACTTTGGGGTGGCATTGACAATGCACTACACCCAGCTCTAGATGTCAGTTACCAATGCGGTCCACTCTCCTTTTCTGGGCCCACCGCCTCCTCCCCATGCTGTTGCTGCCGCCTGTCAGTACTCCATTCACAAAAATTGTATTACACTCTTCTGGGTGGCATTGACGATGCACTACACCCAGCTCTAGCTGTCAGTTACCTATGCGGTCCACACTCCTTCTAAGGGACCACCGCCTCCTCCTGCTGTTGCTGCCCCCTGTCAGTACTCTATTCACCTAAATTGTATTACACACTTCGGGGTGGCATTGACAATGCACTACACCCAGCTCTAGATGTCAGTTACCAAAGCAGTCTACGCTCCTTCTCAGGGCCCACCGCCTCCTCCTCCTGCTGCTGCTGCTGCCGCTGGTCAGTACTCTATTCACTAAAATTGTACACTTCTGGGTGTCATTGACGATGCACTACACCCATCTCTCCATGATCCTACCAATGCAGTCTCCCTGGCGATAGCTGACCAGAGGCCACACACTGCTACTGCTCTTGCTGACCCACGCTCCGTCTCTGGTCCTCCATCCTTTTGCCTAATGCCACCGCACTACTTGTCCACAACTTTATGGGTTGCATTCCTAACACATGTCATCCAGTTAATGATGCCAGCTAGCAATTATTATTATTAATAAACAGGATTTTCTTAGCGTTAACAAATTATGCAGCTATGTAAATTTATTAGGGGTACATTAAATTTGACAGCAGAGACTGTTGCTAGTGGGTTGAGTTCACCCTTTCTCAATGTGCTAATGTTCATGCTGCCTGCTGGACGCTGTCCATCATGCAAACATCCTAATTGCCTGCTGTCACCTTGTCTTGCATTTTCTGGAAAACCACAACTTTATGGGTGGCATTCCTAACATGTCATCCAGGTCATGATGCCAGCTACGAATTATTAATATTATTATTATTATTATTATAAATATAAACAGGATTTATATAGCGTTAAGATATCATGCAGCTATGTAAATTCAAAAGGGGTGCGTAGATTAAAAAACAACGCATTTTCCTGCTGTTTTGATGGCAGAGACTGTTGCTAATGGGTTGAGTTCACTCTTTCTCAATGTCCTAATGTTTATGCTGCCTTCTGGACGCTGTCCATCATGCAAAAATCCTATTTGCCTGCTGTCACTTTGCCTGCCATTTTCTGGAAAACCACAACTTTATGGGTGGCATTCCTAACACATGTCATCCAGGTAATGATGCCAGCTAGCAATTATTATTATTAATAAACAGGATTTATATAGCGTTAAGATATTATGCAGCTGTCACTTTGCCTGCCATTTTCTGGAAAACCACAAGGTCTTTTGGAACTTTTGTGTTTTTCCTTGTTGACACTGTTCTCTTTCACTTGCCTATTAAGTACCTATAAAGTAAGAAAAAAAATATATATAATATATATATATATATATATATATATATATATATATAAAAAAATATAAATTTTGTGGTTCTAACATGTAGAGGGGCTTTGCTATTAATGTTTAAAGTCGTCCCTTTGACCTTGATGGAATTTGCGAAATCGATTTGTCGAAATTTCGGGAACCCACCGGAAGTTCGAGGAAATTTTTGCGAGACTGTCAGAGGCCTTCTCGCTCATCCCTATATGCTGCCTGACCAAAAAAAATGTTCCCTAGCCTGTAGGAGCAGTGTTATATTCTGAGTTGTCGTCTGATATGATCCAGGGTTTTGGTATGATCTGGGGGTCATGGGGGGTGGGCTGTGGGGACAGTTTTTATCTTTTCCTCTGTTTTTGTGCTTCTAAAGCCAAAAGGATAACTTTTGTTTATGTATTTCTTCTTTCTGAAGCTTGCACTAGGCGTTCTTCAGATTGGGTTTATTGTACGATATCTCGGAGAGCCATTGGTTGGTGGCTTCACAACTGCTGCAGCCTTTCAGGTTCTGGTGTCACAAATAAAACAACTTTTGAATGTTCCCACAAAAAATTACAATGGAGTGCTGTCAATTATTTATGTAAGTATTGTATTTTACAATGTTTATTACATTCAAATTACACTTCTGCTAATTCTGTTACAGAAGGACAGATGCATTTGTAAAACGCTGGCATATCTGTAATATATTTAGGAACATTTTTTTAATTGACCCAAATATGAACAGCAACACTACTTGGAAAATAAGGATTTTTTTTCAATTACTTTTTGCCCCCTCATGGTTAACTAGAAACCATGGGTAAAATGTTTTGTGGCTTAAGTAAGGAGTTACTATTACTATTACTCTTCTAGGTGCTCCCTATAGTGGGAAAGAGGACTATGCCCACAGACTTGTAATGATCTGATCTTTTTGCCCACCTAGCCTTCCTACCAGCACCTTTTTGAGACCTGAAGACTCCCAAACCTTTCATATGGTGGTCTTAATTACAATTACATTTGTATTGCTATCTGTATCCTTACTTTATCCTTCCTGATGACACAGTCTTCTCCAGATCTATTAAGTGCACCACCTCACCCTAAACCTGGCCAGGCTGGTAGTTTTTTCTAGTGCATGATAGATTTTGATTAGATGTCCACTGGTTTTAATGTTACAAGATCTACTAACTTTTAATGCAATTTTTTTTTTTACTTTGTAGACCATTATAGACATCTTCAAGAATATTGCAAAAACCAATATCTGTGACCTCATTGCTGGACTTATCTCTTTCTTTGTATGTGTTGTGGTGAAGGAAATAAATGAACGGTATAAGCATAAACTCAGAGTTCCTATTCCAATTGAGATTGTTGTGGTAAGCAGGGAAATAGACTTGAATTTCATTTTAAATAAAAGATAATTTATGGCGTTTTTTTAGATAACTCTCAGGCCACAGGAGAAAAAAAGAGGATTTAAGACAGTGTTTTTTAACCAGGGTTCTGTGTAAGTCTTGGGTTCCTCCAGAGGTTGCTAGGGGTCCTTGAGGAATGAGCAATTTGGATCTCTCAGATAAGTTTACCAGATACCAATGATGTTTTTGGCTATCTGTAAGGGTGACATGCTTTTCAGTGGCCAGCAATGTAAGAGGCTTTCTTTCTACTGACCACCACACTAATGTACTGTTAGCTGTGGATATAGTAATTTCCAGAAGGGTTTTCCTGAAGACCTGAAATTTATTTCAATGGTTCCTCCATGTTAAAAAGGTTGAGAAACACTAATCTAAAATGTCATTCGGCTAGATAAGAACTGGATTTTTGGTATATAAATGAGCTATGTTCATGGACATCTGTTTGGGGAGAGTCTAGTCCTGCTCCCTCTGAGGTCTGTTGCCCCTTTAGGCCACATTAATCCCTGCTCCCAGCCAGAGAAAAAAAAGAGTGGCCAGGGAATGAAGTGTTCAGAGGTAGAAGGAAAACTGGGTGCTACTCTGGGTGCTACAACCAGGACAAATAAATCCTAAGAAACCATATTTATTTTATTTTTGGTTTATTTTTGGGTTTGCTTGCACTGACTGTTACTAGGATTTTAGCTGGGGGTTAACATTGCTGCCCATTATACTTGGTGGTAGTCATTTCAGGCCTTGACACTTCAGTGATTTATCACTGTTTGCCCTAGCACCTGCTGGGTCCTGTAGTCAATAAACATTTTTCCAAGCTCTACCTATTCTCCTACACCTAAAATGTGTTATGTCTGTGTGCCTTTTGGGGAAATTTCACTTCCTGCCTTGACACCAAGTTGAAATGACTTGTGCAAAAGCCACACTATGATCTACCATTGTAATGAAATATTTGAAAATTCAATAAACACTCTAAAACAGGGGGTGCTCACACTTTTTTGCTTGCACGCTACTTTTAAGGGACTAAGTCAAAATGATCTGCCAACAATAAAAACTTGGACTTAATAACTCCTCAGTAGAGTTTATTTTGAAAGGCAGGGCTCCGTGATCTACTCGTGTTGCCTTTGCGATCTACCGGTAGATCACGATCCACCTGTTGGGCACCCCTGCTCTAGAACCTGTCCTATAAGGTAGGAATTTATACACTTGACTATTTTTCCTTTTCTTTTTCCTAAGACTGTGGTGGCGACTGGGGTGTCCTATGGAGCAAACTTTGAACAGCGGTACAAAGCTGGCATCGTCCAGAGCATCCCCAGTGGGTAAGTCAGAATATTTGTCTTTTGGTTGGACTGAATTCCTGTCTATTGATGTCCGTTTAAGATTAACCTTCTAAAAAAAACTAGCTTTTCCTGTTGGTTGGAAAAGAAAAAATAAAATATCCATATGCAATATTTTATATTTATGTATACAAATATTATACAATAGTTTTCATCTGTCAATGCTTGATTCCATTAAGTGATAAAATTATAAATAACATATTTTGATGTATTTTATGCTTTTCCAATTCTATAAATGGTTGTTGTCCCATGAAATTCTTTTTTCATTTTAATATGTGACTCCTTTTACTTGTTTTAGATTTATAAGTCCCATCGCTCCTGATGTGTCTATGTTTCAGTCCATGATTGGATCTGCATTTTCCATTGGGATAGTGGCCTATGCTGTGGCTGTGTCTGTGGCCAAGGTCTATGGCACCAAACATAACTATCCAGTAGATGGAAATCAGGTAAGGGTCATTATTAAGAACTGGATGCATGGTAATCATAACTTGGGTCCATCACTCTGTGCCAATCAGGCATTCAATACAGTTGGCTAAGATAAAAATGTTAAATAATCCATTGAAGCCATTTTTAAGCACAAAAAGTAATTATGGTGGCTTCTTGGCACAAGACTCCCTGCCATACATTATAAAGGACAGTCATCAAAACCTATCAACATACTGGCATTCGTAAAGTCTCTAAGGTAGGAAGAATATTGATACCCATAATCTAAACTGAATCATAATTTTTTAATCTATTAAATTTATCTCCATTCTGAAGCTCAACAAAAGATGCCAGAAAAATTATGCGTGAGGCGATCTCCTATTGATCCCAGATCAATTTTCCCTCGTTTGAATAGCTTCATTTTACAGCGCTGGAAGAGCGTAACACACGCAACCTAATGTGTGGTTAGATCACTCTAAAAACTTTATTGTTTGCACACAGTTTATATAACAGTTCAAAGGGATGATCAGTGTATGATCACATGACTACAGACAATTAGCAGACATGACAAATGTCCTTGTGGTTCTCTTAGAACAGGATATTTTTGTCAAAGTAACAGATATATGGCCGTAGGGAGGAAAGGGGGAGTTTCAAGGCAAAAAGGGGGGAAGCCGAAGTTAGTTTACTGATCAGAAGAGTACAACTAGTTTCAACATAATTCAATCATCCACAAAACATGACAAAAGTACAAAAATATTTCACTTCAAGACTCAGCAAAATTCCTCGGCTACTTTCATTTCCCTCTTTTTATCCTTCAACAAAGGATAACTACTCTACATAACTACAAAGGACCTCTTACCTTTGTTCCTTTACATACAAATAGACAGCTTCAGGTACATGGGCATACATAACTTGAGGAAGCTGAGTGATTCTCCTTAGTACAGGCATCCTACAGTGGGGTATTTCAGAGGGGTTACAAGTGATATGGTAACATACATCTCCCTGGGTAATATTTATAGTATGTGTAAGTATCATACATTTTTCCCAGGAATCATAGGTTTTACAGTTGTTGCAAAAGTTATACGGGTTATGTTGACTGGAGTGGAGACAGCAATCAAACAAGAAGTTAACATATCTTGAGTACTATGCATATCAGATAAGCAAAAACTAGAGCTATTATATATTTTTTTGGCAAGATGTTCCCATATGTTACCACGGAAGTCAGTCCAGTCACTATACTCAAATTCTCACCAGTGCATGGACAAGGTAGAGTCATTCTTTAGGCTATGGCTTGATTGGAGACAAATGAAGGGCAAATCTTGAGAGTGATAGTGTTGTGACCCAAACAAGGCAGAATATGACCATCAGGGCTCCAAAACTGCAGACAAGCATCCGGGCTGATACTTGTGGATCAAGAAGCATCATCTTGGTGCTGGATCAACTGTGCCTTTTTCACTCTTGAAGTGTATATCCAGGTGGGTCCTCCACTGGTAAGCACGGCTGTTCTAGTCATGGCTTGCACGGTGACCGGAGGTCCAAAGGGTGGATCCAAGGATTGGTGCTTGTCCAAAGCTTTGACCAACACTACGTCTCCGGGCTTGACTGGGTTTGTCGGTTGATCTGTAGGGAGAGGAAAAAAAATAGAGATATCGCCGTAGTTGCTGTTAAATTGTTCAATTAACTTAGCTACATATTGATCCTGAATTTGTTGTAAGTCTCCCTGTAGTAAGATTCCTTGGCCCAAGGGGTGGGGAATGGGCCCCTCATTAACATTTAAAAGGGCAATAGCTTATTACCTGTATTGGGTGTCATTCTTTTTTCTGCTAACACGGCTGGTAGGTATTGGTCCCACTTATGGAATGTCCTTCCAGTTGCTTTCCTAAGTTTGTCAATTAATGTCCTATTCATCCGTTCTACTACTCCAGCACTGTGAGTGCGGGTTAGTCAACAAAACCCTGGGGCAAGCGGCACCAGGTATATTTGTTGTCCCATAAAAATGAAGCCATAAGGGGCTAAGTCTCACGCGATAATGGTATGGAAAAAAATGCATTTGCCAAATCACTAACACTGTAAAATTGGGTCTCAGGTGATACTGCTGTAAGGATGGTAGTAAGATCTGACATGATTGGTGTCAGGGGCGTAACTCATTGATGGCTTTGAGATCCTGTGTAAAACGGTATGAGCCATCTTGCTTTTTGACAGGATTTACTGGAGTATTGTAAGGAGAGCAGAATTTCTTAAGAATGCCTTGCTGGCAGAAAAATTGAGTCATGGGTGCTAAGGAATCCTCTTTAGTTAAAGGATAGTTAAAGGAATTGTCTTTAGTTAAAGGATATTGCTTTTGGTATTTTGGTGTATGTGGTTTTGTGAGTGCTGTATATGGTGTGCAGTCCAGGAATCCCACGTCATATGGTCCGGTGGGACCATGTGCTGTCAGGAACTGGAAAATCCAAAGAGGGCAGTTGCAAGGTTGTATTGACATTAATCCCTCCCTTTGGGTCAACAATAGTGTTGGTCGAATAGCTCACTATTCGATACTGCTGCCGCCTGCCCACTGGCTAGTACTCAGCTCTAGACGCCAGACTAGACTCAAGCTCAACAGGGTCTTCTTTGCCCGCTGATTCCGCCAAGCCCATTCCCTTTCATTTGGTTTTGCTACATAGTAGGTAGGAACAGATTGGAATCTCGTTCATCCATTCATTTCTCCAATACCTACAGCTTCGACGTCCATATAGGTGATGGCCTCAACCTCTAATGCTCTCCTTGCTCTTTCTCAGGGCCCACTGCCTCCTCCTCATGCTGTTACTGCTGCCGCCTGGCCAGTACCCAGCTCTAGATGCCAGTTACCAATGCTGTCCACGCTCCGTCTCAGAGCCCACCGCCTCCTCTTCCTGCTGTTCCTGCTGCAGGCCCCAGGCTTAATCAATATGAGCCATCAGGATGCAGGTATACTTCTGATAAGCCAGCTGATTTGAGTGGATGGCATCTTTAACCCTGGAGCGCAGCTCGAAGCGTAAGTGGAAGTGCATGTCAATCACATCTAATTGGTCCAAATCTGCCAGATTGGCGCTGTAGCAATTCCCTTCTATGATGTCCCAGTGCACATTAGGAATTAGGTACTCTAGCACTTCACCAGCTTTGAATCCAACAGACATGGACATGTTGCATATCACCAGACTTTTGGGGCTCAGCACCTTGGTGAGTTGAATAAACAGGTGGTCCAGGTTAATTTTGTACATTTGCAGTGATTGCTCATGATACCTGATAACATCCAATATACACAAGTTGATGATGACAACATCGGTCTGAGGCCCATGATGGAAGTTGGCCAGCACGCTCTCTATGTACTCCAAAGAAACAGGAAATAGAACCGTACTGCTGTCCCTGCTGGAAATAGAACCATACTGCTGTTCCACTTCCCAGGTTCCAGGGTAAAATACACAGAAATTCAGTCCAATAAAGCGCGGTACCGATGGATGAAGCAGAAGACGTGGCCTTCTGCATTCAATCACAAATTTCAGATTACACACTTGCATTACACACTTCGGGGTGTCATTAAAGATGCACTACACCCAGGTCTAGATGCCAGTTACTAATACCTTCCAAAGGTCGTCTAAGAGCCTGCTATCAAGTGGAAGCACATGAAAGGAAACGGGACTTGGCGGAATCAGCGGGCAAAGAAAACCCTGTTGAGCTTGAGTCTAGTCTGGCATGTAGAGCTGGGTACTGGGCAGTGGGCAGGCAGCAGCAGTAATAGGAGGAAGAGTAGGCGGTGGGCCCTGAGTAGTGTGGATGGCATTGTTAACTGGCATCTAGAGATGGGTACTGGGAGAAGGAGGTGGTAGGCCCTGAGACGGAGCAAGGACGGCATTAGTGGTTGAGGCCATCACCTATATGGACAGTGTAGAAGCTGTAGCTAGTGGAGACATTTCTGTGTAGGGGACTGCCTTTTCCTATCTACTAGCTGTAACTTTGTAAAATGCGGCATGGACAGAGTTGTGAACTGGCATCTAAAGCTGGGTACTGGGTACTGTGCAGGCAGTAGCAGTAACAACAGGAGGAAGAGGGGGTGGGCTCTGGAACAAAGTGTGGACGGCATTAGTAACTGGCATCTAGAGTAGGGTACTAGGCAGGCAGCAGCATCAGTAACAGCAGAAGAAGGAGGCGTGGGCCCTGAGACAAAGTTTGGATTGCATTAGTAACTGGCATCTAGAGTTGGGTACAGGGCAGGCGTCAGAATCAGTGAAAGCAGGAGGAGGAGGCGGTGGGCCCTAAGAAGTGTGGATGGCATTGTTAACTGGCATCTAGAGATGGGTACTGGGAGGAGGAGGCTGTGGGCCCTGAGACAGAGCAAGGATGGCATTAGTGGTTGAGGCCATCACCTATATGGACAGTGTAGAAGCTGTAGCTAGTGGAGACATTGCTTTGTAGGGGACAGCCTTTTCTTATCTGCTAGCTGTAACTTTCTAAAATGCGGCATGGACAGCCTTGTTAACTGGCTGGGTACTGGGTACTGGTAAGGCGGCAGCAATAACAGCAGGAGGAAGTGGTGGTGGGCTCTGAGACAAAGTGTTTACAGCATTAGTAACTGGCATCTAGAGTTCAGTACTGGGCAGGCGGCCGCATCAGTTACAGCAGGAGGTGGAAGAGGAGGTGGTGGGCTCTGAGACGGAGTGTGGACAGCATTAGTATCTGGCATCAACAGTCGGGTACTGGGCAGGAGGCAGCATCAGTTATAGAAGGAGGAGGAGGAGGCATTTAGCACTGAGACGAAGTGTGGACGACATTAGTATCTGGCATCTAGAGTTTGGTACTGGGCAGGCGGCAGCATTATTTACAGCAGAAGGAGGAGGAGGTGGTGGGCTCGGAGACCGAGTGTGTACGGGATTTGTATCTGGCATCTAGAGTTTGGTACTGGGCAGGCGGCAGCATCAGTGGGCTCTGAGACGGAGCGTGGATGGCATTAGTATCTGGCATCTAAAGTCAGGTACTGGGCAGGCAGCAGCATCATTTACAGCAGGAGGAGGGAGAGGTGGTGGGCTCTGAGACAGAGTGTGGTTGGCATTAGTATCTTGCATCTAGAGCTGAGTACTGGGAAGGCGGCAGCAGTAACAGCAGTAGTAGGAGGGGGTGGGCCCTGTGACAGAGCGTGGACCGCATTGGAGGTTGAGGCCATCAGCTCTATGGACAGTGTAGAAGCTGTAGCTAATTGAGACATGAATGGATTAACAAAAATCACACTTTCCATACCTACTATCTAGTGAAACCACTTAAAAGGGAATGGACTTGGTGGAATCCGAGTGGAAATTTTTTTATGGCTTTTTGGATAGATACCAACTACCAAGTGCTATCAGAATTAAGTATCTGTATTGTTTGTGGAGTAATACATCAATTTCTATGGCTTTAGGGATATTTAGCAAAGTGGGATCAGAACTAAAGTTCTGTATTTTCTGTAGAGAAATATAGAATTTGTTATGGTCTTTTGGATCGATACCAAGTGCTATCAGAACTAAATATCTAGATTTTTGGTATATAGACATTTTTATGGCTTTGGAGATTTATAGCAAAGTGGGATCAGAATAAAATATCTGTATTTTTTGGAGAAAAATATTGAATTTTTTTTTGGGTTTTAGGATGGATACCAAGTGCTATCATAATAAAATATCTGTATTTTTTTACAGAAATACAGACATTTTTAGTTTTTTGTGATAGATTGCAAGAGGTACCCTAAATTATACCTCTTGTAATATATCACAAAAGCCAAAAAATGTTCTATATTTATCCATAACAAATACAGATATTTCATTCTGAAAGCACTTAGTATATATCCAAAAACCCATAAAATTTTCTTTATTTCTGTAAAAAAAAAATACAGATATTTAATTCTAATCCCACTTGGTATCTATCTAAATAGCCATAAAAAAAATCTGTATTTCTCTCTAAAAAATACTGATATTTAATTATGAATCATAAATAAATATCTGTATTTTTAGGAGAGAAATACATACATTTTATAGCTTTTTTGATAGATGTAAGATGCAAGTTGTAGCCTGAATTAAAAAAAAAAAAAAAAGTGGTATCAGAATGAAATATCTGTATTTTTTACAGAAATACATACATTTCTCTGTTTATTTTGATAGATTGCAAGAGTTATAATCATTTATGCAAACTCTTTCAATCTATCAATATAAACAGAAAAATGTATGTATTTATTTAAAAAAATACAGATATTTAATTCTGATACCACTTGCTATCTATCAAAAAAAGCCAATAAAATGTCTGTATTTCTTTAAAAAAATATAGATAATAAATTCTGATACCAATTGCAATCCATCAAAAAATTCAGAAAAATGTCTGTATTTCTGTAAAAAAATACAGATATTTAATTTTGATACCACTTGCAATCTATCAAAATAAACATAAAAATGTCTGTATATCTGTAAAAAAAATACAGATATTTAATTCTGATACCACTTGCTATCTATTAAAAAAGCCATAAAATGTCTGTATTTCTGTAAATACAGATATTTACCCACCTGAGCGGTTGGAAAGAAAACTTGCTACAAGCGTTTTCCCCATTCCAGGTTTGGGGTAGCTAAAAGTTTAAACATGCGTTACAGTGCAATCTGATTGTCATACAACATTGTATTACAATTGGATTACAACTGAATAAAAACACTTACCTTGTGCCCGCAGCTCCTCCGGAGACATCTTCTGTCTTCAGTCTTCACCTGGCGTGTGCAGTGATGATCTCCGGGGTTTCCTGATGACGTCGCTGCAAGCGTTGGTGCGGCCGGGAGGTGGGGCGGGAAATTCAAATCACTTTGTATTGGATTCAATACAAAAAAGCTGTATTGAGTCCAATACAAAGAAATCTTTATATAATATATATATATAATTGTATTATAAATATATTATAAAAGGTACTGTACAGTTACATTACATTTAATATTTTTTATTTTTTTATTTTTTTTGTTTTATAAAAAAAATTTTTTATTATTAAATGTATTCAATTTTAGAGTTATTCGGTAATTCGGTGAATTATAAGTAATTATGGAGTAATTCGGTGAATTATAGCCTACAATCTAAAATAAATTTTCATACAAAAAATTTTACACTTTTTGCATGGAAGTACGGAAAGAATTAGAACACTTGGTGTTCGTGTACGCGTCCCTTGGTGATTCCTGATGATGTCAGTGCATGCGCCCGTCGACGGGGGTCGTAGCGTGAAATTCAAATATTTTGTATTGGATTCAATACAAACTGCTGTATCCAATCCAATACAAAATAATGCAAAATATATTTATGTGGTTTTATCTATAGTTATGTGACGTTGGACTTTGTTTTAAAATTTACCACACTAGGGAGGTGTTTTAGAAAAATATTGTACTATACAGTATACAGAATTATTGAATTTTCAGTATTTTTGAATGATTATTCATTCTTGTTTAAGCTGATTTTTGTGTTTTTTTTTAATTTTATTATTAAAGTAATTTTTTTTTTTTTTTTACATGATTGTGTGTTTCAAATTTTTTTTTATATTCAGGATATCTACTAGACCCTTGTTTGGACATATTTCTGTAAGCTACAGGTCTACAATTTAAAAAAAAAATTTAATGAAAAACAGTGTACCGCTTTTGGTACAGAAATCTAGACATCAGTGAAACGCCCAGGAGGTTAGTTCTGATACCACCTGCAATTTATCAAAATAAACAGAAAAATTTCTGTATTTCTGTAAAAAAAAAATACAGATGTTTAATTCTGATACCACTTGCTATCTATCAAAAAAGCCATAAAAATTTCTGTATTTCTTTAAAAAATACAGATATTTAATTCTGATACTACTTGCTATCTATCAAAAAAAGTCATAAAAACTTCTGTATTTCTGTAAATAAAATACCACTTGATAAGTGATACCACTTGCTATCTATCCCAAAGGACAGAAAAATGTATGTATTTCTCTACTAAAAATACTAATATTTAATTATGAATCACACAGCTCAATTACAAGTGATATAGGCCTCAAAGTAGATAAGGGCAGAGGGCCCTTAGGGAGGTGCTCGGTAAAAAAAAATTAGCCAGTTACACAGCTCCATTGCAAGTTATAGACCTCAGAGACAGGGTAGAGGTAGAGGGCCACTAGGGGGAGGAGTAGAAGGAGATGCCGAAAGGCTGTGAACGTGTTCTTCCCATCAAGGTGTCCGTGCAGCAGTTGACGACTAATCAGTACACTCTGCAGAGGGGATGTTGAAGTCATTGCCAATCCAAGCCTTATTCATTTTAATTAAAGTGATTCGGAATACATTTTCTGCGGAGAGCCGAATCCGTTTGTCACTCACTACACCCCCAGCTGCACTGAAAGCTGTTTCAGATAACACATTTGCGGCTGGGCAGGCAAGGATCTGAATGTCATTTTCTGCCAGCTCCAGCCACTGCTCAAGCTTGGATACCCAGTAGCCCAGTGGGTCCTGGCTTTGCAGGTTGCAGATGTCCCATGCAGAGCTCAGGCATTCCTGCACCATGACTGAGTACTGCTCCTGAGTGTCATTGGCAATTGCTGCACGACTGGGGGCTTGCTTCCGCTGAAAAAAAGCCTGCATAGTTTGGCTTAGACGACGTGGATCCAGTAATGTAGCAATCCAATAGTCGTCAGTCTTTGTTTTTATGTGTTGTATGCGTGGATCTTTGGCTATGCACACCTGCATGAAGGCTGTCATGTGGCTCAAACTACCCACAGCTGAGGTAATTCTGGACTCACACTCCTGTGGGTCGAACAGCAGCACAGGGTTGTCCTCCTCCTCCTCCACCTGGTCTTGCCATCAACGGAACATGCCCTCTTGTGTTTGAGTGGATGGATGCCATGTACCCTCAATATCCTCTTCTGCCCCTTCCTCCCCTTCTCCCATGCCTGCAATGTCCTCCTGATCCTCTTCCACCTCCTCCTTCCTTGGATTTGTGGTGCACTTTGCCTAGTAGACACCCATGTCCGAGATGATGTTTGAAACATCATCTTTTGATGCAGCGTCCGCTCTGTGTCGTGTCTGAGATCCACTATCATCTGTTCCAGCAGGCGTATGATGGGGATGGTGTCACTGGCACAGGCCTGATCTCTGCTGATCATCCTGGTGGCCTCTTCAAAAGCTGACAATACAGTTCACAAGTCCTCAATTTACAGCCACTCCGCAGGGCTGAAGAAAGGTAGTGTAGGTAAACACCTGAGATGAACAGACTCTGCCACGTAATCCACCACCGCTTTCTGTTGTTCAGCCAGCTGCTGCAGCATGTAAAAGGTGGAATTCCAACGTGTGGCACATCACAAATTAACCGGTGCACTGGCAGGTTGAGATTTTGCTGTAAATCCACCAATCTGGCACTGGCTGTGTACGACCGGCGGAAATGCGATGACAACATTCTGGCCTTCAGCAACAGCGGCTGGAGGCCTGGGTAATTCCGAAGGAAGCGCTGTACTATCAGGTTCATGACCTGAGCCAGGCAAGGTACGTGTGAGTTTCCCACAACGCAGGGCTGCCAGCAGATTGGCCCCGTTGTCACACATGACCTTGCCTGGCTGAAGTCTGTTGGGAGTTAGCCATATGTCCTCCTGCTCCCGCAAGGCACTTAAAATGGCTGCGCCCATGTGGCTGAGGGAACCCAGGCTTCGCAACCTCAAGACTGGGTGGCAACGACTGTGCACCAAAATAGCAAACTGCAAGTTTTTGCTGGCGGGGAACAGATGCTGCCCAATGGGAGGTGCTTGGTCTCCATGGCAAAGTGTCCCTGGAGGAAGAGGTTGAGACACAAGAGTCAAAGGAGGAGGTGGAAGTGGAGGTTGATGAGGAAATAGCATGTGCTCTGGGCGGAGGTAGGTATGCAGGCCTTGCTGCAGCTGCATCTTCCCCTGCTGCCACCAAAGTTACCCAGTGACCTGTATAGGAAATATATCTTCCCACTCCATGCTTGCTCGACCAACTGTCGGTTGTCAGGTGCACCTTGCCAGAGTGCTGCAGAGCCGTGGACACATTGCTTTGCACGTGTTCATGCAAATCAGGAATACGTTTTTCTGCAAAATACTGTTGCTTAGGCATAACGTACTGTGGGTTCGCGCAGAGGAATGTGTAACGGAACGCATTGGAGTCCACCAGCCGGTAAGGGAGGAGCTCTAACGCAATCAGCTGTGCAATTGCCGCATTGATTAGCTTTGTTTTGGGGTCAGTTGGGCCATATTTCCTCTTGCGCTTCAGCATCTGGGGGATGGAAGGTTGGATGCTGCTAGTGCTAACCACAGAAAGATTGGATGATGGGGTAGAAGTTGTGGGGGATGGAAATGATGCCTGTTCTTGACTGCTAGCAATGCGACAAACAGCAGCTGATCTGCATTGGAGCACCTGCTCACCGCTGGTGGAGCCTGAAAAAGGTAATGCTCGGCTACATGCCCCACTCAAATTGCTAACAGCAGCATGAGTAACTTTGGTGGCAAAAGGAGGAAAGGCAGCAGAGGAAGATCAAGCAGTTGGAGCTTGCTTTTTGGGCAGAGGTGGTTGCACAGAGCTCTGTGCTTTGACCAGGTGTTCCCGCCAGGTTACTGGGTGGTGGCTTTTTAAATGAGTGCTCATGCAACTTGTTCTAAGTTTGTTTGGGTTTTTGCCTCATTTCAAGTGTTGAGCACACAGTTTACAGATGACCATAGTGTTGTCATCACTTTGGACATTAAAAAATGCCCACACTGGCGAACATCTAACTGGGCCGAAAGGTGCTCTGGAGCTGGTGGTCGTGGTGGCAGTCCGCAGTTGTTGAGGCATAGCTGTGGTGACAGCTTCCGACGACTTACGTCTATGACTTGCCTCACTGGTACTTGAAGAATGCAGAGTGTGGGCAGCTTTTACCCTCTTCCTCCCTCTCCACCTTTGAGGGCACTCTGCAACCTCCTCCTCCTCTTCTTCCTGCCTATGATGATCTCCTTGTTGGCCCCATGTCGGATCAAGGACATCATCATCATCATCAGAAGAGACAGTTTCCCTATATGTGCCGAAAGGAAGCAGCGGCCTTATGGAGCCAGTATGAATTGGCTCGTCTGGCTCAGAGTGTTCTGGTGAAAAGTAAGTGGGGGGAAAGCCTGTGAACTGACTCTCTTCGTCAGATGACTGAAACAATTGAGCATCTTGAAAGAAGGCTTGTAGCTCCGCCTCTCCAACCCCCAGTGAGACTCCTGTACATACTGCTGTACACAAGACTTTCCAGCCGCTGATAAACTAGGAGGAACAGGTGTATCATGGACTGTTTGGGAAACCTGTAAGGCCTGTGTCTGGGACTGGGATGAAGAGGGGGTACAATCACTTGACCCAGGCTTGGTCATGTACTCCACTACGTCTTGTTCATGATGTGGTAATAATGGACGCCCACCACCAACAGCAGCGCTTCTTGTTCTTGGGTCTGCAGCTAAAAACAAACTCATACTGCTTTGCTGGCCACCCCTGCCAAAGCTGCCCTTTCCTCTTTGGCCAGACATTGTAGAACTTTTTTTTTGTGGCTTGACACCCTGCAAAATACTTTGTAGCTAATATGCTATATGTATCTGTAAATTTGTAGAGTAAGTGGATTTTTTTGTTGGGGGGAGGGTTGACACAAAAAATGCAAGTGCGCTGTGTGTGTTGTATGCAGCACTTTCCTTCAGTGGTGACGCTTGTAATATGCAGCACAGTATACAAACCATATACTGCAGTATACACTGTGTCTGTGTGTCTGTCTTTCAGTACAAGTGTGATACTGTGCACGCGGTTAGGGAGGGGACCCTGTCTCTGGCTGCGTGTATGTAACACACTATCTATCTATCTATCTATCTATCTATCTATCTATCTATCTATCTATCTATCTATCTATCAAGCTAACAGTGAAACACTCTACCTATCTGAGTACAGTCGATTTCAGGACTGTACAAATACAGTACAATCCAACGATCTATCTGACTAATAATGTGAGTGTGACACAGTCTAACAAAGTAAAGCACTTTTTTTCACTTTGACAAAGCAAGCCAAGCAGCACAGAAAGGTTGTGATGCTAGCAAATCTGTCAGGAGTCGTAAATGCAGACACGGCCTGGTCTTATGTAGGTCAATGGCTGCCTGTGTGGCATGCAGTGACAGACATCCAATCGGCTGCCTGCCACAACAAACATTGAGGGGAGCATCCCTGCTGTTATTGGAGGGCCCTAGGCACTATGGGGGAGGTCCCTAGGCATTGTGGGAGGGTCAAATTCGGGGCTTCGAATCCAGCAAAATTCCGGTCGGGTCCACCCGAATTGGAACGGTCATATTTGGGTCGAACATTAGGACGACCCGAATTCGAACAACAACACTAGTCAACAACCAGTGACATTCCCAGAGATCCCATCAGGTCTCTTCCTAACAGGTTAACTGGACAACTAGGTAATACCTTGAATGACTGATGTGTAATGTATCCTCCATGTACTGTACATATGGGAATATGAGGTGTGTGCCCTATAGGGGGGATGACTCCTTTTATTTCCACAGAGGGCCCACCAGGTGTAGAAGGACCTGACCAGGATCGGAAGACAGAACAAGTCGCTCCTGTGTCTACTAAGAAGTCTGTCAGGAACTGTCCTACTTTTAATGTGATTATTGAGTTTTCATCAGCCTGGTCAGAGATTTGTAACATAGTGGTGGTGCAGTCTTCTTGTGGGCATCCCTATGCTTGATGTGGTTTGCCTCCCCATTGTATGGGGTACTTTGGGGCAGGGTGGTTGTAATTGTTAGCTGAATGTGGGTGCATTGGCGTGGTATGTGGTTGCTGTTGTACTGACTGCTGTTGGTGTGTAGGGCAGTTCCTGGCCCAATGACCTTCCTGTCCACAGGCAAAACATGCTTGATTCCTAACATTAACATTAACATTTAACATTTCCATATCCTTTATTGTCATTCCTGTCCTGTCTATCTCCTTTGCCTCTATTTTTTCCTCTGTACCCTCCAGGTTTCCCTGAATAATGGAATCTCGGAGCACATGGGGCTTTGACGGTTTAGGTAGCTCAAAGCAGCCTGCCGTGTCTTTAGTTAACAATTGTCCCATTATATCCTGCGGGGGTAATTTGCTCCAATTATCAATATTCATTTTGGCAGTTTTAGCATGTTCAGGGGTTAATCCATTAATCAGTGACTGTGTAAACACATTCAAATCTCCTCCTAATCCTAGAGCTGCCTCTTCCTTCCACACTTTCCTAAACCTTCGAGCATAATCACCTACTGTTTCTCCTGCTTTCTGTTTGCACATTATTGCTGTGGCCACTGATTTTCTTTCCTAATGTATCCTAACAATCTCTTTATGCACTTGATCCCACATAAGTTTTTGGGCTTAAGTACAAAACAGCGGATGATGTGTAGCTGCTGCTGCTGGGTGAAAAATGGGGGGGGGGAGAGAGAATTAAAAAGACGAGGGAATGGAGAAGGTTCATTAGGGGGTGCGGGTTAAGGGAAGGGAAATTGAGCAGATCAACCCATATCATGAAAACTCTATGCCTGGTAGCCTATAAATTACATAATCAGTATAACTTCCTTAAAGCATTAGGGATGTATGATCCCAGCCCACTGGCAAATAATATTCTATCCAAGATGACCATACTCTCTGAAAACGTGGCACAGTGTCAGTGAGAGTAGCCCTCAATTTTTCATTCACCAAAAACCATGACATCCTATGTTTGACTTGCGCTATATTAGGGGTGGCGGACCATCAGTTTCTCGCTATTACCAGTTTAGCCGCAGTGAATAAGTGTGTCAGCAAATGAAACTGTGTTGTGGTGCTCATTGCAGGTTGTAAGTTAAGCAGGGCTTCCACAGGGCATTTGGGGAAGGCCCTCCCAGTGACAGTATAGGCTATTTGGTATACCCTCGTTCAGAATGTTCGTATCTTGGGACACTCCCACCAAATGTGGTACAGGGTACACCGCCACAGGAGCACTTATGACTCTGGTCAGGTTTTATTTTTGCCAGTCTCATCGGGACCATGTACCATCTCATCAATAGCTTTTAATTCACTTCTACATTGATGCTGCAGTGTGCTGTGGTATCCCATATTTGTTCCCAATTCTCTTGTCCCAGGGACACCGAGGTCCCCCTCCCAATGTGGCACATAGGACGGTGACGCTGAGGTTTAAGCCGTCACTAATAACTAATAATAATAAAACCACTCCTTTGACTAAGGGGTTTTGAGTACAAATAGTGTCGTAGGGCGATAGGGAGCACCCCGGGGTTGAATGTCTTAGTTTAGTGCTTTTAAAGTGGATGATTTGCATCAGGTGGAAGGACTCTGAGTCTTGGACCTGGTGTTTTTCTAAGGTCTCTTTAGCCTTAAAATTACCTCTTGGGCTGAGAAATAGAAATGTTTGATATAGATTATGTTCTTTCCACCACTGGAAGTTCTGCGGCTGTTCAAATCCCAGCAGAACAATGGATTGCCAACAATAGTGGACATTGGGGTGTAACCAGTTTCCAGTTTACCCAATCGTCCCATATTTGATTAGATTTGATTAGATTTGGCAGGAAGATCCGGGGGGGTGGATAGACACAAAAGAACGTCATCAGCAAACAGGCTAAGTTTATGTACTTTATCACCTATTTGAATGCTTGATATGTCCGGGTGTCCTTTTATAATCTGGGCCAATGGCTTCATTGCTAGCGCAAAAAGTAAAAGTGATAGCTGGCACCCTTGCCTTGTCCCCCTGCCAATAGGGAAATATGAGGACCTGTGACTCATGTATTGAATAAATGCTCTAGGGGACTGGTACAGGACCGTGACCCAACTGCGAAAATGCAGGCCAAATCCCCACTTCTCTAGTAGGTTCATGAAGTATGGCCATAGGACTGAATCAAACGCCTTTTTTTTGACAAGGCTAAGGAGGAATGCTGGTACCCCCTTGGTGCACACATAATGTATAATGTGAAGAAAACGGCGGATATTTTCTCCGGCTTTGCCGTTTAGGGATATATCCCTTTTGATCATATTTTGATTTGAACAATTAAATGGTCATCACAAGGGTAGTCAATTGAGAGCCCATTCACTGCTAAGCTTTTCAATAATGCACATCAGCACATCATACAGTTGCAAGGTGTATGTGACTGTATCTGAAATCAACCAAATGGGTGAGTGGGCTTAAGATTCATTTGCTAAAGTTTTGGTAATTCCTCTTTAAAGTTTGAGGTGAACCTATTCTGTAAAATTTTGAATGTGTTCAGCAAAGGTAAATACCAGGGAGTGTCCAAATAAGTTGGTGGTTGTTAGAAGTAAAAACAACCAACAACAAATGGGAATTCTGTCCATTTTTTATGTGAGCAACCTGCTTCCAGCCAGTGGCTAACTTACACGGTGGGCAGCATTGCCATTGACTTGTAGTTTTATCCCCTTTACCCATTTATGAAAATCAGGAAGTATATCTGAATCCTCCCCTATCCCCAGTTTTTGGTTCATTTTTTGGGTTGCAAGAAATTACTCAACCAACTTCCTGTGAGCCCTGGCTTTCATGGACACTACATGGGCATGGACACCACAGGGGTGGATCACCATTATTCTAGGCTGGGCTGCCAGTACAGGTTATTGTATTTCCATTCAATGAGGAATTAACAACTGCCCACCACCAAAGTAAAAATGCTCCTTGTGACCTGACTTAGCACCCCTTTTTGTAAATGTAAAACTAGAAAAAATATTTTTGAATTTGCTATTACGTAAAAGTAACTTGTTTCCTAAACCAGCACAAATGGACTAAATAATTTCATATATTTCTTTTAACAGGAATTTATTGCCCATGGGGTCAGCAATATGTTTGGTGGCATCTTCTCCTGCTTTTGTGCCAGTACCGCTCTGTCACGGACTGCCATTCAGGAGGGCACTGGTGGAAAAACCCAGGTAAATATTTTTGAAATTCAGAACATCAGAAAATGTGTAAATATTGACCTCTGATTGATATCTAGAAAACAGTTTTCCTGTTGCCTAAAACTTGGGAATGTAGGGAACACATCTCAAATCTTTTTAAATGAATGACAGCTTGTATAGATCAGTCATGCGTTTTCTTCAACTGCCTGGCCACAGCCACAATAGACAAGGCTGGATGCTAACTTAAGGCATCCAGATGAATACCAAAAAGAGCTGTCTGTGCAATGAATGTACCATGACTGTTGAAATAAAGGACAACCCCAAAAACAAAGAAAGTAACCTATAACTTTCAATTTCTATTTACTGGTTCAATTAACCCCATTGTCAAAACTCAATTAGGTAGATCTCATCATTGCAATCTTAAACCAAAGGCCATGACTACTCCAGTCTTCTCCCATAACTAAAGAATTTACAGTTACTCATTTAACAGGTTCAATAACCTTAAAGACTACCTAATATCAATGGTTGCAATTCAGCTTTCTTCTTTGTTTTTTCTATCAGTTGGCCAGCTTGATTTCAGCTGGAGTCGTGCTAATTGCAATAGTGGCACTCGGCCGGCTACTTGAACCTCTACAAAAGGTAAGGCTATTTGTGCATGGGCAAAAATTGAAAAAAAAAGACTCTAAAAATGCATTGATCAACCTGGACCATATAAAGTGTAATTTCCAAGAAAATATAAGAAACCACTGTTTTACTACCTTTATGATTGGTAGGGCAAAAATAACCCCCAGCTCCCAGTAAGAAAACATTGATACTAAGAGCTTCATGCATTGTGGAATCTTGTTGGTATAATGGAACTAGATGGAACTTTGAGCCAATTAGACCCCTTTGTTCTGGCACTGGGAGTTGAATGGCGTGGAGTTAAGGCAATTTACAGTATAAGAAAAGTGAAAGGGAGGAGCTCACCTTCTTTCCTTCTTTCCTTTTAGTCTGTCTTGGCTGCCATTTGCATAGCCAACCTAAAAGGGATGTTCTGGCAAGTCAAAGATGTACCGAAGCTGTGGAGAGAAAATAAATGGGACTCTGTAAGTATCACAAATCGATTCAATTGTCATGATTGCTTTCCCGCCGCACTTTGTCAACTGACCTGTGCAGTTTACCCAAATAGATGAGAAGTGCAGAGCAAAGCTGAGCACAGCGCACAGTACCATGGCTGCATAGAGCACCAGCATGGGGGCATAGATGTGACCTGGCCTTAATTTTGAAAATAAATGTAAAGATTTAGAACATTTAAGCCCAACTGAAATATCAGTTTAGATGGAATAGTTACATGCTAGTTGATTAAAACAAAATGATGGAATATTTGGTGAACTGTAAAGTGTCAAAAAGACATCACTTTATAGGAATGTGAAAAATGAATGTGGTGTTAAAAATGTTGATCTATTTACTTACCATATCCCCTTGTAGGGATATGGTAAGTAAATAGGTTCAGGCTTAAAGTAGTCTATTCCTGGCGCCTTTCCCATACTATGTAGAAGATAGTACTAGCTTTTGAATTCACTCACACATATGTTCTGGTAGGATTAAAACTTACATCTCAAAGTATTGGAAGTGTTCTATTGTCATCAGTCACAGCAGAAAAGGTATCTCAGACAGGATGAAAATTCAAGGTCAAGTTCAATCAAGATATAAAGTTAGGATTTTAGGTTGTGGGGTTCAGAATCCCATCTGATTTGTGTAGTCTCAAATAAATAACCAGATAGGAAAAGTTGCTCCAGGACACAGGTGTGTACAGCTCCTTTCATTCAGTTGGGGAGAGATAGTGTTCAGCAGTTGTGAGAAGAGATATGTGTACGTAGAGCATTAAAAAATATTGTAACACCAGACTTGGTGACTTGGTAATGCCAGAAACATAAAGTGTTAACACTATAGTATATTGAGATGTATAAAAGATATTCCCAGCTTCCCCATTTACAATTCTTTTTTTTATAATAAACCCTATTTTTCCTTTTTTAATAGATTTGAATGTTAAATCTATGTCATCATAAGCAGTAATCAATGTAATCCCTGCACATACAGTATATCTAATGTTTCTGTTTCATTTTAGCTGATCTGGGTGTTCACTTGTATTGCGGCCATCATCCTGGGTTTGGATTTGGGCTTATTGGCCGGGTTGGTGTTTGGGTTGCTCACCGTCGTGCTGAGAGTCCAGTTGTGAGTACGCTCTAGCATATGTCCTAATAAATATTATGCTCACTTGAACTTTAATAATTAACATATTTCTTATAATTTTTAGTTTTGACAACAACAAAGTGATCTGGCTAAATGTATTTCATAGTTAAATTACTAAATCAAAAATTCTCAACTAACCTTTGCTTGGATTTTTTGGTTTTTCTTATTTATTTATTTGGCACACATGTTTAGGTTACGGTACTTTGTTGAAAATAGTGTTCTTATTTGTATTGTATTTATTTTTTGTTTTTGCTTTTGATTGAAACTTGTGTACAGTTTCAAGTTTTTTTCTTTTTTTTTTTTTTCTTTAGCCCTTCTTGCAGTTCTCTAGGAAATGTGCCCAACACTGATCTCTACAAAAATATAAAACTGTACAAAAGTGTACGTACATTCCACACATATTTTATTAACTCAAACTAATAAAAGATTCAAAATTCAAAGTTTTAAATCAACAATTTGGTTCTTTTCCAGCTTATAGAGCCAGATGGAGTAAAAATTATTCGGTTTTCCAGCGGTATCTTCTATGGGAACATTGAAGGGTTGAAAAATGGCATTAAACGAATTGTGAGTAAAATATTCACACATTCTTCTCATGGTCATATGAATTTAAAACAACAATTGAAGTTAAGTAAATTTAACACTAAATCATTCCCTCCACTAAAAAATATGAAAAAAATTGTAGTAATAATAATATATATTTATTTTTAAGATATATATTTATTTATTTATTTTTTTATTTTAACAAACTTTTTTAATATATTGAGTAATTTTTCTTCTTCCCAAAGGTTGTGTGTGGGAGCCACCCTCTTTAGAGCTACAAATAGTAAAACGAATCGTGGAGAAGGAAAAAAAAAAGGTTTGAGGCTCGAGGTAGTCAAAGGTTAATTATGTATTGGTATACTTCAGATTCATAGATAAAACTGGGGAATAATTTTAAACAAATCTTTTCTTGGCTGATTATGCTGATTCTGAAAGTGCAGTTCTCTACCGCCTATGTAAACCTTCCCAGCAGTAACCCCGAGTGTTACTCGAGCTAGAAAAAAGATGGTGGAAGCGGTAACCCCTGGCCGCACTCAGGATAAGTAAACCTATGGAAAACAATAGTAAATAAAGCGCTTACCTGATCCGCCAGCATCCCCTATCGTCCTTCGATTCTTATTCCTTCCTCCGGTAGGCATTCCTTGTGACGACGGTACGTGCGGATGTTCCGTTCAGGACGGGGCAGGAAATTCAAATCTATTGGTATTGCATTCAATAGAAAATAACTGTATTGAATGCAAAACAGTGGATTTACAAGTATAAAAGCAGTACATTGTTTTTCATGAACATTTTTTTTTACAGTATAATATAATAGTATGAGTATAAAATTTATTTTTTAAAACATTTTTTTAAAAATTATTTTTTTTTTTAAATTTATTTAATTTATTATTTTGACATGATTTTTTGACGTTTCAAACTTTATTATACTCAAACTATTATATATACTGCACTCTATTATACTGTAAAATAAATTTTAATGAAAAACAATGTACCACTTTTAGACATATAAAACCTGACAGAAATTAACCGCTCTGGAGGGTAATGCAATTACTGTAGTGTGGATTTGTATAGGCTATTCATTTACACGCAAGACAGTGTGGTCAGAGGTTGTGCGCTGCTCTGTGTAGTGAATAAGCAAAATTTATTTTTCTACTTACACACCTATTTCCTTTCTTTCAGATCTTGGTCTGGCTTGTCTGTATCTCGTCGTAAGTGCCTAAACAACCCTGATTCATCTGTGGCAGTTTCACTATTCCCATTCAAAGGGCGAACATCAGCACATTTGTAGAGCAAGCCCGTTTAGCATATTTTCCAAAGTAAACTTGGTGATCAAGATAAGTCTTGGGCCCCTCACACATAAGGTGTGTAAACAGTGTGTCGAGTGTTTACGGATGTAGACAAAGGGAATGGTTTGGCGAGAGTCAGTAAATCATTTCAGTGACTGTTACTTTTGTATAGTGAAAACTTCAGGATATAACAAGAAAAATAAATGTAACAGAGTATCCTAGTTTACCATCAGCTATTCGCCCAGTGGTTCATTCACATGAAATCCCAGTGCTGGTTTTCCTTACACTACCCTCTCTTGAAGAATTCGATTATAGTGATGAACTAGGTGACAACAATGATGAAGAGTTTGAAATTGAAGAGGACTCTGTTCATAAGGTTTTGGTCAGCATGAGTTGAGTGATTTGGCATATGTTTTGGGTCTATCGAAGAAGGCTTCAGAACACATCAGAACATCAAGTCTTGCTGGGAAAATCTTACTTGAAAAAGGAACAAAGGTATTGTACTTTCGAACCAGAGAAATTGCATTTCTGCAGTACTTTAGAACTGACAGTGGCTTTGTGTATTGCCATAACATACCTGGTTTAATGGAGGAATTGGGAATTCCAATCTATAACTCAACTAAATGGCGACTATTCATCGATAGCTCAAAGCGGAGCTTAAAGTGTGTCCTCCTTCACAATGGCAATATATTTGGGTCCGTCCCAATTGGCTATTCAGTTCCTCTTTGTGAAGAATATGTAGACATAAAAAGAGTCATTGAGTTATTGCAATATCACCAACACAGTTGGGTTATCTAATTTGACCTTAAAATGGTATGCTTCCTTCTTGGTCAGCAACGTGGATACACCAAGTATCCCTGTTATTTGTGTATGTCGGACAGCAGAGCTCATGAGTGGTATTGGGTGGAAAGTTATTGGCCTCCAATATCTGCCCAAAAACCAGGTGATCCAAACATTCTACATGAGCCACTTGTTGATAGAAAGAATATTATATTCCCGCCTCTGTACATGAAACTGGGTCTGATGAAGCAGTTTGGTAAAGCTTTGCCAACTGAAGGAGACTGTTTCAAGTACCTCATTTTGGCATTTCCTTTCCTTTGGCATTTCCTGTCATTTGAAAAAATAAAGGCCGCTGTGTTTAATGATCCACAGATTTGGCAGCTCATCAAAGATAAACATTTCATCAGGACAATGTCAAAAGTCGGAAAGAATGCTTGGTTATCATTCAAAGCCATTGTCAAGGACTTTCTTGGAAACACACGATTAATTACATAGAAATTGTCCAGAAACTCGTGGAGAGCTACAAACTGTAGCTTGGTTGCAATATGAGCATCTTTCTAACATTCTGGAAAACCTTGGTGCAGTCAGTGATGAGCAAGGTGAACAATTCCACCAAGATTTGAACTCAATTACTTTTGAATTAATACAAATGTTTTACTGTAAAAAAAATGTCAGAGTGACAATAAATCCTTTGTAGGAACAAAAGAAATTTAAATAAACAGTATATTCAAGTAAAATTTGTATGTTTTTTGACAAACATGGAGGGTACAATGTATCTTAAAAACTGGATGTGATAGCAAAAAACTGGGGTCATTTCTGGATTCACCACCCAAAAACTATTAAAAAACAAGTGTAAGATCTAAATCAACAAAAAATGCGTTCCCCAGTGTAATTTTTTAACACATCAAATTGGTTGTTTCCCCAGTTCTGTTAATCTTCACAGAACTGGGATATTACATGGTATACAGATATGCACTAGCAGCGGTAATTTGTAAACAACTGTAATTTTCGTATACGTCCCAATGTGTTTCGCCACAGTTAGGCTTCCTCAGGGGTACAATACTGTATACAAAATGTGTGGTATATCTACTGACCGATGGTGGTATCTATAGATTTTTAGTGAAGTTACAGCTGAAAATGCTCTAGGTTAAAAAAGGAACAGTAGAAAGATTGATTCTAATGTTGCATATTCAATTGTGGGGTTTCAAAAATGTATTCGGTCAAGTCATCTAGCATATTAGTTCTAAACATGTCCAGCTAATGAGCCAGAATATTAAAATTCAAATCAATTGGATATGAATCAGGAACTCTGCAACTGCACTTCAGATAATTATACCACTAGACTATTCATCCTCCTGATTCACATCCTATTGATTTGAATCTTCATGTGTTATTGATTTGACTTCATTAAAAACCAATAGATACCACCACCGGTCAGTTGATATACCACAAATCTTGTATACAGTATTGTACCCCTAAAGAAGCCTAACCGTGGTGAAATGTTGCGGGACGTATTCGAAAATTACAGTTATTTACAACGTACCATTGGTAGTGCATATCTGTATAGAATGCAATATCCCAGTTCTGTGAAGATTAACAGAACTGGGGATACAACCATTTGGAGGTGCTAAATAATTATGTATGAATCTGCAGTATATTAATACATAATAACCTTTGACTACCTAGAGCCTCAAACCTCTTTCTTTTTCCTTTCCCATGGTTCCTTTTTTCTATTTGTAGCTCTTATTATTACAATTGTTATTTTTGTTATTATATTTTAATAAATAATATTATAATTCAAAAATGTATTTCATTGTTTATTCTATTACATATTATGTATCTTTTTATGTATTTAATTTTTAAGCTAGTGTCCTGTATTAGAGATAAATGGAATGATTTTATTTTTATTTTTTTAAATACATTGTTGAAAGCTTTATAATACTTGTAGCAGACCATCAACACTGTAAAAGCACCATTAATCAAATCACATTTCATATTTTCTAAATAGCATTTGCTGATTTTTTTTTAAGGGGGAATACATTCCTCATGATACATAAACTAATGTATTGTGGTTTTGTAAATAATTTCTGCACTCAATTTGGTCAGGAATTAAAGGACATCCACTAACCACCATTTATACACCTTACCTAGTCTGCCTCACAGCATCTTGCTTTTTTGCAAACAACAAGAATATCCAACACTTTTACAACATGTGACCTGCATGTTTCCAGGTCTAGCAGCCAATAGTTAGGCCAATGCAGTGTCAGATACCCAGATGAATGATGTCATTGTGTACTCATTTCGCCAGCAAATCCAAAATTACCACCAGTGAAAGATATTACCAGTCTCACCAGTATTCATCAAAGTTGTATTTGTTTGTTTAAATTTGGCAGGTTGGCTTTGATTGTGTCCGAGTTTACACAAAAAGGACCAAAGCCCTTAGGAAAATTCAGAAACTTATCAAGAAAGGAGAGCTTAAAGCCACAAAGGTGAGTTTACATTCTGGAGTCTGATTACCTGAGCCTATAATGAATTTTGTGGTTAGACCAGTTGAAGTTCAATCCAATAACCTGTCTTAAACTGGAGCTAACAACATTGGTATTGGCAGGACTGGATTTCCAATTATTGAAGCCTGTATAGGCACACAAGTGTTGGCAACCTTACTTGCCAAACCTTAGATGTGGTAAATGCATTTGTTTTCATTTTGGGTTCTTGAGTGGATATTATTCTTTTATCTATGCAGGAAGCCATGATTGACACATATCTTGGACTTCAAACATGTCTGCCTCTGTTCATCTCCTTCAGACATGAGGTTCATAGAAATAGCATCCTGAAAAAGATAATCTAATTTAGTTATCACATCTAGGAACCAGTAAGCTGCATTATTTTACATTTCTGTTCTTTGGTTTGTGCATTCGGTAGACAACTTTCTCCAAATATACTGTTATTCTGTTGGCTTATCATTATTATCAGGCGGCTCATAGATCAAGGACAAAAAAAAGCTGGGTGTGTTAACCAAAATGATATATTGCATTTTTCATTATAATAATAAAAATCATCTCACATATATCTTCAGAATGGAGTCATTAGTCCAGTTGGCTTTGACAACCTGGGTTATGAGTCAGGTGATGATCCAGAGGACCCTTATGAACCTGAGAATGATGATGGAATTGAAACAAATGAAGTAGAGATCCAAGTAGATTGGAATGCTGACCTGCCTGTCAAAGTCTCTGTGCCCAAGGTGTCCATTCACAGCATTATATTCGACTTCAGCCAGATAACATTCTTGGATGTGGTTGCCGTAAAAGTTTTAAAGCTGGTAAATATCCATCTATTTTGAAAAAAGTAATGCAGCTAGTAATTGCTCAAAATTTCCTCTTCAAAAATCAATGGATCTGGCAAAGTATTGATAATATCACTATCATCCACAGGCCATTAGGCCAGAATTTCAAAGAGCTAGAAAAGGGAGAACAACTTTTGTTAAAACGAACAATATAGAAAAGCCTGTACCCGGAGGAAATAAAATGAGTTTAGGGAAAGATGGCCATGATTGGGTGTACTGTAGAGGCAGATAGGAGATGGGAATAGGATAGGAAAATAAATGGATAGGAATCAGGGCCAATAGGCTGAGTAGGCCAAAAGAGGTTGGAAAGGGGTGGAACAGAAGTTATCTTAGATCAGAGTCAATTAGGAAGAGGGAACATTCCAGAATAAGTAAAGAGCCTCACTTCCTTGTAATAGCAGGGGCAGGTGTTAAGCGAGTGACTATAGTGGTGGTGGTGGTGGGAGGACCTACCTTAGATGTAGGGCCTCAGAGGTTCAGGAGGTGGAGGGTTAGACACAGTGGTTTAGTTCCCAAGACAGGCCAGTTCGCCTCCCTGAGAACAGGAGGATCATTCCAGGGGAAGACCCAAGAGGTGTTTGTTCAAGTCACTGCTCTCAAAAACCTGGAACTAGTAGGGGGGTGCCACTAGTTTAAAGATGGGGAATGTTATTTGTAAAATTATGCTGTGGTTATGGAAGTTATTGAAGTTATTGAAGGCTATGCATATAATAATGTTGTTTTTTTTAAAAAAAGCCCAGCAAGGCCAATTTGTTCCATAATGCAGACTGAGAGTTTTATTGGGGTAAAAGGGGAAGGAAGAAAAAAAAGGGGGAGTGTGGAAAGATGACATCAGTTCGGCCAGGTCATGTAATAGACAGTGATTTAGGAGCCTCCTTGTGAGAATGTAGTGGGGAGGCCAGCACTCCAGGATGCAGGAGTGTTAAGCTGCGTACACACTGCCAATTTTTGTCGTTGGAAAGGATCTTTCACGATCCTTTCCAACGACAAGGGAGTGCACGATGAATGACCGACTGTACACACGGCAGATTTTCGCCCGATAATTGGCCGATGCCGATTATCGGGCGATAAAAATCTGACGTGTGTACGTAGCTTTAGAGGTAGAGGTGCTGACCCCACTGACAGGAGTGGTCCTTTTAAATGTATTGGTGCTGGCCACTTTAATTGCTTTACCCAGAATTCTCAGGGATAATGGACAAGCCCAGAGGTGATAAATGCTAAGGAGTACAGGGGGGAGGAGGCAAGTGTGACCCGATCTGATGAGGCAGCAATAGCTGAGCATGTGAGCTGCAGCCAGATTGTGTTGTCGCCCTCAGTCAATATGGCGTTTGGGCAGCAGTGGGCCAGAAAAGCATGAGTGGTTCCTGAAACACTCAGCTACTGTGATCAGGTGTATTCTGTCGGCTGTCACTGCCCTAGAGTTCCAGTAGGGTGGCCGATTCCCTACTGTGTGGGTGTTTATGCAACCCACCGTGTGCATCCAATTGTGGGAGACACATCATGAGGAGCTTGCAGACTTCTTAAGCTATATACAGAGAAGTGACATTTGATATTTGAACATTTTGCCAAGGGTTTCAGGCAAACCTTAGACGCCACCTTGTGTCCATTGTTGGAAATTGTTATCCCCTTTGTATTTTACATTTCCCTATTGCATTTACCATGTTTTAACATCCAATACCTCAGAACCTGTAACCATAAGTTTGTTTATATTGCAAAATATTCAGTAAAGTGCATTTTATAATTCTTCTGTCTGTTTGTTTGGCCGACCTTACTTACCTTGCCTCTAGAAGAGCATCAGCCATTGGAGCAACCAGCATGGTGTGTTGACTGGTTTCTATGTAGTTGATGGGCTCTTCTATTCTTCTCCTGAAGATTAGGTGTTCATCACTTCACAGTAGGGAAGTGGGTATGTAAGCTGTCATCTTAGTAAAGGATTAGGGATTAGCTTCTTCATGTTAGAGCTTCCCCTTTATAAATGGTGATCTGATGTCTGCTGGAGAAATAATCAAAAAACAGCAGAAGAGGTGGATAAGGCATAGATCAGAAAATGAAGTAGAGGCAGGGAGAACCTTGCACCGCAGGTCTTTATGTGCAGCCTTCTCTGCAGCACGGAGAACAGTGAACAGCACATTGAAGGTATCAAAAAATAGTAATAAAAAGTACTTCTTGGGCATAATTAACTTTCAAATAATGTCCAATTTCTTTTCTAGATATATAAAGAATTCAAGAGAATTGATGTAGATGTTTACATTGCAGCCTGTGAAGGTACGTACAACACCAGTCAAATTAGCTGTCCAAAGAGGGATGTTGAAGTGCATTCACACACAGCATCCAAATAAAAATCTATATTCTACTTGCTAAACTAATGAAAGCTAAAATACGATTGGTTGTTATGGATTATTATGAGCTAATCGCGTCTTGTTACAGATGCTGTACTCAGGAAACTGGAAATCTGTTCCTTCTTTGATGATACAATTAAGCATGACATCTTCTTCCTTACGGTACATGATGCTGTCCTTTATATAGAACAGGAGAAGAAGTATAAACCTGGGCATGATCCCTTATTAGAAAAGGTATGTAGATCCTCAAATATTTTTCATTTAAAATTGAACTTTAGGCAAAAACATTTTTTCTTCTTTTCCTCTTCTTCGAAGCACTATCCATCTATTCATAAAACAGTAAATCTGATGTTCATTGAACATTCTGTGGGTGAGAATTATTCAGTGCCATTGAATACAAATGGACTTGGAAGATTCCACCAAAGAATGTGTTGTAAGTGTCAGATTCACAGTCTTATAAAAAGACTTCTCTTCTAATATTCACCAAAAAGGTTTGCATACTAAGCATACTCTCTTATGGAGGTTTAAAAAAAATTCACTAATCATTTATAATGGCTCACGGAAAACAAAAGGATTTCTCTTTCTATATTTTTGAAGGATATCTTAGATGAAGAATAGAAGGAAGACAGAAAGCTTTTCCAGTGGCACTTACAAAGGATTAAAAATATATATAGTTGCACAGATAACAAAATACACCTTTGATTTTCATAAGTCTAAATAGTACTTGAATACTATATTCATGTGTCCACCTTCCTGACGCGTTTCGCCCTTTTATTGGGCTTCCTCAGGGGATATGGAGGATATTACAACATCTTTGTTTTTTGGTTTTGAAGGGACATAGTAAAAAAACAAAAACATCTTCTAATGCAAAGGTAAGTACTGTCACATCTAATCATAAATACCATCATATGCCACACAAAGTGTATCAGTATATTACGTGCAGTCAAAGTTAAAAATATTAAATCACAAGTCATGGTGGAGGGATAAGTTGTATCACATGCCAAATAAATAAGAATCTGGTTTCCAAAAAAGGAAGTTAACCCCCCTAGAATTCTAATTCTGTCAGTTTTCGGATGCAAAAAAATGATACAATTTCTTTTGCATAGAAATGTGTTGTTTATATTGTGGTATGATAATTATATTTATTTATTTTATTATATATTTATAATAAATATTAATTATAACATATGTACTTTTATTTTTAATATGTGTTTTATCTTCCTGGTAAACGCTCACAAATAATATATATAATAAATGTTTTGCAAACCATAGGTGTGGAGCACCTTGTTCTTGTCCAGCGTACCTGCATAAAACAAAATAAAAAAGGTATTTTAGGAAATGTTCTTTTATACTGTGACAGTTCCAAGTAATATGTTAGCAAACACAGAGCAGCATATATGTTTGCATGAAAATAAAAATTAGCAAAAGATTTTAAAAAGTTAGCACAGAGCAGCACACATGTTGGCATAAAAAAAAATTAAACAGTTAGCAAACACAGAGCAGCACACGTTTGCACAAAAAAAAATTAGCAAGAAATTTCAAAAAGTTACCAAACACAAGACCTGTTTGTCTCCGCAACAATTTTGTTGATAACTTCATTGGTCAAAAACAACTTCAGGTATGCCAGGGGGTCATTGTATTCAGCCTCAATTTTCATCCCAGGTGCGTCGGTGAATGGAAGTCAGGCAGTGCTGCCTGGTCCGCATCAAGGTCAATAGAGCACCATGTGCGCACAGCACTGACCTAAGGTTCAGAATCGTCCTCACTTTCACTGTCTGATGACAAATTTCCTGGTGAATCACTATCGCTCGATTCCACAAGGGACTCCAAATCACTATCGCTGCTTTCAAATCAACAACAATTGTCGTTGGAAACAATCAAGGTCAAAGACAAAGTGATGAAATGATACATTCAGGAAATGATTTTTAAGCCATCAAAAGGTCAGATCAAGGTCAGGGCTAATAGTGGGCAAAATGTAAATCAGGGCACTGGGCAATGATGCTTGGTGCACTAAAATGTGTTTTTATACTTTTATTTTTTGTTTTTATGTGTAATTTACTGTAAAAAAATAAAATAAAAGCAGATTACCCGGTAATCTGCTTTTAAATTTCCCACCCTGCCATGCCCCCAAAGGACCAGTGCCCCGGCATCACAGTGGGATCGTCCAATCGCCGTTGGAGCGTAGGGCACAGGTAAGAGGGGCTTCCAAAGTTACCCCGAGTGTGAGGGTTACCACTTTCTGCAAGTTTTTTCCACCCCGAGTCATACTTGGGATTACCGCTAGGGGGGTTATTGTAAAATAGATGAGGAAACCACATTCTTTTACAAATTAGATACAAATATCATCTAACAAATTCATGTCTAGGACACATCAAAATGTAAGAGTATAGTAGCGTATTTCATTTTGTTAACCAATGTTAGCATTGGCCAACACAATAGGTATAACCATCCAATCTTGATATTAACCAATAAAATAATTATGGCTATCCAATTTAGTGCCAAGGAAAAAGACAAACAAAGATAGATAAGTTGGAGAAAATACTTTTTTGGGTATACTAGCGAAAACATAATCGCTAAAAGTCAGTATGATGTTCAAGTGTACATATGATAAGAAACAATTCCTTCTTCCGTATAAAGTGATTCCAATGTTCAGGTAAATATAGAAATATTGAATTCATTGGAGTAACAATGGTTATTTGACAATACATCATTAAGGCCAGGAGGGACAGTGGCATTTATAGTCTGAATTCATCTAGTTTCTGCTCTTTAAAGGGCTACAATCAATGTTTCCTCCCCTAGGGTTGTGGTGGACTTTCTCCAATACAGAAAAGGAAAGCATGTTGGTATTGAACTTGTGTACCATGCCAACATGGTGGCTAAATGGGGTAGTCATTTTTCCTATGTTGATGAGTTACAGATGTTCGTATATACCTTTTTTAAGTTCTCTTTTAGTTTTTCCTATATATAACTGGCATTGGCATGTAACGAGATAAATAAACCCTTGAGGTGGTGCAATTTATATGATGCTTAATCTTGTGCCATTTATTGTTTGGTAATAAGAGGCCCTTCTGTTCGTTGAGCCAAGGGCCCTGTGAGCATTTTCCACATCTCACAGTGCCCGGCCCCAACGTCCGAGGAAGGTCACCTAAGGATTCAGAGAAATGGCTACATACTAGAATGTCTGTTAATGAGGCAGAATTTCTATAGGTTATATGTTAGGATACAGATTTAAATATTTTGATTTCTTTGGATCGCTAAGAAGAATCACCCAGTGCGTTTTTAATATTTCTTGCACTTTTAAATGTTGGTTGTTAAATGTCATGATAATTCTTACATTGGATTCTGATGAAGAGGATGTATGGAAGATAAGCCAGAGTCTTTTGAGATTGCTTGTTGGTAGGCTCTCTTAAGATTTTTTTTGCTGTAGCTTCTAGCAAGCAGCCATTGTCGTAGGGCTATAGATTCTTTCGTAAAGTCCAGCCAGTTTGTACAATTTCTCCTTAGTCTAAGATATTGGCTCATTGGAATACTTTTAATAGAAAATGGCACTACGCAGCACTATGCATGTGTAGTATTGTATTGCCCACGGTGTTTTAATATAGATATCAAATAATGGTATTCGTTCCTTGTCAAAAGATATAGTAAATTTAGGAATATATTCATTAAATTGTAAAACCTGAAAGAATTCTTGTAGTAGAATTTCTGACCCACTAAGACTAAAAGATGTCATCAATATATCTTTTAAAGGTCAATATGAAGGATTGATAGCTGTTCATTTTAGGATTGGAGAACAGTTTGTTTTCCCAAACCTTAAGGTACATGTTGGCCACACCTTGTGTCTGCAGATAATATTTGTTGTTAAATATAAATATGTTCCTTGTTAGCATATATATAAGAATGGAACAAACACATTCATTGAAAGTTGAGTTTATATGGTAAGCTGAGTCCAAAGCTGTTTTATTAATTTCCAATCCTTTGTGGTGGGGGATTCTACTGTACAACGCCTCAACATCAATGGTAACTAATGTAGCATTTAGAGACAATTGTAGTTGAGATAGAAACCTTAATAGGTCTGGAGTATCCCACAGAAAGGAAGGAAGGTTCATAACCAGAGGTCGTGAATAAATATCCACTACCTCGCTTGCATTTGATGTAAAAGAGCCTACACCAGAAATGATTTGTCTTCCTGGAGGGGTTTCTAAATTCTTGTATACCTTGGGTAATGAGTATAAGGTAGGTATAACTGGGTGTTCAGTAGATAGATACTTGCGCATATTGTTATCAATACCTCCACATGAAAAAGCCTGATTCACACAGTCATAGTTTTCACTATAGAATTGGTCAACTAAGTTCCCTGCAATCGGTTTTTACCATTCAGGATTATCCAGATGGCGAGACACATTTGTTCATATTTACTTCTATCCATGATGATTACATTTCCCCCTTTGTCTGATGGTTTGATGACGATATTAGAAATAATATATAATAATAATAATGCCTTAAGCAAGTTAGGGGAAAGATTGTTGCCTGTATCTCCAGTGGAAATTTGTAATTCTTTTATATCTTGAGAGACTACATTGATGAAAGTCTGTATGTGTGGAAAAGGCGTAAAGGTAGGAAAGAAAGTTGATCGTGGACGTCTAGTAGAGGGACCAAAAAGGTTAGCTGTTCAAGGGTGGTGAAGCTGCTTCAATTTGTCTATTTTCTTCCAAGAGTTCTTGAAGGATTTTGATGGTTTTAAAATCTTGTGTGTTAAAACTACTAATTTCCGATGGAATCTTAAATTCATTAAGGGTTACAGATTTATTGTACATTGTTTTCAATGCTAAATTAGGAGCAAATAAATTGACATCCCTAATTAGTTCAAACTTGTCCAAATTAGAGGAAAGGCAAAAATTAAATTGTATTTGAGAAGTTGAATTTCATCAGGAGTAAGTTTATAAGATGAGAGATTAATCACATCAAGTTCTCATTTGTTTGTGGAAGTTTCTTTACATATCTATCCATGGGACCTGTCCTTAGTATAGGTGAAGGGAGAGGAGGTGGGTGAAGGTCTAAAAAAGCCTTGGTGGTTTTGGGGGTGCCTACTAGTTGTGTGTTTGCATCAACAGGTGTAGGTAAGTATAGAAAGGATGGTAAGGTGGGTGGGAGATCAGGAAGGGAGATGTAATGAGAGGTGTGAGGTTCTCATGTGATATCAGTGGAATTCCTGTCCAAAACAGAATTGTAAACCACATTGGGGACCTCCAAATCAGAGGCTCTAGGTGGAGTAGTGATGGACACTTCACGTTAGTGTTATCTGTGTCAATTGAGTTTGAACTGCTCACTTTTCTCCCACATCCCACGTCTTTAACAAATTTCAAATCTTTTTTGTGATAAAAATCTGTGTTGATTCTCTCAAGATGTTTTTTGAGGGAATTATATCTCTCTTGGAATGGGGCTGAATTATTGATATTAGAATACTGAGTATGCATAGATGTCAGTTCATAATCTAATTTGATTATCTAATTCTTGTAATAATTCATGAGTATTTGCATTAAACTCTCTGGAAAGTGATTCAAAGCTGACTCCCATTCATTCTTGATTGCTTCTGGATTTTTGATATTTGGAAATATTTGAATCCGTAATCCAACAGGATTACATTTCTCTGTGATGTATCTGTTAAAGAATTTTATATGCCAAAACATAATGGACTTTTTTCAAATAATTGTTTACATTTTTGAATTAATGGTTTACTTGTTTCTTCGTCATATTCAGATGATAAACAACTCTCTTCATTTTGAGACATAATGTCTTCCCAAAGGGGGCCTAATATGTTCATAGTGTCTAAGTAAATTTATTAACAGAAGGATGAGATTTAAACCCTTATGAATAGAAAGGGGGCGCTTAAAAAATAACCCCAATGAGTAAACTAAAGGGAAAGAGTAATCATAAGGGACTCTCTGGTGAAAGAAAGGAGGAAAAGGCAGGTGAACCTGCTTTGTTCCCAGGCCTGAATGTACAGATCTCTTAGATGAAGAATAGAAGGAAGACAGAAGGCGTTTCCAGTGGCACTTAGAAAATATTTTCAAAATGTATAGATTTTTTTTATTTTTGGTTAAACTATATTCTATTCCAAAAATTAATTGTCTGAATAGTACTTGAATACTATATTCATGTGTCTCTCTCCCGACGCATTTTGCCCCTTTATTGGGCTTCCTCAGGGGATATGGAGGATATTACAACACACTAGAAAAATAATGCAATTACATCCTTTGTTAGGTTTCAAAGGGACATAGTAAAAAAAAAAAATTATAATGCAAAGGTAAAAACTGTCACATCTAATCATAAATAACATCATATGCCTTACAGTTGATATCAGTATATTATGCGCTGTCAAAGTTAAAAATAATAAATCAAATATAAGTTGTATCACATGTCATGGTTGAGGAATAAGTTGCATCACATGCCAAATAAATAAGAATCTGGTTTCCAAAAAAGGATGTTAATAAGAATACACTTACAATGCAGACTTGACCTATAAGGGCTTATGATTCAGTGCAGACTTGGATATTCTGACATACACTTTGAAAACAATCATGATCCCTTTAAATAGGAAAGAAACACAGGTTAATAGCTGACATCTACTAAAATATTTTGAAAGTGCCACTGGAAAAGCATTCCTTCCATTCTTTATCTAAGACAGAGGTCGGCAAACTTCTTGGACTATTAGACATTTCAGGAGGTCAGGAAGGCACACTAAGCCAGAGAAAACAAGGTGTCCAAGGAAAGGTTTTTTCCAACCGTGACTGCAAGCGAGCAGCCTCAGTCTTCCGCTCACCCACAATGTCTCTGTACGTCTGCATGTGCTTGGCATCGAAATGCCCCTTGAGATTCCACTACTTGAAAGTGCTGTTGGTGTTATTGCACACTAAACACAGCGCATTGTGGCCGCATTGGACGAAGACACGACGTTTAAGGTCAAACTTCCAGAGACTGGTAGCTGCGCTTTGCTTCTTTTCTTTAGGCATAGTAAGTGGGCTTACTGTGAGGGAACTCGATGATATCCCGGGAACTCGCGATATTGCGACAATTCAATTAGACCGGATTCAACAATAGATAACTAAGGGGGGCGTTAGGCTGGAATACTGGCTATGTCGTATCCGGCCTAAAGCCCGGAGTTTGCCTACCTCTGATCCAAGAGATCTACACATTCAGGCTGGGCACAAAGCAGGTTCACCTGCCTTTTTCTCCTTTCTTTCACTAGAGAGTGCCTTATGATTACTCTTTCTCTTTTTTTTAAGGATATGTTTGATGTAAGGGTCACAGTGATGGGTGGTATAGACTCCATGTAGGGAATGATGATAATAATGTTGGGAATTTCTTCATCTTGCTCTCTTAACTTCTTCGTTTAACAAGATGTTATTACATAGTTCGCTGAATCTACAGATTAAGACAGGTGCTCTTCAACAGGTTCTTGTTCTCATCAAGATATCAGCTGAAGTAGAAGGACTCTTAGCATGGCAAAGTGTATTGAAAATGTAAATCTAGTAACATATAAGGTATGCAAATTGAGTATTGAATGTTTTTTCCTTCTTTCTTATTTTTTTCTTTAGATTTCACTCATGAGGGAGTCTAAGGACTTTTTGAATACTGATCTAAACTACCAGGAGCTACAGGAACCAGATGAGGTGAATACCATATGTTATTTAAAATTGTTAGGCTTTCCAAAATTTGAGAAAATAGACTATCATGGGTGAATCTGGGTGTTCCCGCAAATCGACAATGAATCTGGTCCAGGATTGAAAACATTTGCCAACTAATAGCAAATGATTGTTTAAGAAATCTATCCCAGATTTGCTATATCCGCCAGGTTCTCCTATGTTAGTCTATCTTCTCCAGTCTTGGAGAGCTTTAATAAATCAGATAATGCCCATAATGTTATCCTTACTGACTATATCAGTGTCACGCTTGGGGAGATAGGGCCACTAGGGGGGGCTTGCACGGAAGTGGTGTGAGCCCTGAGAAGGACCAAGGCACAGAGTCTAAGCGGTAACCAGGTCTTCTCCAGAGCCTCTACTGGTAAGGATGTTGCGCTGCTGGTTACTGCCAGGTTGTGGTCCTTAGGCACACCAGGGTGGGCGGGATGTTACACAGTACCAAATCACTAAGCAGAAGAATAGTCAAGGAAGGCTGGAGTCAAGGCAGGCAGCAAGGAAAAGAGGTCAGGTCACAAGGCAGGGATCAAATACCAGGGATCCAGGAAACAGACACCAGTGACACAGGGGCCACTGCAGACAAATGGAACACAAGAGACACTGGAAGCAACAGGAGGCAGATGATAACCACGGACTGAGAGGTAAACTGGAACAGCACAAGGGAATGGGATGGAAACATAAGACTGGGCAACAAGGAGTTAACACAGGAGCTAGACATAGGAACCACTGTAATAATAAACTGGTATACAGGAACTAGCTCAGGAAGCTAGGGGCTCAGCACTACAGGAGACACTGTGCACCAACACTGAGTGCTGTGTCTGAGCTAGCTAATTAGCCAGGGATGTTTAAGAAGCTATTTTCTGATTGGCCAGCGGGTTGGGACAAACTGATAAAACAGAACTGTCAGAACTGCCTGTATTCGCAGGAGAGATATGCCTGCGCTTTAGTGAAGTAGAGGTAAGTGTGACAAATCAGTAAATATATAAGAGACAATATCATGGTAGAATAAAGGAGGCTGATAATACTGAACTCTTCTTCAAGAATGGCTGTCATTTTATTACTTTGACTTGGATACTGTCTGTCCCTAAACGAGTATGGAGATAAATAGCTTACACTAGTGGTAAGTGAAACTGAGCCCCTGACCCTCAGGGAGACCTATGGGTCTTTGTAAATAAATTCAAAGTTGCTAAAGGTATATTACTACATGGCAAAATTAGTCTCACTTTGACAAGCATTTCTCCTAATGTGCAAGTAGGATTTGTGTGTTGATTCAAAACTGCAGATGCTCTAGGAGTTGAATGATGACCAACATTATTCAACCCATGTTCAGCCATATCATTGTGTCTGATGGGGGGTTGTATCCATGACAGCTTGGACTCAGGAGATGGATTAAAGGATGCTGGTCATCAATTTATTCCCAAGCGAATAAATTGGGGTCCAATTTAAAAAGGTTAAATTTAGAATCAGACATTATAATATGGTAATGTCCTCTATATCTAGGTACTAACTAAGGTATTTCTTCTACAGGCTATGAGAGCATTGGCTTTCTAAAGAAAAACAAGGATTCTCTTCTGAATATTGACCACTATGGACTCATTACTATTACTCTCTTTGTTGTCTCATGTAATTAAATAATACTCCCACCAACTTGTATGTGATTATTTAACTGTGGATTCATGTACTTATGTGGGGTTGTTAAAAAGAACCAGTGAACATCTGTAATAAACTGAATCTCCATTATTTCTTGGATTAATAGTGTAGTCATATCTCTCAGATTGTATTCATTTTATATTGTATTAAAGGTGAGCAGTAGGTACAGGAGAGGAGTGTGGAGGGGATGAATGTGGGCATTATGTACAGAAGAGGATTGTGGGGAGTCTAAAGGTGAGCAGTAAGAACAGGACAGGAGTGTGGTGAGAATGAAGGCAGGCAGTATTTGCAGTTGAGGAGGGTACAATGGTGGGAGTTATGTGCAGGAGAGAAACGAGGAGGAAGCCATGGTGGCAGTATGTTCAGGAGAGGATTCAGGAGGGTACGATGGGGGGCAGTATAGGCAGGAGAGGAATAAGGATGACACAAAGATGGGAGGTGAGTACAGGAAAGGTGGGTACGATGGTGGGAAATATGTACAGGAGAGGAGTAAGGAGGGTACAATAGTGGGCAGTGTGTGCAGGAGAGTAGTGAGAAGGGTACAATGGTAGGAGGTATGTATAAGAGAGGAATGTACGATGGTTGGCAGTATGTACAGGAGAGGAGTGAGGAGGGTACGATGGTGGGTAGTATGTATAGAAGAGAATTTCAGAGGGAAATATGATCATAGACATATTTTAGAAGGTATTAAGGCAGGCAATATATGCAGTGAAAGGATGTGGAGGGAGTGGGGATTGATTTTAAACATGAGGTAAATATAAGACACTGCAGAAAAAAGAATTGTTACCAGCATATGGTGATTGCTAATAACAAATAGGTGTTGGTTACTTGTCAGCATTGTGGGGAAACACCCTGGCAAAAGTTGGGTATAAGAGTATTGAATGTGAGAGCTACTCCAATCATATCAACGCAGAACTGAATGTCAGGTGGTTATGCCCACAAAGAGGCTGTCTACTCAAGATCTGGCATAGAACAAGTCATCCTCCATGGGGACATACAGTCTGACATTTCTGCTGCGAGAGGGAGAGAATACAAGTGAATATACGGTATTGACACCCCCCACATGAGAGGTAAACTTGCGCTATTATATCCAAATAATAGCAGATATGCTCATTATTCAGATTGGTGATTGGTTCTTTTTAAAGTTCTTTTTACACAATACAAATCATATGCCCCCTAATGTCATTTTGTAGTTTAACAAAATGATGGCCTTCTTTTGGTCAGTGAATCTTATTCACTATATGAAATCAGAATATTATTTTCTCCAATCCAAGGATTTGTTTTTGTTACTTAAGATGACAAAAGGGAGCAAATAAACTTCTTTACCTGATTATTGATTTTGAGAGTAATGGCTGACAAGCCCCTTGATGTCTGACATTTCAGTCTACACAAACTTTATCCTAGCTCCTGTGTGCATATCAATGTTCAAAGTCCCTAATCAAAAAAGAAATCTAATTGGCTATAATGTTTTTTATTTTGAATTATTATGCCAGCAGGGGATTTGGGGAACAATTGAGTGGGCAAGGCAGCAGCTGATATACCTAAGGGGGACACAACATTAAAAAGTGTTTTAGGCCTTTCATTGGTCACCTGTATAATCTGTCGTTCTATAATTCATTATATTTTCTTGTATCATAATTTCTTATTGTGTTCCTGTAACTGTACAGTATTGTAAAATATACCTCTGTGATAAAAAATATAATATATACCTATGTATGTTATGTACTAATAAATATACCAATTTAATTCCAGATATATTCTGACTATAATTATTTCACTTGGAACAAATAGCATGTCTCTCCCTTACTAAAAGATTAAAAAACAAAAACAAAAACTGAATTAATTATTAGGACTTGCATTGTGAGTTAACTAATACAAAGTGAATTTTAGCACCCTCTACTGCTCATATGAACTTGATGCACCTTAACCTTCTGAGCGGTAAGCCTGAGTGTGGCTTGGGGTAAAAAAAACAGCTGAAAGCGGTAACCCCGAGCCACACTCTGGGTAGCTAAAAAATAGTATAGTATAGTACCCCCATACCAAACATCTGATCTTTTGACCAATGAGTGGAATGGATCAGTTGCTGAATGCCATGTCTGTCCATTGCACTCCATGGGATGCCATGTTAGTCTGCTGCACTCTACTATGGGCTGCTATAAACCTCCCCATGGTTGTTTTTGGGTAAAGACCTGCAGTCAGACTCAACTGCTCTCCCAAACTTTGCCAACTAAATATAAGCAGTTGGGAACCATTTTGTGCAGGTGATTGTATGCAGTTGCAGTGGATCATGGCTGCTAAACACATTTTTTCAGGTCACCCTTGAGTGGCCAGCTATGTCCTTTGACTTGACTGCCTCCAACTTTAACTGTCAGTAGTTAAAGTGGTTTCTTCCCTATATTCACAGCTTCACAGGTGAAGCTGAGTGTGGTTATTAGTTGTGATGAGTGGCTTACAGCAATTTTTTAAAAGGCCTAGTAGTAAGTATTGGTAAGTGGTGGCTCTTATTGACTGATATGCCTTCTGTCGCAGGCCATTTACAAAGAACCTTGTATTGTGATTGGCCAAGGATAGTATTAAGCTGCGTACACACTTCCAGTAATTATCGTTGGAAGAGAACGACGAGTGACCAATCGGCCGAAAATCATTCACAAGAAAGGTGACCAACGACTGACCAACGACGCTGATGAGCAAGGATTGTCATTGGAAATGAACGAATGTCACGGCAGATCTGATTGGCCGATGATTGTTCGCTATCTATCGTGTATACAGTCATTCAGCGATCATGCATGTTTCTGCAATACACTCCCTGCATCGTTCAAACGATTGTATCTAGCGTGTGTACACTATTGGTGGATTGATTAGGCAGCCAATGGGAAAATGACATTTATTATAGATAAATGTAAAATTTTGCACTTGGGCACTAACAACATGCATGCTTCATACTGTCTAGGGGGAATACATTTGGGGGAGTCAGAAATGGAAAAGGATCTGGGGGGTTCTGGTAGATCATAGACTTAATAACAGCATGCAATGCCAAACTGCAATATCTAGGGCTAGCAAAGTACTTTCTTGTAATTAAAGAGGAATAGACTGCAGAGATGGAGACATATTCCTGCCCCTGTACAAGGCATTGGTCAAACCACAGAGGGAATATGCAGTCCAGTTTTAGGCACAAGTTCACAAAAAGGACATTGTTGAATTGGAGAGAGTGCAGAGAAGGGCAACTAAATTAATAAAAGGAATGGAGGAGCTCAGCTATGAGGAGAGATTAGCTGAACTGAATCTATTCTCCCTTGATAAGAGACGTTTAAGGGAAGATATGATCACCCTGTATAAATAGATAAACGGTCCATATAGAAAACTCTCCTCCCCATGATTCACTTTGAGATCATTACAAAGAACAAGAGGGCACTCTTTGCGTCTGGAGGAAAAAAAGTTTAGGCTCCAGATAAGAAAGAAATTCTTCACTGTAAGGTCTGTGAAAATGTGGAATCGTCTCCCTTAGGAAGTAGTTTTAGCAACTACTAAAGATTGCATTACGAAAAAGCTGGATGCTTTTAAAAAAGCACAGAATATATCTGGGTATTAAGGCTTTAAAGTAAAAATAACAGTGACAGTTGATCCAGGGAACATCCGATTGCCTCATGGAATCAGGAAGGATTTTTTCCCCTGTTGAAGTAAATTGTACTGAGGTTTTTTTTGCCTTCCTCTGGACCAACTATGTCTAATAGGTCCTATATCTGGGAAATGTTTATTTCCCTAGTGGTTAAACTTGATGGACCTATGTCTTTTTTCAATCTAACCTACTACGTAACTATATAACTATATGTAAATTAATATGGAATATTTTTTCAATGTTCTACATATTTATGATAGAATTTAAAAAAAAAGATGAACTTACAGTTTTGCTGGTTGTTATAAATCCTCATAAAGGTTCCAAAAGTTCCTAATGTTTAGGGGGTATATTTGGTTGTATTAAAGTATTTAGGGCAAAGTTCCAGGTAGTTAAGAAAAATGGTCCTGAATATAATTAAATAAATAACACTGGGAACAATTTTGAACAAGTTTTTTGTTGACTTTAATTTTTAAGCTTATTTACACTAAAATAGGTATTCTGATTCTGAAAGTGCAGTTATTTTTCTTCTATCACGTAAGTTTTTTTCTCTACCGCTTATATATATGCGATTACTGTAGCGTGGATTTGTATAGGCTATTCATTTAGATGCAAAACAGTGCGGTCAGAGGTTGTGCGCTGCACTACGTAGTGAATAGGCAAAATGTATTTTTCCACTTACACACATATTTTCTTTCTTTCAGATCATGTCACAACCCTGATTAATTTTATTATATCTGAGGCAGTTTCACCATTCCCAGTCAAAGGGTGAACATCAGCACATTTTTAGAGCAAGCCTATTTGGCATATTTTCAAGTTAAACTTGGTGATCATGATAAGTCTTGGGCCCCTCATAAGGTGTGTAAACAGTGTGTTGAGGGTTTACCGATGTGGACAAAGGTAACGTGTGATAAGATGTCATTTGGTATACCTATGGTTTGGCGAGAGCCAGGAGATCATTTCAGTGACTGTTACTTTTGTATAGTGAAAGCTTCGGGATATAACAAGAAAAATAAATGTAACATAGAATATCCTAATCTACCATCAGCTATACGCCCAGTGGCTCATTCAGAAGAAATCCCAGTGCCAGTTTTAGTTACACTACCCTCTCTTGAAGAACATGATTATGGTGATGTACTAGGTGACAACAATAATGAAGAGTTTGAAATTGAAGAGGACTCTGTTTGTAAGGGATTTGATCAGCATGAGTTGAGTGATTTGGCATGTTTTTGGGAATATCAAAAAAGGCTTCCGAACTCCTAGCATCAAAACTGCGTGAGAAAAACTTACTTGAAAAACTAATAAAGGTATTGTACTTTCGACCAGAGAAATTTCGTTTCTGCTGTACTTTAGAACTGACAGTGGTTTTGTGTATTGCCATAACATACCTGGTTTAATGGAGGAATTGGTAATTCCAATCTATACCTCAACTAAATGGCGACTATTCATTGATAGCTCAAAGCACAGCCTAAAGTGTTTCCTCTTTCCCAATGGCAATATATTTGAGTCAGTCCCAATTGGCCATTCAGTTTCCCTTTGTGAAGAATACGCAGACATAAAGAGAGTCATTGAGTTATTGCAATATTACCAACACAATTGGGTCATCTGTGTTGACCTTAAAATGGTATGCTTCCTTCTTGGTAAGCAACGCAGATACACCAATTATCCTTGTTATCTGTGCAAGATCTGCCCTAAAACCAGGTGATCCAAACATTTTTCATGAGCCACTTGTTGATAGAAGGAATATTATATACCCGCCTCTGCACATGAAACTGGGTCTGATAAAGCAGTTCGTTAAAGCTTTGCCAACTGAACGCAACTGTTTCAAGAACCTCATTTTGGCATATTCTAGCCTGTCATTTGAAAAAATAAAGGCCGGTGTGTTTGATGGTCCACAGATTCGGCAGCTCATCAAAAATGAACATTTCATTAGGACAATGTCAGAAGTCGAAAAGAATGTTTGGTTATCATTCAAAGCCATTGTCAAGGACTTTTTTGGAAACACATGAGCAAATAATTACACAGAAATTGTCCGGAAACGTTTGGAGAGCTACAAAATGCTTGGTTGCAATATGAGCATCAAAGTGCATTTTCTGCATAGCCATCTTTCCGGAACTGCATAGCCATCTTTGCGGAAAACCTTGGTGCAGTCAGTGACGAGCAAGGTGAACGATTCCACCAAGATTTGATGGTCATGGAAGGACAGTATTGGGGTAGATGGGATGTACATATAATGGCTGACCATTGTTGTATTGTTCTTTTTTCATTGTATGTAAAATTTGTATGTTTTTTGACAAAAATTAGGGGTACCCTGTATCGTACAAACTGGATGTGATAGCAAAAAACTGGATTCACCACCCAAAAATTAGTAAAAAAACAAGTGTAAGCTGTAACTCAACAAAAAAATGTTATATTGTTAATGTTATCAATAGAGAAATTCCTAATAGTCATATTGACCTTTAATTACAAAAAAGGTTTGGAAACTGAGTACACCAGTAAGTCCAGGAGGACTAGTCGCATTTATTGTATAGATCCATTTGGATTCCTTTTGTAATATGATTTTGTTCCAGTCACCTCCCCGGGGTATCTAGGAGTATCTGTTGCAATGCTACAAACTACAAAACATACAAAAATCATATCAGCATTAAAATTATGCTGTAAGCCTACATGTCTACTTAAGGGGGTTGTAATCTTTCCATTTTGTATTAAGTAAGTGTGTTTAGAAAATCTACGTTTAAATTGATGTTTTGTTTTCCAATGTAATAGCTTCCACATTGGCAAAAAGCCAAATATATGATTCCAAAAGAATTATAGTTGGTCTTATGAAATGTTGCCTGTTTACTCACCAACCTTGTTTACTGCCTGCCCTGACTTTTTGGCTTGTCTCACTACTTTTTTAGATTTCACTCTGGTACCTCGTTTTGTTCCTGTCTGTCTGTCAGCCGTCACCTGCTTCAGCGTGCATGGAGGCCGCAACCTGGCAGTTGCCCGCAGTGCAACATTCTCACCTCTAGAGGCTCTGGTGAAGACCGGGCAGCTGCTTAGACTCTGTGCCCTGTGCACTTCTGTGCCAACAGAGCTGGTGACACAGAGGGTCCACCATCCTGCCCCGCATTACCGTGACAGAATCGTTTCAAAAATCGAAAACATGAGTTTATTATTAACCCCCCTAGCTGTATTCCCCGAGTTACACTCGGGGTGGTTTTTAACTAAAAAGAAACCCACTTACCTTGTTCCCTCGCTGTCCCCTGGCATTCTGCTGGTCCCTGCAGGTTCTGTGGAACACATCCTTCCTCCTCGATCTCCAGCCGCGAAGTGCAGAGACGAGATCTACGGGGTTTCCCAGTGACGTTGGTACATCCGTCAGTGCCGGCGGGAGGATCGGCGGGAAATTCAAATAATTTTGTATTGAATTCAATACAAAATAGCTGTTTTGAGTCCAATACAAAGAAATTTTCATAATATATATATATAATTATATCATATATATATTATATATATATATGCTACTATACAGTTACATTACATGTTGAAATTTTTTTTTAACAGATTTTTGCGTTTTGTTATTTAAAGTTTATTAATAAATTTAATAAATGTAATAAATATCAGTGAGTTATGCCTAAGAATTACAGCCTACAATGAAAAATAAATTTCCATGCAAAAAATTGTACACTTTTTGCATGGAAATTTGGAAGGAATTAGAACGCTAGGGAGGTTAATGTAAATAGAGGGTAGAATATATTTGCATTGTGAGCAGGCTTGGCAAGGTTAAGGTAATGCTTTAGAAGTCGATTAACATATACGTGGTGTGAAATGGCTTCTTACAATCTTAGTTCCCAAAGAAGGAGCTTTTCTAAAAACCATCTGAGGTCTATCCAAAACTATTTTTTGGTATAGTAGGATCACCAGTTAGATGCAATGTTTTTGACAAATCCTGCAAATATCAATGTGATTAGCATTAAATTCTGTAATAAATCTCATTGTATTTTGTTTTTGTTCTAAATGAGTTTGGGAAAAGAAAACTCTTGCCTATTTTTTGCACTTGCCTTTTGGTAAGATTTTTTTTACATTTTCTTGCTACAACCTCTTTAAGTAAACGCTGTTGTAATTGCTTGGCTTAAAAAGTAAATTCTATATTGGTGGAACAGTTCCTGCGAATTCGCAAATATTGCAAATGCGGTATGCGGTAGTGTGCACTAGTGGCAAAGAGAATGGTATTACCCACTGTGGATTAATGTATAATGTTGATGCTAATGTATTGTCGTCTTGTTTCATGATATTAATATCCAAAAACAGAATTTGGTGAGAATCATACTGCATTGTGAAATTTAAGTTACAAGAATTATCCTGGAGGCAGGAGAAAAATTCCCTAAATGTATCCACCGTGCCGGTGAATATCAAGATGTCATCAATAAAACGCTTCTATAGGAAAATATGTATCATATAAGGTGAATATTTTTCATGGAAAAAGACCTTACGTTCTCATCTACCTAAATACATGTTGGCGTAGGTAGGGGAACACAAAATAATTCCTTGATAAAATTAAAAAAAGCAATTTGAGTATGAATTCATTAAATTCCCATGTAGATATGTATCTTTCTAATAAGAATTTTTTATTGTTTGTACTCCCAAATCATTGGGAATGCTAGAGTAAAGTGTTTCGACATTAATAGACACAAATATTGCATTAGTGGGTATAGACAGTACCTCTCAAATTTTTAACAATTCCACTGAGTACTTTAAAAAGGAACCTTTTGATTAGAGATGAGCGAATCGAAGCTGACGAAGTGGAATTCGATCCGAATTTCAGAAAAAATTCAATTTGCAACCAATGCGAATGCCTAAATGTTTCTGGCGCAGGCAGAGGTCACAGCAGAGTAAGGGGGCTTGTCAGCAGGAGTCGCAGCGAGAGTCCTGAGCTCCTGATTGGTTAACTCGGTCAACCACTTCATCCCAAGTGACATCAGACACCCCAGTCCGTGGGTTCGTCAGACACAACCCTTAGTTGGCATGACCCGGGAGCAGGCCCTGTGCCCTCACCTGTCCTCAACCTGCCTCTGTCCATTGCTGTTCCCTCACAGAAGTATTGTATGCTGTAGGCTCAGCTCCACTATACAGCGAGGACGAGCTAGTAGAGGACAGTCAGCAGCTACTGCCCAGCAGCAGCCTACCTGCCGGGAAAGTAGTGGTGCAGGGGTTCACAGAGCCAGCAGCGGTAGAAGTCAGTCAGTGCGGAGTGTTGGGGGGAAAATCACCTACTCGGCGGTGTGGCAGTTTTTTGTTAAGCTGCCAGAGGGGGTTAACATGGCCATATGTAGAATATGTGGGCAGAAGGTGAAGCGTGGCCAGGGTGCCAATGTTGGCACCACGGCCCTGCGTCAACATATGCAGTGTCACCATAAAGTGGCCTGGGAGAACCGTGGCTCCGATGTGGTGGTCCAGCCTGCCGCAGCAACCACTGCATCACCCAGTGGCACGCACTGGGTTTTAGGCAGTCAAGGCTCCACCACCTCAGCCGAAGGGAGCTGTATGTCATTTCCATTTTTGCTGGTCCAGATGCTCCTGCTCCTCCTACTCCTTGTCAGTATAGAACAGAAGGTGGGCCAGTCCTTGAGCCTGTAAGTGTCTGCCAAAGTGCAAGGCAGCCTCGACGTGTGGAGCTGTAACTACGGTCAGGGACAATACATGTCCTTTACGGCCCAGTGGGTGAATGTGGTTCCTGCAAAGCCACACCAGCAACTTGGCCAGGTGACACTTCTGCCTCCATGTTCTCACGCCGCTGGTTCTGCAACAACGTCCTCCTCTGCCTCTACATCCTCCACCGTGTCCTCAGCCTCCACTGCAGTAACAATTCACAGTGACCCTCCAGCATTCCACGTGTGCAGGGCACGGCAATGTCAAGCTGTTCTGCACCTGGTTTGCCTGGGCGAAGGGAGTAACACAGGGGAGGAACTGCTCCGTGAGATTCATCAAGAAATCGAATCCTGGCTTTCTCCGCGACAACTCAAAATCCGAATCATGGTGACCGTCAACAGGAAGTACATGGTGTCAGCGCTGCGTCAAGGCACACATGTTCAATCTGATTGTCAAGCGGTTCCTGAAGTCTTCCACCCATCTGCAAGACAGCATAAAAATGGCCAGGAAACCTTGCATGCACTTCAGCCGTACACCGCAAAGCGCACTCTCCTTGAGCAGCAGCGGCAGAACGGCATCCCCCAACATGCTGATATGCAACTTTTCCACCCGTTGGAATTCCACCCTCCATATGTTGGACCGACTATACGAACAGAGAAAGGCCATCAACGATTTCTTGATGATCCAAGCGGATAGGAGTACTTCCATGTTTAATTTCGATGTCAGCCAGTGGCAGCTCATGCGTGACACCTGCCGTTTGCTCAGGCCCTTTGAGGTGGCCACGTTATTTGTCAGTCGCCAGGACTATGGGATGAACAACGTCATTCCACTGCTTCATGTCCTGGAACAGATGCTGGTAAATCTGGCTAGTCAGGGGACTGGAGACCTGGCACCTAGATCTCACGGCCACATGAGCCCTGTGGGGGCTGAACTGGAGGAGGAGGACATTGGAGCACAGGCAATGTATAGCGAAATGGGTGGTTTTTCTATTCAGGTGACAGGGGAGGAGGAGCAGGAGCAGCCAGAGGAGCAAGAGGGAGATGAGGAAGATGAGGCAGAGGACCCAGACACACCATGACAGTATGCAGTGGGGATGGAGGCAGGGAGTTCCTCCGAGTCACTTGCACAATTGGCCCGCTGCATGCTTACTTGCTTGCGTAGTGACAGCCAAATTGTCACCATTCGGCAGAGGGATGACTTCTGGCTATCCACCTTGTTGGACCCTCGGAACCGGTCCAAAATGGGGGCCTTTTTTACACCCACTGAGAGGGAGGACAAACTGAACTATTAGAGGGACATCCTATGTAATCAATTGACTTTCTTCACCTGCATAGTGAAGAAACTACTCACCAGCAGCTAGACATGAAGAGCAGAACCTGAACCAGCAGGTGGTGGCATACTTGGAGTGCACCCTGCCAGCCATCATTGAAGATCTGCTGGACTACTGGGCAGCCAAACTGGATTTGTGGCTGCCCAGTAGTCCAGTGGATAAGCAAGTTTGCCGTGGATAAGCTGTCCTGCTGGGCTAGTAGTGTAGCATCAGAGCGGGTGTTTAGTGCAGCGGGGCCATAGTTAGCCTATAGAAGAAGAAGAAGAAGAACTCACATGTCTACCCAAAATGTGGAGAGACTGACCTTTGTCAAGATGAATCAGGCGTGGATCTGCCAGGATTTCCACCCACCAATGCCTGATGCATCTGATTAGATGATCCATGCCGCCTCACCCAACCCTTGACAAAAAAGACCGGTTTCTTCTGGCTACCTGCCTCAGCTACTACTCTGATGCTGCCACCCCCCTGATGCCACACATCAGATGCCAAGTGCTCCTTCTTTCACCTACCTTCGCCAGCGGGTACTGGTATTGCTACCCACCACCCCACTCTGTCACCGCGTCACTTTGTGGTCTCCTGATGCTGCTGCTTCCATCTCCACACTATGTCACCTTGCCACTCTGTGGTATCCTCCTGATGCTGCTGCTGCTGCCATCTCCACACTATGTCACCTTGCCACTCTGTGGTCCCCTCATGCTGCTGCTGCCATCTCCACACTATGTCACCTTGCCACTCTGTGGTATCCTCCTGATGCTGCTGCTGGTGCCATCTCCACACTATGTCACCTTGCCACTCTGTGGTATCCTCCTGATGCTGCTGCTGCCGCCACCTCCAGACTCTGTCATTGTGCCACTCTGTAGCCTCCTGATGATGTCGCCAACTCCAGACTCTGTCATTGTGCCACTCTGTGGCTTCCTCATGCTGCTGCAACTTCCACACTCGGTCATTGTGCCACACTGTGGCTGATACTGCTGCTGCCACCACCTCCACAATTTGTCGTTGTGCCACTCTGTGGCCTACTCATGCTGCTGCCGCCTCCAGACTCTTTCATTGTGCCACTCTGTGGCCTCCTGATGCTGTCGCCAACTCCACACTGTCATTGTGCCTCTCTGTGGCTTCCTCATGCTGCTGCCACCTCCACACTCGGTCATTGTGCCACTCTGTGGCCTCCTGATTCTGCTGCCACCTCCACACTCTGTCATTGTGCCACTCTATGGCCTCCATCTGATGCTGCTGCTGCCGCCGCCGCTACCTCCACAATCTGTCATTGTGCCACTCTGTAGCGTCCTGATGCTGTGGCCAACTCCAGGCTATGTCATTGTGCCACTCTGTGGCCTCCTCCTGATGCTGCTGCTGCCGCCACCTCCAGGCTCTGTCAATGGGCCACTCTGTGGTCTCCTCATACTGCTTCCACCTCACCACTATGTCATATGTCATTGACTTTTTGGCCTGAATGACATCACTATTTATTTAACCGTTTTTCTGATCTGTCAAAAGGAATGAAAAAAGAGACGCACAACTGATCCTATCTGTGTAGCAGCTGTAAGGCCTGTATGGTCCCATCAGAATTGGCCTATGATTTGGTAGCCAAAAGCAGGAGTGGGTACAAAACACAGAAGGCATGCAAATATTCCATTCACGTGTCATCTCTGTTTTGAATCCACTCCTGTTTTTTTTTGGCATTAGCAATACTGATGGATTATTGAGCAAATGCTGACCGAGTGAAGGCATATGCTCCACAGACAGGATCCGTTTTTTGTGGGTTACTGTTCTGACGGATCAAAGGAAAGGCAAAATAATCAGTGACGACAACACAAACATACTGCTGACACTCGACTTGTATAACTGGTTAATAGAACAGGTTCTGTAGACATCTATGTGGAAGCAGCTGACGAGGGTGTAAAATGAGTACGCTTCTTCTTGACGCTATCATGGTTCTGTAAGGCTGAGTTCATACTTGAGTTATTTGGTCAGTTTTGGCCCTGTGACTGCCCAAATAAGTGAAGTGTGCCGTGATTCTAATAGTGACGCCTGTCATCTGCATGTCATACAGACTCACAGTATTATTTCACTACCACAGCAGACTCCCTATGCGTGTTACTGCTAGCCACAGTGTTCTACACCTCTATCAAGGCTCTCCGCAGGCCGGAAATGGATGTTTTTAACGCGATTCGCTGCAAACAAATTTGGATCGAAGCAAATCTTTTCAAAAAATTTGGCAAACTGGCCAATCGAGTTTTTGGGAAATTCGCTTATCTCTACTTTTGATACCACAGTGAATTCTGCAAAAAAAAATTTGATACATTTGTTTATTTTGGGAGTTGTTCAACACCACTGTATTTCCCCCTTATCTTCTGGTTTAATAGTAATTGAGGGGTTATTTTGCAATGACGAAAGAGCAGTTTTATATTCTTTAGATAAGTTACTTTGTTGGGTAGGTTTTACCTTGTATTTAGCAATGTCCCTTGTAACATTTTTCACAAATGTTGAATTAAAGGGATTTATATTAAATTAGGAAATTTACTAGATTTTTTCTTTACCTTTGGAATGGCAGTAATAGAAGGAATAGCCTTCTGAGAGATAGTTAATGTGTTATTCAAAATGCCTTTTGATTCATATTCAAAAAAATAGAGGGGGAGCTATCTAACGGTAGTTCAATCTTTTCATAATTTTCATTGTCATTGTCCGATTGTATAGTGTCTGAAAAAATATTTTTCTCACAAATAGGTGTAAATCTTTAATAAATGTAAATTTATCAAGTTGTTGAGTGGGACAAAAGTTAAGTCCTAATTGAAGTACTTTTAATTCTATGTCTGTTAATTGATAAACAGAGAAGTTGATAACATTTAATTAGGTATCAGTGTAGTAGTCTTGGATAGATATTAAGTTATTGGTCCCATTTTGTTTAAATTGGTGTGATGTAGGGGGAGTGCCGTCCTAAAAAAGGAGATTGTATGGGCATGTTTGGTTTAACTACCGGAGAGCTATCAATATTGTGGAGATCCAGTGAGGCAACTGGTTCATTGGGGTTGCTCATTAAAGGAGTTACTCCCAAAGGAGCAGCAACGTTAGAAGTGTCAGGTGATTTATTTGACGGTCGTTGTTTAGTAGTTGTGGTTGTGTGGGTGAAAAAGTGACTTTTGGGACGTTTAGTGCATTGATATGTGTTGGGACGTAGTTGTAGTGTCCTAAGTTTGGGATCCTGAGAACTAGTCTGAGCTTCCGATTCCTCCTCTGTACTTCTGGGAATATCATAATTTCTAGTAAAATTGGGTCTAAATTGTGTAAATTTAGGTTTGTGTGAGTCCCATTTGTATGCTCGATTAGAGTCAAATGCCATTTTATCTTTCATAAATTTACTTTCCTTTTTGGTTATTATTTTATTATTCAATTTATACAAATATGTTTCAAATTCAGCATTTCTCGTCTTGAAGGATTCTGATTGTATTAGTTCCTTTTTTTAGTGAAGAATGTTATGAATTTCCCTATTTAATTCTACATGTTCCATTTTATAGTAGTGAATAAACATTTGCATCCATTGTCTGGAACATGTTTTTAAAATGTCCTCCCACTGTTTTATCCTTATCAGAGTGTCTAATGTTAGGAAAGATTTGTACCCTTAATCCTGATGGGTTGCAGTTAGACTGTATGTATTTTTCTGTAAGTATTGTATTTGCCGCCAGAGATTTGTATCTGTATATCTATATAAGTTCTTTAGTTTAAAGTACAAATCCTTTGTATTTTAGTACTACATATTTGTATTGATTGTGTGTTGACCCCCCCCCCCCTCCAAATGTGTATGCGCTTGTGTGTTGCCGTCCCCCCAATGTATTAGAGCTTGTGTGTTGCCAGCCCCCTAATGTGTATGAGCTTGTGTGTTGCCACCCCCCCAATGTGTATGAACTTGTGTGTTGCCACCCCCCCAACGTGTATGAAGTCGTGTGTTGCCACCCTCCCCAATGTGTATGAGCTTGTGTGTTGCCATCCCCTCCAATGTGTATGAGCTTGTGTGTTGCCAACCCCTCAATGTGTATGAGCTTGTGTGTTACCACCCCCCTAACGTGTATGAGCTTGTGTGTTGCCACCCCCCCCAATGCGTATGTGCTTGTTAAAACCGTTAGGTCGTTAGGCTACTGTGATCTTGGAATGGTGCTTAGGCTTTCTTAGTTGTGGTATGAAGGCACCATGCTAGATCCAACAAAGACAGGGACCATGCCAACATTTATTTTCTATTCCTGGTTCAGACAGTACTGTGTCAAAATTTCCAACCATCCATGAGGAAAGGGTCTGAGGCATGCCAATCCCACAAAATGGCAAAACTATCTTAAAATGAACACAATTCAAATTCCCAAGGATTATATCAAATGACATTATATCAGATGAAATTTCTCTAGATCAATTTTCTGGGTGCTTGAGGTTTATTCAAAATCTAAAAAGCACTGTTCACACATTTATTGTGAAGGCCATAAGACAGTTCAGCAAGCAGAACATTAACATATTTAACCTCCCTGGTGGTATTCCTGAGTGGTGGAATTGGAAGGGAGTTTTAAAACTTAACTGGTCCCCGCGTGTCCGAAGCATCCTTAATCGGTGCTGGCAGAAATTTAAAATAAGTATTTTTAAATGTACCGCTTTGACATTAAACTTTCACATTTGACATTAAAATACTTATTATTCAGACCAATAGGGAGGTTAAACTGCAAAGTTATTGGCTTTTTTGTAGGAGCTTTAATGTCAGACATGATTACACAGGCACATTTCACATGCAACAAAATTGTATTAGTTTATAGGTCCTGGAAGCCCACTGCAGCATTGTTCATATACAGCGCCAGTAATCTTTCATCACTGCTTTATAGCATTGTTTGAATGCAATTCCAAATACCATCCCATTTATTGCTCCCTGTGTCCCCAGTGGTAGCAGTGTTTATATGCAATACACATAGTGATTGTTTGTTGCCAAATGCAAATGATATTCCTAATGCAAATAATATAAAAATGATAATTGAAGGGCCACCACAGCATGGTTTGTATACAACACCACTCATCCCCCTATGCTGCTCATCCTATGTCCATTTAGAGCAGTGTTTGATTGCAATTGCAGATGATTTCCTATTGCTGCTTATTGAATGCTCATTGAAATGAGTCATATCTTTGTCCAAAGAATCCAACAGAGGGCAAAAGCAAACCTTCAAGTGGCACAGTAGACAGAGTTGCAGCCAGACACCGAAGCATTTCTGGGTTCGGATCCTGACAGTACCCCCTTTCTTCCTGGACGGCCTCTGGACATCTGAGGACCTGGTTTGTGAGGAAATCTGTGCTGGAATTGTTTTGTCAGCCTGGGGGCGTGCACATTTTCTTCAGGTTCCCAAGAATATCCTTTCCATTGAACTAAATATTGCAGTTTGTTCCTGTAAACTCTGGAATCAAGGATACTCTTAACAAGGAATTCTTCTTTACCCTGTACATCAACCGGTGGAAGGGGTGGCAGAACTCTTCCAGGGAAGGGATTTTCATAAAATGGTTTTTAGAAGAGATACATGGAAGACAGGGTGAAACTTCATACTGCCTGGGAGTTTTAGGTGGAATGTTACGGGGGTAATCTGAGCTGTAAATTGAAAAGGCCCCACAAAGTTTTGTCCCAGCTTGGAGGATGGAACATGTGTCTTTAAATAGAGGGTAGACAGCCAGACTTTGTCACCTATTAGAAAGGTAGGAGCTGCTCTGTGGTGTCTATCGTCAGTCTTCTTGTACCTTTTCTGAGCTTCTTTCAAAATCTCAATTAATTTCTTCTGAGCATCACATAAGGCTGTTAATCTGCAAGTTACAGTGGGTATTGGAGTTGAGATAAGCAGGCATAAAAAACGGATGTTGACCTGGGCTCTGAGAAGTGGAACTGTGTTTAGAATTGTGATATGAATTCTGCTGTTGGGAGATAGTCCACCCAATCATCTTAGAGATAACTGACGAAACACTGCAGGTACTGTTCCAGAGTTTGATTGGTCCTCTTGATCTGACCGTTAGACAGAGGATGAAAGGCGGAAGACAAATTAATAGTGATGCCTAGAGCTGAGCAAAAGCTTTTTCAAAATTTTGAGGTACATTGCACCCCTCTGTCAGACACTACATTATCAGGTATTCCATGTAATTTGAGTACTTCTTGAACAATCAGTTTAGCAGTCTGTTCAGCTGTGGGTACTCCTCTTGCTGGGATGAAATAGGCCATCTTAGTGAGACTATCTACAGCCACTAATATAGTAGTCATGTCTTTATAAGGAGGTAGATCCACTATAAAATCCATAGAAATGGACCCCCAAGGTCGAGATGGAACTGGGGAGTGGCTGAAGTAACCCCAGAAGAAGATCGGGAAGTCTTGCTTCGGGCACAGGTCGGGCAAGAGGCAACATAGTTCTTAACATCCCTTTTATAACTAGGCCACCAAAAGGAACGTGATAAAAGTTCTCTAGGCTTTGTGGCCCCAAAATGTCCTGCAAACTTAGAGTCATGACCAGCTTAAGAATTTCCACTCTAGCAGATTCAGGAACATATACATGATTGGATTGATTCCAGAACCCTTTCTGAAAGGTTAAGTGAATATCTGTTGGTGGATAGCAGAGCAGTGAATCATCACTGTAACCATCTTTATTAAGCGCTTGAAGCTCTTTGGTTGTAGTGTTCTGGGTTGCTTTCTTGAAGGGGATTGGACAAGTTTCGAGATAAGGCATCAGCCTTGCCATTCCTTGATCCAGGTCTGTACGTGATAACAAAGTTGAACCTGGTAAAAACAAAGCCCATCATGCTTGTCGGGCTGACAACCTTTTGGCAGGATGGAGAAATTCCAGATTCTTGCGATCAATGAGAACAGTCACAGGATGATTGGCCCCTTCAAGGAGGTGTCTCCATTAGGAAGGCTTCTTTGATGGCAAGCAGTTCTTTATTTCCAATATCATAATTCTTTTCTGCTGAAGACAGTAGACGAGAATATTAAGTGTATTGGTGCAATAACTTTGAAAAAATCCCCTATGAATTTTCTGTAAAAATGTGCAAATCCAACAAATCTTTGAATTTCTTTTGTTTTAGGTTTGTTGGTGCCGGCCACTATTGCTTTGATCTTAGTGGGGTCCATACTCAGCCCTTCTGGAGAAATGATGTAACAAAAGAATTTGATCTGGGTCTGTTCAAACTCACACTTCTCTAATTTGATGTAAAGCTGATTGTTTCTCAGTCGCTCATGGACAATACAAACATGCTTACGGTGCTCCTCCAGATCATCTGAAAAGAAAAGGATGTCATCCAATTAAGCAATGACAAACACATCCAATACATCTATGAAGACATAATTTAAAAAATGTTGGAAGGTAGCAGGAGCATTGCACAGGCCAAGGGGCATAACTAAGGATTCGTAGTGTTCGGAAAGCAGTCTTCCATTCATCACCTTCATGAATGGATAAGGATGTTGTTGTCCTTCCGGATGAGGTTGTAGGCTCCTTTTAGGTCTAATTTGGTAAACATTTTAGCTGAACAAAGTCTTTCCAGTAGTTCAGGGATTAAGGGTAGAGGATACTGGTTCTTAACTGTACTCTTATTTATTTCCCTGTAGTCAATACATGGGCGGAGTGTAGAGTATTTCTTTTAAACAAAGGACAGAGCTGCCCCTGCTGGAGAGGTCAAGGGCCTGATATAACCTTTTTCTATATTCTCATCCAGGTACTCCTTAACCCCCCCAGCGGTAATACCGAGTGTGACTTGGGGTTACAGCTTATTGCTAGTTTTATCCACCCCGAGTCACACTCGGGGTAACTTTGGGAGCCCCTCTTGCCTCTGCCCCATGCTCCAGCGGCGATCTCATTGTAATGCCGGGGGGCCTGTCTGTCGGGGGGCATTGCCGGATGGGAAATTTAAAAGCAGATCACCGAGTATTCTGGTTCTAAATGCCGCCCGGGTCCCGGCCACGCCGCTGCTTGCATCCGCAGTTAGATGCGATGCACCAGGCAGGATTTCTCCATGGTGCATCACATCTAACCGCGGATGTGATCACCAATAGTAAATTCCAGGGGTGATGCCAGCGCCGATTTCCCGTTGGCATCACCCCCGGAATTTACTATAGCTGCTCGCATCACCCGGAGAATGTGACGCTCGCAGCCCCCGGGTGATGCCAGCAGCTTCGTTGGTGGATCTAGGGGAATGAGCAGGGCGGGGACATCCCCATCGCATCGCCCGGCAAGATCTGTGACATCATACGGGTGATGTGGTGGAGTGATGGATTCTGGGGGCGGAAAATTTAAAAGCAGATTGCTATGTAATCTGCTTTTAAATTTTTTTTCACAGTAAAATACACAACAAAACACAAAATAAAAGTATAAAAACACATTTTAGTGCACCAAGCACCATTGCCCAGTGACCTGATTTACATTTTGCCCACTATTAGCCCTGACCTTGATCTGACCTTTTGATAGCTTATAAATCACTTCCTGAATGTATCATTTAATTACTTTGTCTTTGACCTTGATTGTTCCTGACTGATTGCTGGAGACCACATGGCATCCAAAAGGCATCTCGTCGGTGCAAGCACTATTTTGGAAGAATTTGAAAGCAGCTATAGTGATTTGGAGTCCCTTGTGGAATCGAGCGATAGTGATTCACCAGGAAATTTGTCATCAGACAGTGAAAGTGAACTGAGTGACAATTCTGGACCTTGATGTGGACCAGGCAGCACCGCCAAGATTTCCATTCACCGGCGCACCTGGGATGAAAATTAAGGCTGAATGCGACGACCCCCTGGCATACCTGAAGTTGTTTTTGACCAAGGAAGTTATCGAAAAAATTGTTGCGGAGACAAACAGGTAAGCCGCTCTTGTGTTTGCTAACTTTTTGAAATTTTTTGTTGATTTTTTTATGCAAACATGTATGCTGCTCTGTGTTTGCTAACTTTTTAAATTTTTTCAATGCCAACATGTGTGCTGCTTTGTTTGCTAACTTTTTGAAATTTTTGAAATTGTTTGCTAATTTTTTTATGCAAACATGTATGCTGCTTTGTGTTTGCTAACGTTTTAATTTTTTTATGCAAACATGTATGCTGCTCTGTGTTTGCTAACTTTTTAATTTTTTTATGCAAACATATATGCTGCTCTGTGTTTGCTAACATATTACTTGCAACCGTCACACTATAAAAGAACATATCCTAAAATACCTTTTTTATTTTGTTTTGTGCAGGTACGCTGGACAACAAGGTGCTCCACACCTGAGGTTTGCAAGAAGAAGAAAGTGGGAACCTGTGTCCAAGGATGAAATTTGGCTATTTTTTGGCTTGGTGATCCTGCAGTGAGTTGTGGGCAAACCTATGCAGAAGTGGTACTGGTTCAATAATAAAATGATTGCCACTCCATTCTTTGGCACAGTCATGCCAGAATACCGCTTTTCCCTCATCATGAAGTACCTGCACTTTGCAAACAATGAAGAATTTGATGAGACTACCCATCCTGCACCAAAACTGAAGACAATTTGGGAAGTGTCTCAGACAATTTTACAAAATTTCCAGCAAACTTATGTGCCAAAAAGAGATGTCAGCATTGGCGAAAGTCTAATGGCTTACAAGGGTAGGCTCAGTTGGGTGCAGTACATTGCGTCAAAGAGAGCACAATTTGGTGTGAAAATGTATATGCAGTTCGAATCCTCACCTGGCTACATTTGGAATACAGTACTGTACACTGGAAAAGGGACACAGTTCAACCCCAGATACAGCCATTATGGATTGGCAACATCTTCAGTGCTATCCCTCATTGAGCCATTGCTAGATCAGGGCTATTGTGTCACAACTGACAATTTCTACACCTCTCCTGAGCTTTATGAGTTCCTTCTGCAACACAGAACAGATGCCTATTGGAACTGTTAGGGCTAACCGGCGCAACATGCCATCACTGTTTGCAAAAGGGAAGCTGAAGACAGGGGTAATTGTTGCCTGGCAGAAAGGCAAGAAAGGCCATGAAATGGCCATGATGCCTCCACTGTTTTGATAAACACAAAACTTGGGAAAGAAGTGATAAATGGTGTTGTTGTTCGAATTCGTGTCGTCCTAATGTTCGACACGAATATGACCGTTCGAATTCGGGTTGACCCGACCCGAATTTTGTTGGATTCGAAGCCCCAAATTTGACCCTCCCACAGTGTCTAGGGACCTCCCCCATAATGCCTAGGGCCCTCCAATAACAACAGGGATGCTCCCCTCCATGTTTGTTGTGGCAGGCAGCCGATTGGCTGTCTGTCACTGTCTGCCACACAGGCAGCCATTGGCCTATATAAGGCCAGGGCGTGCCTGCATTTACCACTCCTGACAGAGATTTGCTAGCATCGAAACCTTTCTGTGCTGCTTGGCTTGCTTTGTCAAAGTAAAAATAAGTGCTTTACTTAGTTAGACTGTGTCACACTCACACTATTAGTCAGATAGATTTTTGGATTGTACTGTATTGGTGCAGTCCTGAAATCTACTGTACTCAGATAGGTAGAGTGTTTCACTGTTAGATAGATAGATAGATAGATAGATAGATAGATAGATAGATAGATAGATAGATAGATAGATAGATAGATAGATAGATAGATAGATAGATAGATAGATAGATAGATAGATAGTCAGTGTGTTAAGCTGCGTACACACTTCCAATTTTTATCGTTGGAAGTGAACGACGAACGAACGACGAACGATCGATTGGTCAAAAATCGTTCGTAAAAAAAGTAACCAACGACGCCGACGAACGAGAATAGTCGCTGGAAATGAACGACCGGACCGGCGGATCGGATTGGACGACGATCGTTTACCATCTATCGTGTGTACAGTCGTTCATTGATCGACCATGGTCTGAGCATGCGTGATGAACGAACGTTCGTTCACTTCCTGTCGTGCACGTCACTTCCTGTATCGCTCAAACGATCGCATCTATTGTGTGTACAATATCTGTGAACGATCGTGTCGTTATCTGCATGTACAGGATCGGTGCTATACGATCGTTCGCCGATATCGTGCAGGATCGTTCGTCGTTCGTTTACCAACGATAATTATTGGAAGTGTGTACGTAGCTTAACATACAGGCAGCCAAAGGCAGGGTACCCTCCCTGACTGCGTGCACAGTATCAAACTTGTACTGAGAGACAGACACACAGATGCAGTGTATACTGCAGATATATTTTGTATACTGTGCTGCATATTACAAGCGTCACCGCTGCAGGAAAGTGCTGCATACAACACACACAGCGCACATGCATTTTTTTATGTCAACCCCCCCACCAATAAAAAAAATACACTTACTGTACAAATTTTAACTTTGTGAAGCATATTAGCTACAAAATATTTTGCAGGGTGTCAAGCTACACAAAAAATTTCTACAATGTCGGGCCAAAGAGGAACGTGCAGCTTTGGCAGGGGTGGCAAGCAAAGCGGTATGAGTTTGTTTTTAGCTGCAGACCCAAGAAAAAGAATCGCTGCTGTTGCTAGTGGGCGTCCATTATTATCACACCATGAACAAGAGGTAGTGGAGTACATGACCCAGCCTGGGTCAAGTGATTGTACCACCTCTTCATCCCAGTCCCAGACACAGGCCTAACGGTATCAGCCGTTGGCGATGTCCTAGTCCAGGTGGCCCTGTAGAGTTACTCCAGCGACTCCCCAAGCTGAATTCCCCATAGTTGGGCAGCTCTTACAAGAGCTAGTAGTATTTTTAGCGCTTCCCTACAACACAAGACACGGCTGCGAGTTGAGGGTGAAAAAGAAAGAAGAACACTTTATTGATGCCACACTTGGTAGTAGTAAAGCGTATGTACTTTTCGTCAAACTAAAAGTGACAGGTCGACACGCCCCTTTCCCCGCCAACCACGAAAACCTCTTTCTCGGAAACATTCCAAAAACTGTAATACTAGCATTTGTGGACAGTGTGAGTGTGGGTCCAGGATTACCTAACCTGTGGGGAGTTTGAGCCACATGACAGCCTTCATGCAGGAGTGCATAGCCAAAGATCCGCGCATACAACACAAAAAAATAAAGACTGATGACTATTGGATTGCTACATTACTGGATCCACGTTACAAGCCTGAGATACAACAACTCATCTTTCCCCAATACAGGGGACCTAAAATGCAGCACTACCAAGAAATGCTTGTAAGGGACTCGTGCTCAGCCTTTCCGGCTGCCAGCAGCAGCAACATGGATCCCTATGGCAGTTCCACCAGCCATGGGAGCCAAACAACTGCTTTAAGCGGCATGGGTGGCAGCAGGAGTAGAGGTCGTCTAAGCCCAACTATGCAGGCTTTTTTTCAGCAAAAGCAAGCCGCCAGTCGTGCAGCAATAGCCAATAACACTTAGCAGCGCTACTCAATCATGGTGCAAGAATACCTGAGCTCTACATGGGACATCTGCAACCAGCAAAGCCAGGACCCACTGGGCTACTGGGTATCCAAGTTTGAGCAGAGGCCAGAGCTGGCAGAACATACGATTCAGATCCTTGCCTGCCCAGCCGCAAGTGTGTTATCTGAAAGAGCGTTCAGTGCAGCTGTGGGCGTAGTGAGTGACAAGCGGATTCGACAGAAAATGTCGACCGAATCACTTTTAATAAAATGAATAAGGCTTGGATCGGCAATGACTTTAACACCTCCTCTGCAGAGTGTACTGATTAGTTGTCAACTGCTGCACAGCCTGCTGACACCTTGATGGGAAGAGCACGTTCACAGCCATCGGCATCTCCTTCTACTCTTCCCCCTCGTGGCCCTCTACCTCTACTCTGTCTCTGAGGCCTATACCTTGCAATGAAGCTGTGCAAATTAATTTTACGGAGCATCTCCCTCAGGGCCTCAGCCTCTATCTACTTTGATTTATCACTTGTAATGGAGCTGTGATTCATAATTAAAAATATGTATGGCTGGCTTTTTTGATAGATAGCAAGTAGGATCAGAATGAAATATCTGTATTTTTTTACAGAAATACAGAAATGTTTTACAGAAATGTTTCTGTTTATTTTGATAGATTGCAAGTGGTATCAGAATTAAATATCTGTATTTTTTTTACAGAAATACAGACATTTTTATGGCTTTTTTGATGGATAGCAAGTGGTATCAGAATTAAAAAGCTGTATATATATCTCCAAAGCCATAAAACATTCGGTATTTCTTTCCCAAAAATCTAGATGTTTAATTCTGATAGTACTTGGTATCGATTCAAAAGACCATAAAAAATTCTATATTTCTCTCCAGAAAATACAGATATTTAGTTCTGATCCCACTTTGCTATATATCCCTAAAGACATAAAAATTGATGTATTTCTATACAAAAAATACAGAAATTTAATTATGATAGCACTTGGTTTCTATCCAAAAGGCCATAAAAAATTATATATTTCTCTACAAAAAAATACAGATATTTTATTCTGATAGCTCTTGGTATGTATCCTAAAACCCATAAAAATGTATTTATTTATGTGAAACAAATACATATATTTAACTGTGATAGCACTTGCTAGATATCCACAAATGATAAAAAATGTATGTATTTCCCTGTGGATTCCACCAAGTCCGTTCCCTTTTATGTGGTTTCACTAGATAGTAGGTATGGAAAGTGTAATTTTCGTTAATCCATTTATTTCTCAATTAGCTACAGCTTCTACACTGTCCATAGAGGTGATGGCCTCAACCTCTAATGTGGTCCTTGCTCCGTCACAGGGCCCACCGCCTCCTACTCCTGCTGTTACTGCTGCCGCCTTCCCAGTATCCAACTCTAGATGCAAGATACCAATGCCATCCACACTTCGTCTGAGAGCCCCCGCCTCCTCCTCCTGCTGTAACTGATGCTGCTGCCTGTCCAGTACCCGACTGTAGATGCCAGATACTAATGCTGTCCACGCTCTGTCTCAGAGCCCACTGCCTCCTTCTCGTCCTCCTGCTGTAAGTGATGCTGCCGCCTGCTCAGTACCGAACTCTTGATGCCAGATACTAATGCTGTCCACACTTCATCTCAGAGCCCACTGCCTCCTCCTCCTCCTTCTATAACTGATGCTGCCTCCTGCCCAGTACCCGACTGTTGATGCCAGATACTAATGCTGTCCACACTCCGTCTCAGAGCCCACCACCTCCTCTTCCACCTCCTGCTGTAACTGATGCTGCCGCCTGCCCAGTACCCGACTGTAGATGCCAAATACTAATGCCGTCCACACTCCGTCTCAGACCCGACTGCCTCCTCCTTTTGCTGTAACTGATGCTGCTACCTGCCCAGTACTGAACTCTAGATGCCAGATACTAATGCCGTCCATGCTCCGTCTCAGAGCCCACCTCCTCCTGCTGTAACTGATGCTGCCGCCTGCCCAGTACCAAACTCTAGATGCCAGATACTAATGCCGTCCGCACTCCGTCTCAGAGCCCACTGCCTCCTCCTCCTGCTGTAACTGATGCTGTCGCCTGCCCAGTACCCGACTGTAGATGCCAGGTTCTATTGCCGCCCACACTCCGTCTCAGAGCCCACCGCCTCCTCCTCCTGCTGTAACTGATGCTGCCTGCCCAGTAACCAAATATGGATGCCAGTTACTAATGTCGTCCACACTTCGTCTCAGGGCCCACCACCTTCGAATCATGCTGTTACTGCTGCTGCCTGCCTAGTACCCAACTCTAGATGAAAATTACTAATGTCGTCCATACTCCATCTCAGTGCTAAATGCCTCCTCCTCATGCTGTTACTGCTGCTGCCCAGTACCCAACTCTAGATGCCAGATACTAATGCTGTCCAAACTTTGTCTCAGGGCCCACCACCTCCTCCTTCTGCTGCTGCTGCCTGCCCAGTAACTAAATATGGATGCCAGTTACTAATGTGGTCCACACTTCGTCTCAGGGCCCACCACCTTCTACTCATGCTGTTATTGCTGCTGCCTGCCCAGTACCCTACTCTAGATACCAGTTACTAATACCATCCACACTTTGTCTCAGAGCCCACCACCTCTTCCTCCTGCTGTTACTGCTGCCGCCTGACCAGTACCCAGTACCCAGCTGTAGATACCAGTTAACAATACTGTTCATGATGCATTTTACAAAGTTACAGCTAGCAGATAGGAAAAGGTAGTCCCCTGCACAGCAATGTCTCCAGTAGCTACAGCTTCTACACTGTCCATATAGGTGATGGCCTCAACCACTAATGCTGTCCTTGCTCCATCTCAGAGCCTACCGCCTCCTCCTCCCAGTACCTATCTCTAGATGCCAGTTAGCAATGCCATCCACACTTCTCAGGGCCCACCGCCTACTCTTCCTGCTCTTACTGCTGCCGCATTACCACTGGCCAGTACCCAGCTCAACATGCCAGACTAGACTCAAGCTCAACAGGGTCTTCTTTCCCAGCTTGTTCAGCCAAGCCTGTTCCCTTTCATGTGCTTTCACACGATAGCAGGCCCTGAGACAGAGTGTGGAAGGCATTAGTAACTGGCATCTAGAGCTGGCTGTAGTGAATCTTTAATGACACCCCGAAGTGTGTAATGCAAGTGTGTAATCTGAAATTTGTGATTGAATGTAGAAGGCCACGTCTTCTGCTTCATCCATCGGTACCACCCTTTATCGGACTGAATTTCTGTGTATGTTAGCCCGGAACTGAGAAGTGGGACAGCAGTCCCACTGTATATGTCGGGGGGATGAGATGGGAGACCCCGGTATGTTTAACGGGAACCGAGAGGTCCTGGATGACCACATTGAGCCATGAAGTTATTGAGCTCAGCAGACGTTCGGATACTTCTTCACAACAAGTATGTGGCCATCCTAAGAGACTCTATTCAAAGATCCGTCAACAAGGATCTTGTGAAAATACTGCAGAATGATGAGTTTCAGACTGAGAAGCAGCTGAAAGGGAAGGGTGAGATGGCATTTGCAAATGACACGTTGGGGGATCTCTGGGTGAAATGCACAATGGCATAATTTACCATGAAGTGCATCATTACCCAACTGACCACCACCTTGTACAGTTCTATTTCCTGACCCGTGTCTCTTCGGAGTACATAGAGAGCGTGCTGGCGACCTTCGAACATGGACCTCAGCCCGACGTTGTCATCATCAACTCGTGTATATAGGATGCTATCAGGTATCATGAGCAATCACTGCAAATATACAAAACCAACCTGGACCACCTGTTTATTCGGCTCACCGAGATGCTGAACCCCAAATGTCTGGTGATATGCAACATGTCCATGTCTGTTGGATTAAAAGCTGGTAAAGTGCTAGAGTACCCAATTCCTAATGTGCGCTTGGACATCATAGAAGGGAATTTCTACAGCGCCAATCTGGCAGATTTGCACCAATTTGATGTGAATGACATGCACTTCCACTTCCGCTTCAAGTTGCGCTTTCAGGGTTAAAGATGCCACCCACTCTAATCAGCTGGCTCATCGGAAGTATACCTGCATCCTGATGGCTCAAATTGATCAAGCCTGGGGCGTGCAGCAAGAACAGCAGGAAAAGGAGGCGGTGAGATCTGAGACGCAGCATGGACAGCATTGGTAACTGGCATCTAGAGCTGGGTACTGGGCAGGCGGCAGCAGTAACAGCATGAGAAGGAGGTGCCCTGAGATGGAGCAAGGATGGCATTAGAGGTTGATGCCATCACCTATATAGACAGTGTAGAAGCTGTAGCTATTGGAGACATGAATGGATGAACGAGATTCCAATCTGTCCCTGCCTACTATGTAGTGAAACCACATGAAAGGGAACGGGCTTGGCGGAATCACTGGGGAAAGAGGACCATGTTGAGCTTGAGTCTAGTCTAGCATCTAGAGCTGGGTACTGGGCAGTGGGCAGGCGGCAGCAGTAGGAGCAGGAGGAGTAACACAGCCATCCACACTCTGTCTCAGGGCCTACCACCACTGTAGGGACAGTGGGAATCTCAATAATCCCAATAGCTGCACCTTCTACACTGTCAATAGTGTAATGTCGTCCTTGCTCTGTCTCAGGGCCCACTGCCTCCTCCTCCTGCTGTTGCTGCTGCCTCCGCCTGCCCAGTACCCAGCTCTAGGTGGCAGGTAACAATGCTGTCCATACTTCGTCTCAGGGCCTTCCGCCTCCTCCTCATGCTGTTACTGCTGGCGCCTGCCCACTGCCCAGATTGGAATCTCGTTCATTCATTCATGTCTGCAATAGATACAGCTTCTACACTGTTCATATAGGTGATGGCCTCAACCTCTAATGCCGTCCTTTCATCTTCTCAGGGCCCACCGCCTCCTCCTCATGCTGTTACTGCTGCTGCCTGCCCAGTACCCAGCTCTGGATGCCAGTTACCAATGCTGTCCATGATCCATCTCAGGTCCCACCGCCTCCTCCTCCTGCTGTTGCCACCTGTCAGTACTCCATTCCTAAATATGGTATTACAGCCATCTAGATGATGATGCACTACACCCAGCTCTAGATGCCAGTTACCAATTCGGTCCCCGCTCCGTCTCAGTGCCCACTGCCTCCTCCTCCTGCTGCTGCCATCTGTCAGTTGTAACTTATAACAGAGCTTTGTAGATGGCTAATTTTTTGACTGAAAGACCTCCCTCAGGGACCTCTGCCTGTACTCTGAAGCCTGTGTGTGGCTTGTAACAAAGTGGTGAAACCTGGTGGCTAATTTTTGGACCCGAGGAACCCCCTTGTGGCCCTCTCTGCCTCTACTCGGAGACCCCTATAAATCCGGCATGTTCCCTTGACTGCCCCATAAAATGGCCTTGCCAGGAACAGATAAAAGCCTTTCTTATTTTTTTTTTACTTGTAAAGCATTGTGCAGAGCTGGGGGTGTCTAGACATGTCTTTTTTAACGTATTTATAGGCTGTAGAAGCTTCCGAATTTTTCCCTTTTGACTTTAATGGAGTTCGAATTCGACATTCGTTCACCTGAATTATTATGCAGTATTCGACTGAATAGCGGTCGAATCTAATAGTGAGCTATTCGACCAACACGAGTGATGAAGCCACAGGTGGTGATTGACTAAAACAACACCATGGGAGGTGTCGACAGAGCTGACAAAGCCATGACATTCTACCCAACGATGAGGAAACAGCAAAGAAAGTACTACAAAAAGATTTTCATGCATCTAGTTGAGCAGTGCCTATGAAACGCCTACATTCTGTACAAAAAAAAATAGTCAGAGGCCTGTGAATCATTCGGACTTCATTTTGCAAGTTTCGAAATCTATAATCAAGAACCACAAAAACACCATCAGTGGCTATGAATAGACCTGGACGTCCTGCTTCTAATGTTGTCAACCCAGAACGCCTGACCAGTCACTGAATACATCCCACCAACCCAGAAAAAGGCGGCACCTACAAGGATGTGCGTGGTTTGCTGCTCAAAGACCGATGACAGAGGAAGGAAAAAACGCAAAGAAACTATGTTCTGACGGTCATGTCTGACATGTCCTGACTGTGATGTTGGACTTTGTGCAGCACCCTGCTTCAAAATCTACCACACCCGAAATGTCTACTAAAAATGTAAATATTTTTTTTTTCTAAAATCTGCATTTAATTTATATTATTATTAATCAATAATATTGCACCCTTGTTTGGAAAATTTAAGTGAGAAATTTTTGATAAAATATATTTTTTTAATAAATTTTGTTGTTGTGGTTTATTTCAATATTTTTTAAAATTATGATTTATAATTATGTATTATATTATAATTTATGATTATAATATAATAAATAAATATAATTATTATACCCGGGAGTTAATCCTAAGAATTACAGGCCCACAATATAAACAAAAATTTCTATCCAAAAAAATAGGATCGCTTTTTGCACCAAAAAACTGACAAAATTAGAATGCTAGGGGGTATAAGAACCTTCAATTCTTGCTCAGACAGAGAATAAATGCGACGAAAGGTATTTCAGCTCCAGGTAGCAACTCTATGGGACAGTCATTAGGGTGATGTGGAGGCAATTGGTCAGCATTTTTCTTGTTACAGATATCCTAAAATTGGCAATATTGTGACGGCAGCTTGTTATATTGCAGAGGATGTGCTACTTTAACTTGGGTGTCCTGGTTAAAGGAACAACCCTGTAGGCAATGTTTTTTTACAGAAATCAGATGCAAAAATTATTGCCCGTGCTCCTTAGTTGATAGAAGGATTATGGGCAGCAAACCAAGGAATGTCCAAAATGATTGGAAACTTAGGTGATGCTATTAGCTGAAAGCTGATGATCTCGCGGTGGTCTGATTCAACCTGAAGTTTAAGAGGAACAGTCTCATGGGTTATAGGCTCTGAAGAGAAAGGCAAGCCATCAACCGTTTCCATATCAATTGGTGCTATTTTGTTTCTCATTTTATTATTGTGGGTTTGAGCGAAGTCAATGTCCATAAAGTTTCCCCCGGTTCCAGAGTCTTTCTTTCTCTTGAGTGGAAATGATTTCCTTATTGTATCAATCTGCATTGGTTAAGGAGTGTCAGGGTCAGAAAAAAACTTTAGGGCCCCTCTGTGCAGATAGACTAAAAGAAAAACGCCCGACGCCATTATTTCCAAGCTACCCAATTCTCTCCTTCTCCTTCCTTCTTTCTCCGATCAATCCGGATACATAACTGGATGAAGGCCTCAAGATCATTAGTGGTCTCTACTCTGGTGAGCTCATCTTAGCTCAACCTGTTTAGAGAGCCCACAGCGAAACTGACTTTTTTGTGCCGCTGGGTTCCATGTGGTTTCAGCGATCCAACGTCGAAACTCAGCTGTATATTCCACAACAGAGCTTTTCCCTGCCGCAGGCTGTGCAGCTTAGCTTCAGCCATAGCACAGCGGTTAGGATCAAACACTTGGTTCATAGCAGTTATAAATTCCCCAAGATCATTTAAAAGGTCACTGTCCTGTTCCACATGAGGGGAGGCCCAAGCTAGGGCTTCCTCAGTCAAGAGGTTAATAATAAACAGTACTTTTTTTCGCTTAGAGGTAAATGCAGAAGATTGTTCCTGGAAATAAATACAACATTGGTTGAGGAAACCTCTGTATTGTCTGCGATCATCATTGAATTTGAGAGGTAGAGGCATACGTGTGTTGGAGTCTGTGGCGAGATGTAATTCCTGTAGTTGCCTCTGCAAATCTCTTCTTGTTGACTTCTTACCACATTTTGTAGTTCAGAAAACTTTTCTTGGTAAGTAACACCAAACTTTTGCAACTCTGCAATTTGCTGCCTGAAGGGGGCCACGGCAGCTGCAACAGCGGACTCCATGTTTTAGGCCAGATTATTCTGTAATGATCAGGGGTCAGGCTCAGAGTCCAGTGGCTGAAACAGCAAGCAGACACAGGATCTATGCACAATCAGCGGTAGCAGATAAGGGGCAATCACAAACGTAGTCAAAGCACAAGCCGAGGTCGGTAGCCAGTGGTGTAAGTTGGAGATGGAGTGCCAGGAAGAGTAGTCGTTTAAACAGCAGCCAAGGGTCAGTACACGGGTAGCATTTTGGAGAGTGCAATGTAACAGTAGTAGAATGAGCAAGATACTGGCAGAGCACAATAATCTGGCAACAGGAAGTCAGAGACATGGTTTAAATAGGAAGTTCATGGGAGAGGCCAGGAGTTCAAGGTTCAGCAAGATTCCAAGTATCAAGGTATTTTTGTCCAAGAAATCCGACAACAAAACAGAAATATGCAACAGAGTGCAAAAGGCAAACCCTCAAGTGACACAGTATACAGAGCTGCAGCCAGACACAGAAACATCCCTGGGTTTGGATCCTGACACTCCTCTCCCACTGAGTTCCAAACACTGTTTTTTATCCTGGTTTTACAACCCCTCTTTGTTGTAAAATACTTCATAATAACCCATGAGCCCTTCACCTAAACTACTACGACTTTGTCAACACTGGAAGCCACATCAAGATTCTTTATGGTATGGTAGTTAAGATACTGGATTTAAAACTGTTCCCTCCAAATGTGGCAATACACATACACTAGATTTATTAGGTTGCTGCCCATCAAATGATGTTTCTGTCATGATCACTAAGACAGGATCATTTGCATCTGATTTCTGGTCAACACAATGGGTACATAATTACAAGCCTGGTTACACATAAACAGAGGGCATATAAAATAAATATTACAAAGGTATAAAATTGTAATATTTGGTCATACCCTGGAATGTTTTTAAAAGTTCATGAGCATGAAGGTTAGTGGGAAGAGTGTCACTAAAATAAATCATAGTCTGTGTCAATTAAATTGTTTAGAGGCACAAATTGTTCGTTGCTTAAGGAAACCTAGTTAGGAAACACTGATTTAGGGGTATTTATTGAATAAATGCCACCCTCAGGATATAGGGATGGGGTGCTCAATGTCGACAAACAAACCACAAACTGTGGTGCCAAATAATCCTCCTATTCCATCATCCTCTAGTCTGGCTGACTAGCAATTCCCAGAGTTGCAGCAGCCTTCCTTACTGGAGTGAACAACCCATCCCATGACAGTCAGCGTAGTAGCTGACCCATCCCATGACAGTTGGCGTACAACCTATCCCATGACAGTTTTGTAGGCCCCAGTCTTTCTATCGCATCCTCATTTGGGAATAACTTCCCCAACAGACACCTTGACAGGCCTCCAAGCCCTTCTAGCTGTTGTGGTTACCTATCTTCTTCCAGGTTAACTAAGACCCAGGTCCTGACTGGGCTGGGTCATAGGTCCAGGGCTATGTGGCCCTGCTGGCTCTATTACATCTTTAAGACAAACCTCCCCTCACCATTTTTCTGATTTTCCTGATACTTGACTTAATTGTGAATCCACCACCTCATTTGGTGTCAATTCCAGTGATTGGGTACAGGATAACTTCTTTTTACTTGTGATTGGTTGCTTCCTCCTGTTCCTAGGGAAGGTTTCCTTCTCTTAGTAGAGAAATAAACCTAATTACTGAGCTAGGACCTAAACTGGAGGAGAAAGAAGCGGAGTAGAGAGACATCCTATTGCACTAAAGTGCTTATCCATCATATGTAATATCAAAAATATAATTCTAATAGGACAGAGCAGAATTACAAACAAAAAAAAAAACAAAAAAAAAAAACAGGTGTGCTTAGATCAGAAGTCTGCTTTCCTTTTAGTAACCAATCACAGGCTGGGGGAGGGACAAGACTTTTCAGTGTTGCTGCAGCAAAAGAAAAAAAAACAGGACTTCTCTCCTGCCAGGTAAGACTGAACACAAATAAGTAATTAAAAATAAAAATGTTTAAATATGTGAGGCTGACTTAATTGCAGATGATTTGAGGCATTGACCAATCTAAATGTTAACTTTTTTAAATTTGTCCATAACATGTTCAGAAAATACCATTAAAACCCTGGGACACTTGGTTAAAAAATTCGATATCTGTGAATTGTTACCTAATATAGACCACTAGAGAGCAATAATACTTTGTATGACTAAAAGTGTATCTATGACAAAACTATCAAATAAACTGCAAGCAGTAAAACAAACCTAGTTTTTACTGAAGATTGTGCACAGATGAGTAACACTGAGTTGTAGTTTTCTTTAAATAATAGTGGATGACCTGCTGGTGCATGAAACCCAGATAACCCAGATAGAAGATATAATCTCTGATATTTAATCCTCCTTGGTTCTTCCTCCTTCACAGCAAAATGCTGATTAAACTGCTATACAAAGCATTTCTGTTTTGATTACATGCACGAATATGGAGCCAGTATTATCATTTCTAGGTCTTTGTGCTTTTCAATGCAGATTGTGTTAGGGCAGATCTGCAACTTCTCCTTCGGTAGCTAGTGAAGCCCCCTATCTGTTATCATGAAAATAATGGGAACTATAAAAATCATTTTATTATCATTTTCTTTGGCCAGCGGGACTTTCCTGAAGTCTAATAAGATTCCCCCACCAGGAGGAAAGCAAACAATACAGTATCATGTCCCCTCTGGTGAATACTCAATAGATGAACTTGGCTTGGTGGCACAAGTAGGGTTGACTTGAACATTAAGCTCATCTCAATATTCCTGCTGCGCTTCCAGTGAGTAGTAAAGAAACCCAAGGAGGACTTATTTCTCAGCAAAAAGGTCACTAGACTGGTATTTGTCCTACCAAATAGGCTGATAAGGTAGAGTTATTGAAGCCCATAATCTGCTGTCTTTTGCAAGACCTTCTTGGACCAAAGAACTATACTACTCTAGGAAGATAGCTTCTAACAAGGAAATACAAGGGGGTGCTAAGAAGTTCTGGCTTTGCCGAGAAAGAAGAGAGCCAGAGTTATGAAAAAAACACTTTTTCAACATATTTCCCCCCTGAGACTGATGTACTTGGTACAGCATAGTTGCAGCTTTTCTAGACCGCTCAAATAAAAGTCCTTTGGTTGGGCCGCAAACCAGCTCTCAGTGGCATCTTTGACATCAGAAATGTCCTCAAAACGTTGCCCCTTCAGGTGTTTCTTCAAAATCGGGAACAGATAATAGTCTGAAGGGGCCAGGTCAGGTGGATAGGGGGAATGGTGGACCAATTGGAAACCCAGGGTGTTCAATTTGGCAGCCACAGCCTTGGACGGGTGCGCAGGGGCATTGTCCTGCAAATAAAGGATCCCTTTGGTCAACTTTCCACGGCGTTTCGTCTTAACTTCCTCTTTCAGCTGGTCCAGGAGGTTAGCATAAGACTGTCCAGTGATACTAGAGCCCTGAGGTAGGTAGTCCACCAACAGAATACTGTCTTTGTCCCAGAAAACGGACGCCATTACATTTTTGGCCAATTTCTGGGTTCGGAACTTCTTCAGCCGCGGGGACCCACTGTGGCGCCATTCCTTTGACTGTTCCTTGGTTTCAGGATCATGGATGTGGAGCCAGGTTTCATCCTCAGTCACTAACCTAGCCAAAAAGTTCTGTGCGCATCTTTAAAATGGGCTAAAACGGCTTTGGATGCTTCAACTCGTTTCTTCTTCTGCTCACTGTTCAAACATTTCGGCACCCACTTCGCTGAAAGCTTGCGCATGTCTAGAATGGTGGTGATAAACCCAACACACTCCCATGAGATGTCAAGTATCTGGGCTACCTTTTTTGCGGATTATCGCCGGTCCTCAACAATCAGCTCATGGACAGCATCGCAGGTTGCCGGGTCAGCTGAGATTGGGGGGCGCCCACGGCTGGGCTTATCTTCAACGGTGAAATGCCCAGTCTTGAAACGAGATATCCTGGTTTTGACAGTGCTGTTTGAAGGACACTTCTCCCCTAATGTTTGTAACATGTCAGTGTGAATGTCCTTTGCTGACTTTCCCTGGAGAAACAAAAATTTAATGATGGCTTGTAACTCCAACAACGTGAAACTTGCTTCTGCCTCTGGCATCACAGCTTCTCACTAAAATAAAAAACAGTTTTAGGAATCACAAAGACCTGATATTTGCACTGTTACATACTAAGATATTAGGCTGTCATATGCCCCCACACTCATTTTTCTATTTCATCTGGAAGGGGGCAAAGCCAGGAACTTCTCAGCACCCTCTCGTATACAACTTCTAGACCAATGGCATTGCATTGGTTGGGATTTCTAGCCCATAACTCCTTTCTTGGTGATGACAAGGTTATTAGTGATAGAGATCCTGAATAAGGAGGCACGGTTGGAGGTCTTCTGTAGGTGTGGTTTGTAACAGTTTTTACCAACAGGAACCCTGCACAAACCCTTAGAGGTGTCAGGCAGGGTAGTAATTGGTGTCCTTCAAGCAACTCCTATGAGCCCAAGTCAATCAAGAGAAGCAGACGCCAGGTCTGCTTCTCTTGAAATTAAGTACCTAGTCATATGTTTTCAGGAGACCCTTAGCGAGACCCTTAGCTGAACCCTGAGCTATATCTACCTTCTGAAATCTCTATACTATTAGTTAAAGACTGGACATGCAACCGCAGTTCAGTTTGTGTTTCTATCAAAGCGTGCCAGACTACCTGCGTGTGTGGCAATAGTTAGGACTATGTTTCTCAACCAGATTTCCCTGGGGTTCCTCCGGAGGTTGCTAGGGGTTCTTTGAGTAGTGAGCCATTTGTGACCCTGGGGTGAGTTTGGGTGACACAGATGATCTTTCTGTCTATCTGTACTGGTGACATTCTTCCTAGAACCAGCAATGTAAAAAGCATTCTTCCCCCTGACCACCACACTAATGTACTGTAAGCTGTGGATATGGTGATCATAGAAGGGGTTCCATGAATACCTGAAAGTTATTTCAAGGGTTAGAATGTTAGAAAGGTTGAGAAACACTGGGTTAGGAGATCAGAAAACATTGTTTGGCAAGCTCTAAAACCTCTGTTGCGGGGTGAGGCTGTGAGGATGATGGTCACACCCTACGTTTGGATCACCACCCACATAGCTGCCACCTTTTACAGGAAAATACACCTCCTTTATGATCTTTCATATAGTTTAAGGTGGAACCCTTAAAGCTTGGTGAATGGCTTGGAGGCAATGTCTTGGTACCCTATGCTACCCTCATCAAATTCAATAAAAATAAAATAAAGTTACCAATTGTCACACAACATGCCTTGGCCTCTTTAATGAAGGTATGAACACACAGCCCTGGTATACAGAGTTCCTTCCCCTGGATAGGTAGGATAATCTATGTTTCCACTGTGATATCTGCAATAAGAGGCATCTAAGGACGGATGATTGAAGGATTATCCCTTGGTAATCTGGCTATTCCCAGGAGTGTGTAGGCTTCAGCCATTGCCAGAGGCACAAAAATACTCCAGTGTGAGCCCCAGTGGTTGGACTAAGGCGTCACCCTTCAAGTCCAAGTCCATTGACGTCAAGTCTCAAGTCCCCAAGAATTCTTTCAAGGAGAGTCTCAAGTCAAGTCACTTAATTTATCAATTTGTTTGCCTAAGACTAAGTCGTACTTAGTCTGGTATAATGCCAAAACAACAGTCAACAATATTTGTTAGATTTTGAATGTGAATAGCTTAATTGAATGCATGTTTCTGTAACAATGCCTTCCTTGCATTATATGTCGCTGGCTTTCCCCTCTGATAGCTGAAGGGGTGCGTGGAGGAAGGCAGTGTTACAGAAGCCTCACTGCCTTTCTCCCTCTGTGCTGAGGGTAAATCATCATCCTCCAACCATCACTTATCAATGTACCCCTGCACACTGCCCCTGCAAGTTGATCTGCCATTCATTCCATCCATTTGGTATTTATTTGGTGTCCTTACCAATTGTCCTCTAACATATTTTCTTCTACAAATGATGACCCTTGTACAGGTGTAGTTATAGGATGTGGGGTGTCATTGGATATTTGCATGGGACTTCATATTTCCCTGGGACCTCAATGGTCAGAATAGGTGTGGAAAACTTGAATGCTGTTCATATTGGGGCTAGTTCATATTTGCCAATGGTCCCTATGTATGCTACCTCCTTCTTTTTTATTGTTTGTTTGAAAAAAATTAAGGGTAGCTTGAACTGACTTTCATTTTTCTTACCAAGAAAAATTTTTCTTCTTTGGTAAGAATTCTCTTTGGTAATTTCATTCTCTATTGGCCTTATTATTTCACCCTATGGCATTACTATTGTATTGATTGACCTGGAATAACATCTAGTATGAAAGGCCCTGCATGCCATATCCAAGTATCTGGTTCACCAACTTGTGAAGACATTGAATAAGCATATGGCAGTTGGGGAACTGGTGGTAGCCCTCATATTTCCCATTACAGGTCCACGTAATGGTAGGCTTTCTGTTGTGCTTTGTCCTCTCTCTGTCCCCCCTTTCTTCTCTCTCTCTCTCATTCCCCCCATGTCTCACTCCCTCTCCTCTCTCTTTCTCTCTCTCTCCTCCTTTCTATGTGCTGCCTGTTTATGAAAGGTCTCTCCCCTAACCTTCTCAGACCCAATCCCTCTGTGCCCCCTGTATAGTACAGCCCCTCCTCTCTATGGGCCCCCTGTATAATACAGGTACCCCCCTCTTTATGCCCCGTGTAGTACAGGTCTCCCTTCCTTTTATGTGCCCCCTGTGTAGTACAGGTCCCTCCCTCTATGTGCCCCCTGTGTCCTCTCTCCTCTCTTTTCCCCTGTATAGTACACCCCCTCTCCATGTGCCCCCTGTATAGTACAGTCCCCCCCTCTATGTGCTCCCTGTATAGTATAGGTCCCCCCCCCCCCTCTATATGCCCCCTGTGTAGTACAGGTCTCCCCTCCTCTCTATGTGACCCCTGTATAGTACAGGTCTCCCCTCTTCTCTATGTGCCCCCTGTATAGTACAGGTCTCCTCTATGTATAGTATAGGTCCCCCCCTCTATATGCCCCCTGTATAGTACAGGTCTCCCCTCCTCTCTAAGTCCCCTGTATAGTACAGGTCTCCCCACTTCTCTATGTGCCACCTGTGTAGTACAGGTCCCCCCTACTCTATGTGGCCCCTGTATAGTACAGGTCTCCCCCCACTCTATGTGCCATAGAACAGGTCTCCCCTCCGCTCTCTGTTTCTCCCACCCCTCTGTGCCCCGTGTAGTTCAGGTCTGGAGACGTGGCTGTTTAGAGTCACACCTGGTCAGGTAAGCAGTGACATCACATGATCAGAATCCTCGCCCTGTGTCGGTCCCCAGAAGATTAGGGCGGGGCCTAGCAGTGTGTAGAGCTCTCGGTAAGCCCGGATCAGTGTCAGTGACTGACAGGATTTCTAAACACAGACAGTTCTCCGGATCGGTCTGCAGGACACCCCGATTACACACGCGGATCAGTCGGTGGTGACCTCTAGCTCGTATGACAGTCATGTCCGCCGCTGAATGAGGAGAATGATGGCTGGGAAGATCCGGTGTACAATAGGAGACAGTGTGAATTTCTAGAGCCGGGACACCGTGTGACTGACAGACAGATAAAGCCCTGATTCTCAACCATGAAGGACCGACTGGAGCAGCTGCGAGCGGTAAGTGACACTTATGGTTTGTTAGACCAGTCGGACAGGTCGGGTGACTTTCTGGAGGATAGAAATATAAACACAGCAACCATAGCATGTCATAGGACAGCCCAGACTTCATTATTATCATCATCCCACCACATCATACAGCTATCCTATCTGATGCTAAAATGTCAGGTCCCAGCACCCCTCTGTTCTTGTGATTTGAAGGTTGTATCACTTTGTGTATTATGGATCAGGATATGGTGTCATCGGTCACCCTGGGGTATCAGACAGGCTGCCCACCTACCCTGAAACCAATCATAGGATACCTGGGGACCAATGTACCCGACTAATACACGGGGATAACGCTCTGTACAGTCAGTGCTGATCATCTCAGGTAAAATCATCACCTATGGCAAAATGTATTAGAAGTACCAGTGTGTCATGTAATCATCTTTGGTAAAATCTATTGGTAGTATGGATGTGTCGTGTGATTATCTTGAAAAAAAAAGGATGGCCAATATGTATGTGTCATGTGATCAACTTCCAATAGATTTTACTGGAGTTGAGGTGTGTCATTTGATCATTTCGGAAAAAAATTAGTGGCCAGTTAGAATGTGTCATGTGATCATCTAATGTAAAATCTGACGGCAGTACTTGAGTCATGTGATCATCCTATGTAAAATCTGATGGCAGTGCATGTGATGTGATCATCTAATGTACATGCGTGTCACATGACTGAATCCACAGCTCTTTTTTTCATGGAATGCGATGTGTGTCAATGAACATGTGCATTCTCCCATTATGGTGGCATTTATTTTGCCCATGATTACAGTGTAGTAATGCACTACCATGTGTTATCTCGCATTGCATTAGGTAATGGGTACCTGATGTAATTTTTCAAGCATTTGCCTTTTTCATATGATTAGGATTAGGATTTTTTTTATTTGTGTTGCCTCTGTTTATAAAGCAGGGAATCTCATTCCCACTAGGGAATGTCAATTACTGCCGTTGAAACACATGGACCTGGAAGATTCCCATGAGGGAATGTCTAATTCCCTGTTTTATTAATAAAGTGTACTAACCCTAATGAAGAAAGATTTTTTCACTTCCTACTGTGTTTCTGGGACTGGAAATGAATGGAAGTTCCATCAATGGGATAAGCCTTGCAGGTTTAACCAGTAATATATTATAACTTACTTGCTGGATTTGCACCACACCTGCCCATAATATCCTTTATTATGTTTTAATATTTGTGTTTTGTAAACCCAGTAAATATGAAAACATATAAACCTTAAAAATAAAATAAAATTCACTCAACACCTTCATGAACCAACCAGGTAATTACCAGTAAACTGATCACATGACAATTTACTGTTATTACCGGGTATAATACAAGGTGGTACATCAGCCCTTGAACTGTGAATGACCAAACATAAGGTGTCCATGGATGTTGGATGGTCCAATTCAATGACAATGTTGATGGGCCGATGATGGATCAGTGCCTAAGATGGGCCTATTCAATGACATTTCTTTGTTTAGAACACTGGTCTCCAACCTTTTTTAGCTCACGGACCACTGAATCTATGCATGCGCAGTCCAGAGTCCCGTGTCACTCAAAGCAGAAGAAACGTCCCCCTGAGTGATGTCATAATGCCAGAACCCAGAAGTATGGATCACAGGCTGGGGGAGGTGGGCGAATTGTGTGTGTCTGGACACAACCCGCTCACTGCCCCCAGCCTGCGATCTATATGGGAGACTGAGCCGCAGACTACCACTGGTCCCTGTGCTCTCGCAGCCCACCTGCCAAATGGCCACAGCCCACCAGGGGCTGGGAACCTCTGGTCTGGAAGGCAACATTCACCTACATCAAACGAGATTTTATAGGACAAAGTGATTGAAGAGTCCCCATACAGATGCTTGATCGTCATCAACCAAAGTGATCAATTTGGTTGACAGTGAAAATTACCAAAACAGGAGAAGTGTCAGGTGCTCTTCTACATCCTTGGTATTGGAAAACTATTATCTGTTGCTCTTGTTGGTCATCTAGTCATCAATGTTGAAAGACAGCTGTAAGAGCACTAAATTTCCATTCAAGACCATGATATCTCTAACAACCACCAGCCAATGAGAACACCTCATCTTTACAGGCTTCTAGATGATTACTAAGTAACCAAGCAAGTAACAAAGTAGTAAGCAAGCAATGTTACTATTGGCTGGTTGTTGGGACTGTACCACCTTTAACAACCACCAGTTAATAAGGATGCTCACCACCTTCCAGGTTCACTACTTTGCCAGGTTCCCATTCTAATGTTCACCCATATTGGTTCACAACATACAAGATCGGAGAATGTCAAGGATGTTCATCAATATGTAAGCGAACCTAATTTGGGCAAGTATGTCTATTGTTCTGAACTGTCTACCTACTTACCCTCCTCCTTTGCCCCTAAATGGTAGCATACATGTGTAGGTGCTTTTGTTAAGAGTAGAAGCTTTGTGTTGAAAAACCAAATGATGGCAACCTTACTGACTAATTCAAAAATGTGGTTGGAAACACGGTTGGACACAGATTGTTTTTGCAGAACATTCTGCACGATGGTCCTTCTCAATTTTTGAGGACCAGTTTTGTTGAAAAGATTGTAAAAAAAAAACATATGCAGCACACAGGCAACCTTTGCCTTCTTTCGCTTCATCTAACGTAAATCTAAATCTTCCACACATAAGACTATATGGAAAATTACAAACATGCACACATTGCAAGAAGATGCTCTGAAGGGAAGTAATCGGCAAGCTTGAGTTCCGTCAGATTTTGGCAGTTCCCCATTTGTAGAAAAACTGCATGTAAAGCACATCATTTACCAGCATGGATATTATACATTTCTTTGTTTTCATGCAGTATTAGGAAAAAGTCCCCCAAAAATATCTGCACCAGTATCAGGAAATGAAACTTTGGCAACACCTTTTCCTGTGGGTTCTGAAATAACGGAGCCATTGCACCAAATAAAGTTTAATCGTCACGGAGTATAAGGGTTATAAAACTACTAAAGTACTGGTTCAGCTTGTAAAAGAATTTCCAGATACATACCCTGGCATTCAATTATTGAGGGTTGCACCCCTTTATGTTTGGAACATGTGATAATGCCTGGGATGCTCTTCTTGGTGTTGCCAAGCCTCTGTGGTGCTGCATAGGACTCGGGATAGTAGGGCCAATTGCCAAGCCTCAGTGCTGTCACAGGTGAGTATGGCCAACCCTGCAAAATGGCAATTTTAGACCCTTTGTGAGCTGCAGTATTCTTTGGCTCAACTGCAGTCCTGGCACCTCCTATTGAAGTAAATGGGAATAGCTGGAATCCATTTTTTGTATTTGGCTGTGGTAGGGCATGCCGCGGTTCCCAAAAGCATAAATCTGGTGGGCCTTTGCTTTTTGAAGAACTGAGCACTGGAGTGGCCAACCTTGCAGTTTTTCTCGGTGGATGTGAAAGGGGCCTTAGTTCCCCATTGATTTTGTTCAGGATCACTTACACAGCAATATTGGGTGGGCCAGCAATGCAAGAGAAATTCAATTACAGCCATGTGATAAAGTATATACACCCCATGATAATTATTGATTAAAAGTTATTTAAAGCTGATCATATTTAGAGCTGATTATATTTGTTTAATAAAAGGCACACTTTTCCCCCCCTTTTCCCCCCAATAATTTATTCAATAAACATATCAATAGATGTAATTATGTACTATTGAAAAAAAGAAGTGCACCCTATAAACTGGTATAGCCCCCTTCAGAAGATGTTACTACTCCTGGTCATTTTGAATAACATCCACAGAAATCCTGAGCCTAATCCATAACATGCCAGCTGAGATCTGCTAATTATTTTAATTTAATTTACATTAGTTGCTTTAGGAAATGGTCTCTGCAAAGAACCACCACCTGTGCCTTGAGTGGTTATGTGACATAATGACATGAAAGGATTATGAAGCGGCCAATCTTATCATGTCACACATAAGCTGAAGAGACCTTTAGTTTGTGACCTGTTTTAAGCAAAAAACATGGATAACCTTCTGGTTTCCCCATGATAGTCCTGCAGCTTTAATTCTTAATGTCACTTCTCGCTATCTTCCCGACTCGTTTCGATGACTGTGTTTCATGCTGTCAGTCTTTGTCATTGGACTACATGGCATTAAAACAGGTGATGCACAATAACATAAAACCAATCAAAGCTGATATGTTGGTGTATTACATAATTAAACAACCTATATAACCCTCAATATTAAACCAGATCATTTAAAGTTCATTGCCTATTTCCTTGTGTGTTGGCAAGCATTGACGTTCGCTTGCAAAACACAATGGCCTTGCATTTTGAAGGGCACCCTATTAATGGGAAACCACACAAATGACTATTTAATAGACTCCAGCACATGTCAACCTCCTTCTGGTGCGTTGGGCTGTTAAAAAGTCAAGTATGTGCTTGGGTCACTGGTTGAGGGTCCATAGGGCCAAATTAGGACAATGCACCAAAAAATATGCATCAACTGTGTGAATGGGCCCTCAGTTTTTTTAATAATCCTATGAAGAGAAGGGAGCAAGGGGCCAGCAACACCTGAAGCCACCTAAAGAGAGTAGAATCTCACAATCTCCTTCTCTGTTTATCTCAAACACCTCTCGGATACCCCCTGCCAGCACTATTTCATTACCCCTGCTCCTGCTATAGAACTAAAATAGCACTAAAATTCCCCATTATTGGTTGGCGATGGACCTAAAAGGTACAATAAGGTCATGTAACAGTGCTTGGAAGGAAAATGTTGTCACCCAACATAATGTGCCTGAACGTGGACCTTCACAACAGGGTCATCAGATATATTTTTATTTATTTATTTTACTGCAGATTATTACTATTTTCAGATTTTTTATGTCACTATTATGCGTTTTGTGGCAGAAACATTTTTTAGTGTCATCATAAATTCTTGAATAGAATTTGTTTTGTTTTGTCTATGATAATAATAGTTGATTATGTGGTACAAATGGTACATTATAAAACTAGTTTCTCCAAGGAATACATATTAAAATACATAATAACAAATACATAAAAATCAATAATAAAAATGTATAAAAAATCATAATAAAAAAAATATTTAGCAATACATATATATTGAGTCCATAGTCATGTCATTAACTAGAGCTAACAATATAATGTTATATCTTTGGCTATAAAAACTTTTTTATAAAAGTTTTTTTATATGTATTACAAGTATTGAGCATGCCACTGCTAATTCACTAGGCACATAGAGGAAATGTAAAATGTATCCTTTTCCATACAAGGTGTACAGGGGCAGGAGATGAATTAGTTAAACATTTTACCAGGTGATTGGATGGTGGTTATATGTGGCTTTCTTATAAATAAGGCTGAGTATGGTATTATTCTTTATGGTGTTCATTCCTGTATGCATGCAGACAAACATGGGTGTAAAGCTACGTACACACTTCCAATTATTATCGTTGGAAAACGAACGACGAACGATCCTGCACGATATCTACGAACGATCGTATACCACCGATCCTGGACATAGAGATAACGACACGATCGTTCGTAGATATTGTACACACAATAGATATGATCGTTTGAGCGATAGAGGAACTATGTGCACGACAGGAAAGTGAACGAACGTTCGTTCATTACGCATGCTCAGCCCATGGACGATCACCGAACGACCGTACACACGAACGATGTTCAACGATCGTCGTCCAATCCGATCCGCCGGTCCGGTCGTTCGTTTCCAACGACTTTCCTCGTTCGTTGGCGTCGTTGGTTACTTTTTTACGAACGATTTTTTGCCCAATCGATCGTTCGTCGTTCGTTTTGAACGATAAAAATTGGAAGTGTGTACGCACCTTAACAAGGACTTGCTGTGTCCCATGGAAGAATTAAAAGGGTCCTTCACCCTTTTTCTACCTCATTTGAACAACCTGAATCTTATATAAACCCAAGAACAAAAGTGTCATATAATGACTGTTAGTTACGGTATTTCTTTCCATGTGTTTAGATTTAGAATCAGGACAATTGTAACATTAGCTTAAAAATCAAACCTTCTTCTTTTAGAAGTGACTTGTTCAAGCCAACTTCATTAGCTCATTGTGTACATTGGAGTACCTTGAGGACCAGAACCTGCACGCATTTTTAGTATTTCTCTTACAAATTCTAGTAAATTTGTTAGGAATGGTTTACAAAGAGTTTAAGAACACCAAATGTATGTAGCCCTCATGGAGTTGAGTACCTCTGGCTTACAATATCAGATTCATAATCAATGCTTGTTAATGCAAATATTGATTTGGTGGGACAACTGTTTTGGTATACAGAAGGCAACGTTTCCATACAAAGTGGTCATCATCAATGGTGGAGCCATCCTTGGGTTGAGAAAGAAGTGAGGGGAAAGGAGTATGCTCACTTTCCTTGTCTTCTACCAATATTGGTCATTTATTTTGAAGCACATTGGCAATTTTTCCTTTGTCTTAGAAGGAGAGATTTCTTGTAATTTTTTTGTTATGGAATGGGTTGGAATGGGACGCAAAAAGCCATATTAAAGTCAATTTTGTTATCACTTGAAGTTGGCTTTCAAATTCACATTTACTATTATTTTTATTTAATTTTATTATTAATATTATAATTATTATTTGATAAATGGGATTAAGTCATCCATAACTCAGCTATCTGATATGCAGGCAGGACGGTTCTTCTTTTTCAGGTTCCAATCACTGATGCAGTAGCAGCGGATGGTCAGCACAGAATTTTGTGTTCTGTTCATCCTAATACAATGATAGTTCCGTAGGAAAAGAAAACTGTTTCTCTGTCATTTTTCCAGAGATATGTATTGGCAGCACATGAGACGGGATGACGTGACATAGCCAACCATTGAATCCACCCTTTAAGTGGCTGTAAACAAGGAAACACCTTAGGGGAAGGAATTGTATTCATAAAGAATCCTGCTGTTTTCTCATGATAAAAAACATGTTTTTATAGCCTTGTAATAACAACTGATCAATCCTGTAAAAATCACTCAGTAGAAATGCAGCTAAATAACTAAAAGGCTTTTCCAGGCTGAAAATTTTTAATTTCTATTCAACCACCTTTTTTTGATTAACCTGCCCTTGGTGCATGGAATTTAGAGGATGACACCGCCATTTAGTCTTCAGTAGTATCACCACACAACTTCTAATCCGCTCAATACTTTGAATAAGCATTGTCACAATGCTGAGGTCCTTTCAGTGTTTGGAGTTTAACTGCATCTCTTCCAGCAGTTCCCTGAAACATGTTTATTAGATGTAGATGAGACTGTTCAATGAAAGTAAGCCTAAGGAGCTCACCATGTTATATACCATATATATATGTGTGTATATATATATATATATATATATATATATATATATATATAAAATGCAAACAATTTAAATGTTTTTATATTTGTATATTTCATTGCTGGACTGCAGCGTGGTAAATGAGGCTGGGGGGGTTATGAGTTTGCTTGGAATTGAAATGAAGGTGTCTGAGAAATGACATGGTTTGAGTGGTGGAAGATTTCCATAACAGGGATGAGAGGAAGGATAGCAATGTAGTGACAACTTTCTATTTGAGGCATGGACATTTGGAAAGGCGTCATCTTCATGAATGAGTTGTTGGTGGGCAGTGAATAATAGGCCCATGGGTGGTATGTATTGCAGTATTGACAGAAAGAGGAGTGTATAGTGATTAATGTAGCAAGAATGATTATGAACATGTGGATAGAGTCCTTCTCAAAGAACAAGTCCCATTTTCTCTATATATTATGGGTTATCTAAATTGCTCTAAAAGCCTCAAGCCAGTGCTTCAGCTGGTCAATGATCTATAAGGCTGTGGGGTTTTGCTGTTGCATGTTGTCACCATTAGGAATGGGTTAGCAGTTAATGTTGTGAAACAAATGAATTTTTAATCAAGTGGAGTTGGAAAAAAACAGGAGTCTGATATTGTGCATTTGGGAGTTGTGTCTGTTAGACTGTTTTTCTGTCAGTTTTGTTTTTAACAGCTTTTTTCCTTGCTGACCTCTAGGGGGGAGTGGACAGGTGATTTAAGTTCCTGGGGCACTCATCTTAAGCTTACTCACTGTTTGGCTTGTGAATCAAGATGATTTAGGAGTTAGAAAACAAAAAGAGTTCAATCCTTATAGTAACCACAAACTGTAAGTAGACTTTTATAACTCCTTGTAAACAAAAATTGTAACTGGGAAAATGAGTGGTAGCAAGGTGGAAGGTTTGGTTCAGTACACAGTCTGTCACATGTATGAACAAATGAGGCAACAGCTCCTAGGTGAATACTGCTGTGACAAATGTGAGCAAGTCGCCTTTCTGGTATCTTGCATTGGAGAGCTGGAGAAGCGCATTTCAACACTGAAATCACTGGATCACATTGAGAAGGGTCTCTTGCTCACTGAGCAGGCTTAGATGTGGAGGGTGGAGAGGTAAATCAGGATGAGCATGTAGGGAGTTGGGTGAATGTAACAAGAGAGAGTGGTAGGTGCCCCCAGAAAAGGAAGGCCAGCCCTGTGTTTGAGAAACCCAACATGTTTGCAAAGTTATGTGAAGATGTGCAGGTGGCAGACCCAGTGGTGGCAACTCTAGATGTTACTGCTACCCCTAACACCCGGGAGAGCAGCACATCTAGTAGTGGTGAGGAGGGAAACGTAGGAAGGAAAAGACAAATGGTAGTCATAGGAGATTCTATGATCAGGAGGACAGATAGAATAGTTTGTCGCCCAGATCCCTTCAACCGAATGGTTTGCTGTCTCCCTGGTGCCAGGGTTCAGCATGTGGTGGACCGAGTGGACAAACTACTGGGAGGGGCTGCACAGGACCCAGCTGTCTTGGTCCATGTTGGAACCAATGACAATATAGATAGAAGATGGAGGATCCTTAAAAATCAGTTTAGGGAACTAGGTTTTAAGCTGAAGAAAAGGACCTCCAAGGCAATATTCTCTGGAATATTGCCTGTGCCATGCGCAACACAGGATAGGCAGAAGGAGAGCTTAGGCAGCTAAACGCATGGCTTTAGTCCTGGTGCAAAAGGGGAGGGGTTTGGGTTCATAGAGCACTGGGCGGACTTTTCATTGGGGGAGTCACCCAGGCCACCCAGTGTTAAGGAAGAAATTGAAAATCAACTATTAGCACAGATAGAAAAAGCAGCAAAAAGTGGAAGTGTTTTAATCATGGGAGATTTCAACTACCCTGACATTGACTGGAGTAATGGCACTACAGGAACAGCAAAAGGAAGGAAATCTGTAATACAAGATAATTTTATGGTACAGTTTATAGAAGCCCCAACTAGAAAATATACTCTGCTGAACCTAGTTCTTTCTAACAATGCAGAGCTTATAACAAATGTGCAAATAAAAGAGAATCTGGGTAGCAGTGACCATAATATGATTTCATTTAATGTAAGCTGTAAACAGGAAGCAAAAACAGGAAAGATAAAAACATTTCATTTTAAGAGAGCAAATTTTCCATTATTAAGGGTGGCTCTCTGTGACTTGGACTGGGAGACAATATTGTCCTCAAAGAACAGAAATGGGAATGTTTCAAGTCTGTTCTACAAAAGCAAACTGAAAAATATATTTCAATAGGTAATACGTTTAAGAGACTAAAATTAAAACCTATGTGGCTCACAGCTGATGTTAAAAAAGCCATAAGGAACAAGAAAAGGGCATTCCAAAAATATAAATATGAAGGATCACCTTCATCATTTGAAACCTTTAAAGAATATAACAAAAGATGTAGAAAGGAGATAAAATTTGCAAAACTTTAAAATGAAAGACAGATTGCAAAGGAAAGTAAGGCAAACCCCCCAAATTTTTTCGAATATATTAATAGCAACAAGATCAGATGTGAGCATGTAGGCCTCCTAAAGGATGTCACTGGGTTGGTAACTAGGGATAAAGACAAGGCAGATTTACTGAACAATTTTTTTTAGCTCTGTGTACAGGAAGGAAAATGGCAGAGCTCGAGTCCAAATTCATATTAGCAATGTCACTGCCTTAAATGAGTCACAATTGCTCAGAATTGATATGATTAAGAAACAGCTGGGAAAAATTAAGGTTGACAAAGCACCAGGACCTGATGGATTACATCCATGTGTCCTCAAAGAGCTGAGCTCAGTTATTTCAAAGCCATTGTTTCTAATTTTTAAAGACTCTTTAGTCACTGACAAGGTACCGATTGATTGGCGTAAGGCCAATGTGGTTCCTATCTTCAAAAAGGGAGCCATTACTATTATTCTTTATAAAAAGTCATTACCAGGTAACTACAAACCCATTAGTTTAACATCCATAGTTGGAAAGGTCTTAGAGAAACTGATAAAGAACCACATAGAGGAGTTTCTGCTAGAAAATAATATTATAAGTGATAGTCAGCCTGGCTTCAGGAAAGATAGAAGTTGTCAAACAAATTTACTCTTTTTGAGGAAGTAAGTAAACAGGTGGACAATGGAATAGCAGTTGATATAGTGTACTTGGACTTTGCTAAAGCATTTGACACTGTACCCCACAGACGGCTAATATGCAAGTTAGGGTCAATAGGTTTAGAAAAGTCAATCTGTAAATGGATAGAAAAGTGGTTTAAAGATTGCATCCAGAGAGTTGTAATTAATGATTCATACTCTGAATGGTCTATTGTTATTAGTGGTGTACCCCAGAGTTCAATGTTGGGACATTTACTGTTTAACATCTTCATAAATGATATAGAGTTTGGGATTAAAAGTACCATTTCTGTGTTTGCAGATGACACCAAACTATGTAATGTAATTAAGTCCATACAGGATGTCTATAATCTACAGGCAGACCTGGATGTACTGTTTTGATTGGGCAGCCAGGTGGCAAATTACATTTAATATTGATAAATGTAAAATTATGCACTTGAGAGCTAACAACATGCACCCTTCATACTGTCTAGGGGGGATACATTTGGGGGAGTCAGAAATGGAAAAGAATCTGGGGATTCTGGTAGATCATAGACCTAATAACAGCATGCAATGCCAAGGTGCAATATCTAAAGCTAGTAAAGTATTTTCTTGTATTAAAAGAGGAATAGACTGCTGAGATGGAGACATTATCCTGCCCCTGTACAAAGCATTGGTAAGACCACATCTGGAATATTCAGTCCAGTTTTGGGCACCAGTTCACAAAAAGGACATTGTGGAGTTGGAGAGAGTACAGAGAAGGGCAACTAAATTATTAAAAGGAATGGAGGAGCTCAGCTATGAGGAGAGATTAGCTGAACTGAATCTATTCTCCCTTGAGAAGATACGTTTAAGGGGGGATATGATCACCCTGTATAAATATATAAGCGGCCATATAGAGAACTCTCTTCCCCATTATTCACCTTGAGATCATTACAAAGAACAAGAGGGCACTCTTTGCGTCTGGAGGAAAAGAAGTTTAAGCTCCAGATAAGGAAGGGATTCTTCACTGTAAGGTCTGTGAAAATGTGGAATCAGCTCCTTCAGGAAGTAGTTTCAGCAACTACTATAAATTGCTTTAAGAAAAAGCTGGATGTTTTTCAAGAAGCACAGAATATAACTGGGTATTAAGGCTTTAAAGTAAAAATAACAAGCAAATTGTACCAGGGTTTTTTTTTTCCTTCCTCTGGACCAACTATGTCTTATAGGGTTTTATTTCTGGGATATGTTTATTTCCCTAGTGGGTTGAACTTAATGAACGTATGTCTTTTTTCAACCTAACCTACTATGTAACTATGGATCAGAGTTTAGAAGGTTTCATTTAAGAGTCAATTTAAGGTTTAGGTATTCGGGAAGGTTGTGTGTAGAGAAGAAAACCGGCAATGAATCTGCAGTAACTGCCAGGAAATAGCATTTTTAGAAGGATAACATAGAAGGTCTGTAAGTTTGACTCTTGTAGAAGTATCGTTCTTCTGATCTCAAGCTGTTTTCTGTGGTTCCTCCTACTGACATTTATATTCCTACAGGGCATGGTATGTAGGGGCCAGATGATCGAACCACTGAACACAATGGATGACTAGGAGGTTGACAAAAGTTTTGCATGCTATGATTTGTTGTTTTTGGTGTGATCTATGAGACAGGTAAATATACATAGTTAACTTGCACGGAGACCAATGTTACCAACTAGAGACCAGGTCACTTTAAGATTTGAAGTTTATTTGAATGGAAACTTTTTTGGTTAATATCTGTGTTCTCACTTTAGTAACTAATCTCTGTTTGTACTGCTGATCGCTGTTAATGAGACAAAAAATAAGGGACAATCCAAAATTGGAGGGTCCATTCACATACGTATGTTGGTCTTCACTGGGCTCATTACTGTGTTTCTAGAACAAAAATTTAATGGAAATTCTAACCTCCCCCGAGCAAAACAGTGATAGTAATACATACCTGTGCCGGGGTTTTAACCCTTTTCCAGTCTAATTCTTAAAATAAAATAAGGATTCAGGCAGACTAAGAGCACCAAGACTCAATATAGCTTGTCTTGTGGTTGTATGATGGCAGTTCTTCTCCTGTGTGGGTTAAGGTGGTTTCCTGCAGCAACAAAGGCAGTTCTGTGACCTTACTGTAATGTACTGTATGTCTGTTGTTCTTGCCTGGCTCCCCCACCACCTGAGAAGAAGAGATGGAGGTCGGGCTTGGACATTCCACCACAAGCTATGGAAATGCAGTCTGTCCAAAATGTGAGATACACTGTAGCTATATATCCATGTTCCAAGCTCCCTTAACTTGCCCCCTTTTCCATATGTTAATTGTTAGATTTTTTCTTCTGGTCTTTGGGACACATTTTTGATCAACAATATCTGGTTAATAAACTACTTCTACTCCTATACCACTACTTTATTTTTGCATGACTTGCATCTATTTGCCAACAAGCATAGGCAACAAGCATAGCAACTGGCATCTGGCAACTGGGAACAATGCAGTATGGGTCTTGTGGGCTCATATAAAAGATGCATGGGATACTGGTAGCATTACATAAAATGTAAAACCAACATTAGTTAAGCACATAACTGTGCTGTGTCTACTTGGACTGCCAAGACACTGCTTAGGACAGGCCCAGGACAGCCTAGAAATTCCATTCCAGGGGCTTACCGAAAATCCAACTCTTCCATTTCTCATGCAAGGTTTGTATAACCATTACCTAGCAAGAACAGTTATTGCAGAACTGACATTACCTGTCCCTTTCTGAAATTACCACCTGCATGAATCACTAATGTTAAAAATAGGCTTTAGTTTCACTTTATTATGGAATTGAACAGGTTATTACAAGTAATTCGGAGCAATTCGGAGGCTGAAACTCCCACCACAGCAAAATGTTTATATACCATCTGCTGTTGAAAAGTCCACGTTTACACATATGTAGTGAGCAGTTGTTCACATATTTACCCAAGTCTTGTTGGTCTATGAAGTTTTCCCAATATGTCTCTTATACTACCATGTGTTCTATAACAGTCTTTGATAACAACTCAACTTCAGCTGTGTACACATGTGCAATTTTTGTCGTTGGAAAGGATCTTTCACGATAAAGGACTACACGATGCATGAACGGTGCTGTACATACAGCACCGTTCTGCTCTATGGAGAGGGGAGGGGGAGAGTGACGGAGCGGTACCCTGCTGCGCGCTCTCCCCCTTCCCTTGCATTATGATCGGTCGTCGTTCAACGTTCGTGGATCCGCCAGGATGGATCCACGGACGATGAACGACGCCGACTGTACACATGCCAGATTCTCGCCCGATATCTGGCCGATGCCGATTATCGGGCGAGAAAAATCTGACGTGTGTACGCAGCTTAACATCCAAATAATCAACAAAGATAAGTCAAATTTCTATTACCTATTTATCAGCAAAATCCATTGGTGTCAACAAGAAAGGTGCAATGACCTTCAAATGGCTCTGGAGGCTTATAGCTCTTTAGGGTTACACAAGCTCCATCAACTATCTTGGACCTGTTCTTGTGCCAGAAATAGTCCTTCATATTTTATTTATTTTGATGACATTGGGAAAATGACCACACTTGCTATTGAAGTGTTTCTATACTTACCTCTTACCCTTTTTTGTAAAGCCACCATTTCACTAGTTCATTTTTAATCCATATCTCCTTACAAAAGGGTTAGAACTTTTACCAGGATTTTATTGATGGCTACCCCATATACTGTCAGAGGCTGTGACCACTAGGATAGAAATTGAAGGGAAGTCCCTCCCAGTAAGGGAACACATCTCTTTCATCCTCTAGGACATTGACTACCAACTTCCAGAGGTTGCTAGGGGTTCCTTGAGCACTGAGCACTTTTTGCCTTTCAAGTCAGTTACCAGTGACGTCAGTGTTAACTGCCTGACTTGGTCATGGCCAACAATGTAAGAGTCATTCATCCCATTGGTCACCAGGCACTGTACCATGAATTGGGAATATCATACATATGGCAAGGGTTGCCCAAGATTTGAAAGTTATTTAAGGGTTCCCCATAAGAAAGGCTTCCACATTGTTTTGGCACTTCTGTTTGATTACAATAGTGTTACAATAGTGCCCACAAATCGACCAAAAAAAGATGGAGGAAATATATTAAAAATATACAACCAGACTCAAACGCCTCTCTGAACTTCTCCATTCACTGAAATTGAAACCTACTCAGCCTTCCTTTGACTTCAGAAACACTGGATTATCAGCCTCCTTAGGCGTCCCTCTATGTAAGCCAAAATCGTGACTTATCCTGTCTGTAGATAGACATTAAAAAAATAAATAAATGGACGTCTGAAATACATGAAAGGGACGTACGTGTTTCCCATATTGGAATGCTGGCCTAAACAAAAGAGATCTGTGTATTCACAGTTGGCAGGAAGGTAATGATGGGTGTATTGCTTGACCTCTGTCCTTCACGTCAATATCTGCTGTTTGAGCTTATATGACTGATTAGCCCAGAGCATTTTAAGTGTACGAACAAGCAATAGCTTCACAGAAACAGGGCAGGATTAAGCAATGTGTTCAATATTAGAACAAACTTAATCTTTAAACACTGTACGTGGAATACTTTTTAGACAGTTGTTAACCATACAGGTGTCTGGACTGAAAAGTATACCTGGAGATGCACTGTAAGCAATGTTAAGCAAATGTTTATTATAAGAACATTTGTACTTGTGTTGTGTCCTCCAGACATGGGCCATTGAGCTAGACCCATTTGTTAAGTCATTTACTTCCTACTTTTTTTGTTTTATTTTTTTTTTTAATTTTTTTGGTAGGACTTTTTTTGAATCTGCAGCAAATTTTTTTTTTGCTCTTGGTGTTTCCTAATGAACACTCACAACTATATAATATTTTGTTTTCTGGAGAGTTGTGTATGATTATTAATTTACTAAGTTGATCAGTATTGGCATTGTGTGCACCCACTTAAATTCCATTCAACAGGATCAAACCAGGTCTTTTAAAGGAAAATATACTCTGCTAAATCTACCACCCAGGTTCCCCAGGTGACCAAAATGTCATCAACAATGGACAGTCAGGGCCGACCAGTATGACTACCCCTTTTTAAATTGGGGAAAAGCTGATTAATCATTGCAATTGTTCTCACAATGGCTAGTTCCTGCCCTTCCCCTGTTCATGACATTATCTTTTGGCCTAATCAGAAAAAGAGCCAACAGAAAGTGTCTACATCAGGCAGACAGAACTTTTAGTTTACTAGAACTACACAGTTCTGCCCATTGCTGTAATAATAATTGGGGAGCGCTCCAATGGGCTACTAGTTGCCAGGAAGCTCTTTTAAATAGGACATGTTCTCGTGGCGTTGTCTCATTCTTTTTTTTACCTTTGTCACTACTAGTTGAGCCCGCTCTTATTACTAGTCAGTCAGATTATTCATAAGGCAACCCTTGCCAGGAGCCAAGGACATAGTAAATGACTAGGGATCCTAGGTACAAGCCACACACTTTTGCAATGAACCAGGAAAATAGTGCTGTGGTGAAGGCTGTATGTCACAAGGATTGCATTTACTTGGTGTCTGATGAGGGAAATCCTTTCTAGTAAAAGCTTATTTTGTGATTATTGCAATCCTTATTAAACTCAATTGAAGAGATGGAGGCCAAGGTTTTTTCCTTGCCTAGGGCTCCATTTTGGCTTTATCAATCTTTGGTCCTTACAATACAATTATCTAGGGGTATTCTGTTTATAGAAATATTGTAATCCTAATTTGGTATTTGCCATTTAATAAAATCAGAACAAGTGTCTTGTGTTTCTCTTTTCCCAGCTGTCTCCTGACGCTCTCCCCTCCCCCAGCAAACAGTAAAAACCTTAATAACGTGTTATGGGTATTAGGGGGATTATCCACTGACCATCTGCACCAATAGCACAGATGTTCAAAGAGCTGCAACCTGACTGATTAAAAGGTACGAAATTGACAAAATCAGGCGTATTGAAAAAGACAGCACAAAGAGTAATAGCTCATAACAACCATGAAAATTGGATAAGTAAAGTATGATTGACAATTGTGATTGGATGCATATGGATTGCTGCCCTTTGCATGCCTCTTTAAAAGGCCATTCCACTTAAAATGTTTCAGTTTAATAGAACTTGGAGAGACTTTCTCACAATTTCTGCTCTGAGTTCCTGGGTTGGTTCATTTGCTATTCTTGGTATCCTCCTCTTTCCAGACCCTCATTTACTAGTTCCCTTCAAACATTACCTTAGGGTTTCAGAAAATCATGGAATCAAACAATTGGCTCAGCTTCAATGACTGAGCTCAGATTTTTACTCGGTAGAGTAACACAGGTCTGTAAATGAGAAGAGCAGAGAAGCTATAAATAACTTTACAGTAAACACACAGCGATAGATGTCATGATGTGATGATATGCAGGTGACAATGCAAATACATAATGAGTCATAAGTCACACTCTGTACTTCTGCAGTCTAGAATTTGATAGAAGGACATAGGTAATGGGTGTTCCTGGTGCACACTCTACAATGATACATTATCATTGCACCCTTAAAAGTATGCGTGGGCTATTGGTTCTGTATAACCAAATTTATGTGGACATCTGACCATTACATTATTACTATTAATATTATTATACAGTATTTATATAGCACCATCATATTACGCAGCGCTGTACATAGTCCATAGTCGTGTCACTAACTGTCCCTCAAAGGAGCTCACAATCTAATGTCCCTACCATAGTCATATGTGCTTATTATAGTCTAAGGTCAATTGTTAGGGAGAAGCCAGTTAACCTAACTGCATGTTTTTGGGATGTGGGAGGAAACCCACGCAGACACGGGGAGAACCTGCAAACTCCATGCAGATAATGTCCTGGCTGGGGATCGAACCTGGGACCTAGCGCTGCAAAGGCCGGAGTGCTAACCCCTGAGCCACCGTGCTGCCCATTATGAGGAATTCCCACTATTAGTGTCCTGAGTTCCTCAGCCTGTACACCTGCTGTGCCAATTATGATAGGTTCTCTTCATCCCTGTGCTATGTTCCCAGTTCTGTGTACCTCCTTTTCCTATTATAGGTTGTGAAGTTGTTCTGATCATCCCTGTGCTGTGTTCCCCAGTATGTATACCTTCTATGCCCATTATGATGGGTTCTCTTCATCATTGTGCTAAGTTCCTGGGTATGTATGTATTCCTGATGTGCGCATTAGGAGGGGTTCCAACCATCACTGTGCTGAGTTCCCAGATCTGTATTCCTGCTGTGCCCATTATGAGGGGCAGAAGGTGTAGGTCGGTGTTTCCTGATACCCCAATATAAAACATATATGGTAAGTCAGTAAATTAAATAATAGTACGCCAAGAAAATATTCATTACAGCAAAAAATTTGTAACCACGTGCATAAAGGTTTACAGCTTATAGTATATGGTATTAGTTAAAATGAAGAGAAATTTTGCTCACTAAAGAGGTGATTGATAGCTGTATATTGGCAAGCCTGAAATTACTTATGAGAAAATTGAAAAAGAAAAAAGAAAGACAGGCTTTTGGCACTGGATGTTGTGTAAATTTAGTGCATTTATTTATGTGTTTTGATTCAAACATTAGTGACAGCAAAGATTTCTAGGAATTTTGTTCCACATGTGATTCCTATATCATTAAATAAATATTATACACATATGAATTACATGAACATAAGAGATAAACCATACATGTGATCTACACAAAATAAAAAATAAAGAATTCTACTCAAAGGGTCATATTGTCTCCGTTAAATCCCAACACGTTTCGCCCAAAAAGTGGCTTCCCCAGGGGATAGAAAGACCATCTTCTTATATTTTCTGATGTCATGGCTCCAAGCAACACTCATTGATGATATTGCTTCTGGTTAAAGGAGGAATCCACCTTTATGTGCTTCCACTACCAAGCTACCAAGCTGAGGTGAGTAAGTCAATATATAGTTGGCCAAGGTCTAAAATGCCATTCAAACCTGCATAAACACCCTGAAAGCCTGGAAAACCAAGAACATCTCTTTGGCACAAAGTGGATTTGTCCCTGGAAGTTTTAGATACTAGTACTATTTGTTTTATGTAAACACCTAAAATTTGCATACAATCCAGTATTTAATAAGCAAAATTAATTGGAGCAACAACAGAACATCTGTTCATTTCTTAGACTGCTTGACCCTGCTTGTGAGCTTGGCAATCAAAGTGGTTTGATGTTGTGCTTGGCAACCTGGACCTCCTTCCATTACAATCTGGTGTGTTAGAATAAGTCAGCAACTTAGCTGGGCAACTAATTGACAACCTGTTTGGACAGGAAGTGGAAGAGTGTTTGTATACAATAGGGCTAAGATCAGGCAGCACAGCACAATGAGAACAAACCTACCACTACTACAGATGAACAGAGGAGTTGTGTGGCAGCAAATCAACATCAGTGCAAATGTCAGACTAAGAAAAATAAAACAAAAAAAAAAAAACAAAGAAAAAAAAACCATGACAATTTATTCATAAAAGGAATATGTGCATAATTTACAAGTGAAATCACTAAATGTTCCTTGATACATGTATTATAACATCTTTGGCAACAATCCTTTTTTCAAATATTTGATTTCAATAAAGCCAAACTAGAATGAAATTTGAATCAGATCACAAATGCTTGGTGACATTTTTTTGATATTCATACTATTGTGTGATAAAATAATATAGAGCGATAATTAGTATATATACAGCTTGATCGAAATTAGTTTGCAGTGTTGCAAAGCAAACCAGTCAAAACAGTGCAACAAATGTAACAATAAATGAATCAAATTTGTCAATGAGTAAAATGTAACATAAAAATGTAGTACTTTCAAAATAAGATGAAGCATTAAAGATTCAAATTGACCTGTAATAGACTGTAGATGCGCACAGAACAGAGAGCAGCTGTGTGCTAATTGATTGCTATGACCTCACCATTGACAGAGCCTAACAGATCCTCCTGAATCGCACACCTGTAAACTAACTGTCTTAATTGGCATATTCTCGACCCCTATTGCTCATTTATCAAGGTAGGAATCTGTCTGACAAGTGAAGGCGAGTGTACTAGCACTCGGCTCAGACTCAGGCTCATGGAAATACGTTTTGTATATCGGCGCGCATGTATACGCGCACTGAGCTTACACACACTTCCTTGATAAATCAGGGCCAATATCTCCATGTGACTTAATGTTCCTCTACACATTGGGCCTGATTTATTAAAGCTAAAGACTATCAAGGGGGATCCACCAACCCTGGAATGGATTTGATTCAAGATTGAAAACATTTGCCAAATAATATCAAATTATTTCAAGAAACTCATTCCCTTTAGCCAGGTTTCATTATGAGAGTCTGCCATCTCTGTCTTATAGAACTTCAATTAAACTGGTCCATTTTTTTAGTATCTGACCAATATACCTTATGTCCTTTTGTTTTTTTGTTTTTTTTGTTTTTTTTACTAACAGTGTTTTTTCCTCCATAGACCCAGGATACAGATGACCCAGAAGATATCGACATTGCCATTGATAATGTGGCCTTTATGGATGACTTCTTCACCCAGGTGAGAATATTTCTGTGAAATACAATTTTATTTTTTTTTTAAGTTGACAATGATAATATAAATGTATACACCTTCAAATATTAGTGCAGATTTTGTGATTTACTATATTAGGGTAAAGTTAAAATTAGACTTAGTCCAAGGTGTACCATGAATGGGTTAAGGGTAGGGAAAAAGTACTCCAAAAGTACTAAAAGATTAGGAAATTCATGTAGAATTAGTCTACAAGACAGAAAGTAACAGAAATGACAATGGCCCTGGTTTATAATGGGGAAAATACTAATGCTACATTCTGTCCATTTTCAAGGCTAATAGACAAATTAGGAACAGAAATTGGTACAACATTCACAAATCACATACAACAACATGCTTTATGGAACACATTTTAACTGCTTTAAATTATTGTGTCTACTAAAGTGTTCTTAATTTTTGTTAATCAACTTTTCATTATGAACCTTTGACATACAGTCTTGGAGATTTAAAATTCCCACTCCAATCGTTACCTAAGATTTGTCTACACCTTTCACAAAACCAGACCCGTTTTCGTTGTAATAATTGGCCTTTTAAATATATAGAAGAATAACTTTACAAACCCTTTTTATTTTCTTTCTTCATATATGTGTTCTTTTTTTTTTTTGGTAAACCACCATGAAATATTATATTTATTTAATGGTATTGATAATTTTAGCAGTCCCCCTATTGGCTTTTTGTCTTGTACAAAACTACACCCCCAGAATCTATCCACCTTGATAATTGATTTGACTTTAAAGGCCCTGAGTTCTTAAATAATATTGTTCATCAGTTTCCTATTACCCATCACACTTATCACACTTCAATTATTTTACCAATGTCCTGTCTATAGATCGAGGAGACCCGGCAGAACATTGACAAGATCTCAGAAAATGTAAATGAAACCAAAAGACTGCATAGCGTCATCCTATCGGCACCTCTCCCTGAGCAAAGTATGTAAATGTTATAGGCAATCAAAGTGACACCTTACGCTGTCCCATGGCATAGTCATTCTTAATGGACTGCAATTCAAATAAGTTCAGTATCTGATGGATTTGGTTATGTTACTAAAAATATTTAGGGCATCATTGGACATCTCCAGTTTTTACAGTACCGTAGACCTGATCCTTATACACTACACTACCACTGCGCCAGTTGTGTTGGCTGCAAAGTTTTTGTTGGGGTGAATTTAAAATGTATTTAGTAGATCTGTGTAAACCACATGCAAATTCCCCATGTGCTGTATCATGAGCATACGGTGAGAACATTTACACAAATGTGAAAATCTATGGAAACAACTTGTTAAAGTGATCTAAAGATTTAAAAATATATTGTCAGATAAACATACATCTTTAGTCTGGGCTGCTGCTTTAAAAAGTAGCTTGTTCATGCCCTCTCAACTGCCTTTACCTCCCTATTGGCTAATGATGCTGTCTAATAAAATAAGGAATAAAGGAATCTTGGCTGGTGGGGTTTATATGAGGAGGTAATTTACATCTTTTAGGTATATTTATAAATGTATTGAATTATTGTTTTTAGGTTAACAAAGTGCTCATCTCATTTCAGAAACAAAAGATGAACTGGAAAACTTAACTTTGGAGATCAAGAAAGCAGCAAATAACGTACGGTCGCGTTTAAAGAGTGAGTGGTGCTCATGTAATGTTATGGTTAAGTGGATAAAGGAGATTTAGCTGTTGGAGGAAGAATGTGTAATAAAGAAAATCTGTCGGGACAGAAAAAAAGCATACACTAAGTTTACAAGGCAAGAGTGTGCAGAGTCTATATATTCTCATGTTTTGTTTGGAAGGGCAGTCATGGATCTGTAGTAAACTGCCCCTTCTGCCCCCATTCATTCCCTATAGATGGCCAACGTAAGACACTGAATGGAACCTCTTGACCAAAGGTGGGGAAGCAGTAAATACATTGCAACCTCACTGTCCATGTGAACTTGACTTGAAGGTTATCATCTACAAAAATAATATAACAAGAATACCTAACTTTCATCATAACTTGCATCATTGACGAATTTGTGGCCCACATTTAAATCTGTTGTTTCTTTTTTTTCTAAGCAATGGAGCAGTCTATAGAACATGACGAAGGCCAGTCTTCAGCAGACCTGCGAATACGGAAGTCCCAGGTGAGTGGTTAAGGAAGTAATGTACATATTGCAAAGGTATTGTTTGTTCATATGATAATATTCTGTAAACGAGATCATTCCAGAAGATGTCCCCTGAGGTTGTGTCCTCAATTTACCTGTGAGACCAGCTTCTGTTTAAAGTAATAAGGTTGATATCTTTTCTTAGATTGTGGTCTTTGATCAATGGGTAATATAGGATACTAGATCAGCATTTTTCAACCTTTTTACCCAAGAAGAACTCTCTGGAATATTTTTTAGGTCTTAGAGAATTCCTATAAAAAGTAATGATTTGTAGTCAAGAAGAACGAGAATGAATGCCACTGACATTGATTGTCATTGAGTAAACCAGTTGCTTGTTCACAATTCCACCTTAACAGCTAAAAAAATGATTGGTATCCTGGCCAATAGTGTTAGACTAAAAAACAGACAGGCAACATCCAATGGAACATCAATCAGCCACTGATACAAGGAACCCCTCTGATTGAACCTATAGGTTAGTGGTAAAAAATCACTGATGTATACCTGGTTAAAGACTTTAACTATCAACTTCTCCAATAAAGGGTAAAGATAAGCTAACCCAGGAGATAAACTTTTTACAGCTTACCAGACTTTAGAGAAGGTGACCGCTTTAGTTGTGCTGCATTGTTACCCTAGGACAGAACTATGGAAAACACCTCCTTTCTTCATTTCCGTAGTAATCCCCATCTCTTCTCCGCAGCACTCTGTACTGTCACGGAAGTTTGTGGACGTCATGACAAAGTACAATGAAGCGCAGGTGGACTTCAGAGAGAGGAGTAAAGGACGGATCCAGAGGCAATTGGAGATCAGTGAGTCACGTCCATCAGGGTTATGCTTTGTGGTTAGCTTTCTTCAGTTACAGATGAAGGAAACTGTTGAATGTCTGGTGTTTAGTTTTAAGGGAACTGGAAACAATGTTCTAGTTTCCAAAGCACTCATAGAAGAAGTTAAAAAGATGCAAAACTAATCTACACTGACATGATATTCCTGTGTTTGGTTGGCATATAGATAAATTGCCCACTGATCTGATTTTTTTAGACTGGTAAACATAAGTAAATTTAGTGCCATTTTTAAGTTGTTGACTGGCCAGTCTGATTATTTTTTTGAACAGTTCTAAATCATTCGGAAGTCATGTGTGATATTTACCCCTTCTGTTCATGGCATGGGGTGTCAAAAAGAAGCTCCTGGTTGCATTTGCCCAACTGTTTGTAGACACCCTTCCAACACACCAAAAAGTTCTGCCTTCATAACCATAAATTGAGCTTATGAGCTGGTGAATTCACTTCAGATTAATGTCAGATCTGATTACATTTTATTACAAATTAGATCAGAAGTAAAAATCTGTGTGTGCTAGGCCTAAGATATTAGCTAACTAAATTCCAAAGTCCAGCAGTATACCACCATGCCATCCACTTGTTTGACAATATGGACAACAGAAAAGGGGGAAAATCCAAGGCTTTATTTCTGGTTTATCAAAATAATAAATGTTTCAAGTGTTACAGTTTTTTTCTTAAGAGACCTGAGTAGTAAATGTTTGTTCCCTGCCAGCATGCTGCAGAGAAGGACCCTGCCTATCAGTATGAAAGCAGCACTCTTTCTGCAGTGGTCCAACACAGCAGTCTGAGTGACAAACTTCTACAGGCTTTTGGCTTAGAAACCTTTACAGTCTAAGATGTCCATGAAGTTAGCAATTCTAGAAAACTATTGGTAGAAGCCTTCATATTTCTCTCCTTTTTGGTGGTACAGCAGCAAAGAAGCTGTGTGCGGGATAGGAGAAGGAGATGGCCCTATGTTACTAGTATGACAATATAACATCAAACTTCTGTCTGTGTCCATGGTACTGACTAGCCTCTATAGGGTATTTTACTTTTATTGTTATGAAATATTTATTCTAACATTTGTCATTTGGTATTGCTTGTTTCCATTCAAGCTGGCAAAAATACAACAGATGCCGAATTAGAAGAAATGCTGGAAAGCGGAAACCCCAACATCTTCACTTCTGGGGTAAGATGTTAGACAACCTTAAGAAAGACAACTCCTCAAGTGTTATTAACCCAAATGTTAAAATGATCATCAATATAAGTACCATAACCAAGAATGTTTCTTTATGTAGTTTTTTTATTTTTTTTGGTAAGGGTGGCTTCAAAACTCCCACAGTGTCTTCCTAAAGGTCCAGTGTAGCCACCCTGCCTGGTACACATGTACGTTGGTAAATCAACACAAGATGTCACAGAATCTTTAGAATTAGTTTTATGTGACTATGATGATATATAGACTGCTGAAACCTCAGGCGAGGGTTTAGATCTTCTCCTAATAATGTCTGAACTCCCATCTGGTCCTAAAACCAAAATCTTTATTTGGTCTTGACCTATAAGTGAAAAAGTGCATTTAATGGTCATGAATTCTCGCAGACGCACTCCAAAATCTTGTAGAAAGCTTTCAAAAAAGAAATCAGACAGAAGCGGATGGTAAGTTCATACTAATGTCCATGGTTTTGGCTTACTCAGCTAGCCAGATGCTCTGGTATCTAAAACCTAATTCAAATTTAAATGTTTAATTGCAGATTATTAACGACTCACAGATCTCACGTCAAGCCCTTAGTGAAATTGAATCTCGTCACCGGGACATTGTACGGCTGGAGAGCAGCCTGAAGGAGCTCCATGACATGTTCATGGATATCGCCATGTTGGTTGAGAACCAGGTAACCATCACGGACAGTATGGATTGGGTGACTTTGAATTAAGGGATTAGGAATACTATGTAAATAGCTATATTTCATTGAATCATAATCAGCCACTCTAACATGGCCTCGGAAAGCCATTTGATTTCTCAGTTGTGTCTATTTTCTGTCTTTAATGCTTTGCTTGGAGACTGAGGCTCTACCTAGTTCAGGTAACTACAGCTCTTCTTGCTGACTTTAGCCTTTATAGGACAACCCACCTTCTTTCCCATGTGTACTAACTAAACCTTTGTGTCTACTAAAGGGGGAGGTGACTGATAACATAGAAATCAATGTTATGAAGGCAGTGGAACATGTAGAGAAAGCTCGAGAAGAAACAACCAAAGCTGTGAAATATCAGAACAAGGCACGCAAGGTGAGGTTGGGAAGACCCAGTGGACTTTGACATGACTGACCTACTTTAGATATGAGATCTGGCATTAGGATGCAGTAAATGGCAAAATATGACCAAAAGAAGTTTAGATGGTTCTTTTTATGTGAATCTAAAGTTTCTCTTGTTTCTTGTTTTTTTAATTGTCTCACTCTATCTTCTCACATCCCTTACAATTCACATCTTTCTATCATGTCCACCATGAACATTTCTCATCCTGCTCATGCTTCTCACCATTGAACATCCATTTATTATCTTCTTCCTGTGTTTTTCCTCTCTTCACTTACACTTACAATATTCATTTCCTCATATTTTTTTTTACAATATCATCCCATAACCCACATTCACATTTGTATATTGGCTTCTATCTTCTATTTCTTTCCTATCCCTGTCTATTTATTTTTCATAACGCTTTCTTAAGGGTTCCCTTATAGACCGTATAGAAAATAACATGGATGAGTCAGTAGGTTTTGTCGAACGAGCTGTGGCTGACACAAAGAAAGCCGTAAAATATCAGAGCGAGGCCCGGCGGGTGAGAAGAACCACTTAGATTGCTTAATAGCAACTCAGGGCTTGGCAAACTTGATGGCTCCCAAGTAGCGTCTAGATCCCTGCATGTGTTATTGTATCATGCTAGTATTGTATTGATTTAGGTTTAGGCTCTGCTTATAGTGACCTATCATATCATATAGATATGACAGGGCTCATTTATAAAAAAAATTGGAATGAAGGAAATACGTCCTCTTCACATCTTCTAGCAGAGGGGAATCAAGGATTAGGTAGTAGGGGATAGCAGTAGTTAAAGGTTACTGAAATTTTTTTGGGATATTAGAGGAAATCCACACAATCACAGGGAGATTATACTGACTTCCTGCAGTTCGTATCCTAGCCAAGATTCAAACCTGGGACTCCAGTGCTGCAAGGAGAGAGTGCTAGACTTTCCTTCACTCCAATACAATGACTGTATTGTCCTGTAATGTCTTCCTTCTTTTTTTTCCATCTTTATTTCTCAGGATGTATAGGAAGAAAAAACTCACTTGTGTTCTGGCTTTGTCCTAGCTTTGTGCAGAGCTAAGGATTAGCTATGGATTTTTAAAAATGAATTTAGGCAAAGCTGTCACAGAATTCTGATGGAATGCCAGTCAATATTAGACAAGAGTTGTAGCAAAAGATTTTCAGTGGTGGACTTTGTTCCTGAAAATACCACCATACGTCCTCATACTTCCTACATTTCTGGAATGGGAAAGAATGGTGGTACAAACTTTGCACATACCCCAAAAACACCTTTAGTGGACCAGAAACTGATGGTTCGTTCACAACCTGGTCGCCATTTCTTTTTACTTTATATTGGTTTTACTCAATAACAAATATAATAATTCTGAGGTTGGACAAAGGAATAAAGTATAACATTTTAGGGGGTTAAACAGCACATTTTTCTATAGAGATTAATGCATCAGACCAAAAACTGGGACAACTACGAAGGAGAAAAGGGACAGAGGGATTTTGGTTTTAAATAATGGACAGTTGAGAGCTCAGGGTTCGTTAGCTGATGAATTTTGGCATGGTCCGTTTTTTGTCATGTGGCTCTAGTGTGCTCATATGGAGAAAGTTTGATTTGTGAGTGTAAATGGTGATACTTTACTGGTCCTGCCTTTTTTGGTAGTTTTACATGTCTCTTGTATTTTCAAATCATAAATTGTATATACTATTTTGCAACAAAGTTTAGCTCTGAACACAAGTAACATTTTTCCTATGGTCAGGGTGAAGTTTTGAACTTCTTTTTCTAGTTTATTGAAGTTGTTAAAGAACCTTTAGGTATTGTTATACAGGGTAAGTCACAACCATTAAAACTGCGCAATGCCTTTTGTGTAGTCAGTCAGTTTGCTATGTAGACTGAATGCACAACACATAAAGAAAACAACTTGATGATCTTTAATCCTTTGCATTCTCTTGAGAAAGCTCAACCAGATTTAAGTTAAGATAAAGTATATTGGGCCACTCAATACGGAAGAATGTTATATTTCTAAAGTTTAAAGGTAAAACCCAACTAAACTTTCAGTTTATATCAGTTTAAGGCACAATTTACATCTGTATGATGCAGCACCACACGTTACCTGTGGTAACATGCATCGGTGCTCAATATATGGTGCCATGGTCATATAGATATGAACCCAGTCTAATATATTCCAGGTACATCATAATAAAAGTTATACAACACCTTAGTTGACATGCTGCTCGGTCAGAGTTTCCTAATCACCAGGAAACATGAATTTTGTTAAATGAAGAACAGTTGCTGTTACTCAACAGGAGGGCATGTTTGACCTCTACAGAGAGCCACTACTCTTTTTTTTTAATAGGAATTTATTTCTACATGTACATGTGTCAGAGTACTTGAATTTAGTGCCGGTATACCACTGTATACTACATCTATCCTAAAAAGCTACAGGTGCATGGTTCCACTTGGGATCCATCTATACTCCAGCCAACCGACACAAAAAAGCAGGCAGCAGTCCACTGTATGACCAAGCCCTCTGCTGGGTGAATTCCTTTGCAAACAGAGTAATGTGTCCATCTGGATAATGCTCCTGTTTCTTAGAGATGGAATAAAGTTTTGTGTGGCCTCTATTGTGTATGATTACTTAACATCAATTAGCATTTCTAGATGCTTCCTAGAATTAGCATTTCCACATTTTTTTTTTAGGTCAACCTAAAAACATCTCTTTGATATCCCCAATTGCTTCCACAATACTATTGTTACCAGAAACCACTGCTAAAAATATAAAATATTAAATTATAAATTACAAGCAGCTAATTGCTACATCATCAGGGGACTGATGATGAACTGTGCCAAGTCTGGTATGGGGAAATTTTGCCTCTTGCTTAGAAACTGAAGGGGGCTTGTTGATTGTAACACTTTAGGAAAGACCATTTTGAGTGACAGTCATGGCCAAAACTGATGGCCAAGGAGTACTTAGAGATGAAGGTGAGGGTTTAGCTGTTGACTTAACAAAAAGTTGAAATAGGCATATTAGTAACAATGCTCTTGCGTCTACATAGGCTGAGTGTTTAGAAGATGAGTGCTTTGGATGGAATAAATGTTGGTAGCTGGAAAGGCTGACTTTAAAAGGTATATAGATATATTTGGGTAAAACATCCACCATCTCTTGCCTTCTTCATCTTCTTCCTCTATAGCCTGAGCCAACCAAAAATTACCAGGTGCTCTTATACCAGGTCATGTATTATCAGGAAAGATATGCTTTTTTCGGACTGATGAGTGACATCTGGAAGACAAAGATGTTACTGTTTTTGTACAATTGCTCCTTGTACTTGACCCTTCTCCTTGATGTTCCCTTCCCTAGAAAATGATCATAATCATTGTGGTGGTACTTATCCTACTAGCGATTGTGGCACTGATTATCGGCTTATCTGTGGGACTGAAACACTGAGATTGGTACCCCGTTGTGCTGGTGATACACACTTGTAAGTAAAAACTCTTAACAAGAACTTCAGATTCTTGATGAAAAAACTTTTATTACAAGAACTCCAAAAGTTGGTTGGACGTTTAGGGAAGAAAAATCAGGAAATTGAACAACAAGTGAATCTAAACCCCAAAACCAATTTAAAATCAATTTTGCAGCTTGCCAGTCCTTAGATAGAGTGGCTTTCATTACTTTTAGATGATCTTTCCTTTATTGTCACCTGCTGATTCTGGCAGATACACATTTTCTGTCATCAGGGGACTTTGCCCATTCACTCTATTGTATGTGTGGAGGTGCTCATTTGATTTGGACTATACACACCTCTTTTTTTTGTTTTTGTTTTTTTTTTGTTACAAAGGAATTGGGTGTCCTGAAGTTCGCAAAAGATGCTTTAGAAGCCTGGTAAGATTGTTGGAAACTTTAATACAAATTTAGTACAGTTTTTATTCAACAATCATGTTAAAATATATTTAAGATAATTGTTTACTTCTTCAGGAATTAAGACATAAACTCATGCAGAGCACACCCTACATGTCCAAGTTGTCCCTTCAAAATTTGGTATCAGAAAACACATGGAAGGTGGGAGCAGGATAGGCAGACGACCCCAGATTAGCCTTAATAAGGATCTTCCAAAAACGTTTTGGGAGGGGAGAGGGGGGAGGAAAAGAAAATCAAGCTTGGGGCATTATTTTCAATGTGGATTACAAACCACTCCTGTACCTAACATGTTCTCTCCATATAGTTTTGCCCAATATTGTGTCCAGATCAAATCCAGTATCTTTCCTCAGCATAATCAATATAGAGGTGGGTTATCCTCCATTTATTTTGCTGAGGAAGGATGGTCCTGCATTAGGTGTTATTGCTTATCCAATTTTGTTGGAATAAGGTTAACTTAGCACAAACATATGATAAATGAATGGGCCCGTAAGTCAAACAGTAAATGTTGCAATCAAATATTGGTAAGCCTTTGGGGGGTGGGGGGGATAATTGAACCCAGACCAAAGGTTACCCACCCAAATAATGGGTTCCGTGTTGGGATACTAACTGCATGGTGCCCAACATAAGACATTCTAATCGGGTGGGTCACTTATGATGATTTTCAAAAGGCTCACCAATATTTAGATACATCATTTTAGTAAATCTTGCTATCAATGAGACAATTTACCCATTGTATTCTGCTAACCATCACAACCACAAATATTTTCAACCTAACCTACTATGTAACTATGTAATAAAAAAAAGGTAAAATAAGGTATGAGATATAAAGAAAAGAAATGCATTACAATGCTGAAAGAACCAGAGAAAGCAAAAAAGGGGAATGCAAAATTAGTGAACACATATATGTTGGAGATGGGTTACTAAGGGGGAAGGCACATACATTGTGAGTGAGAAACCAACTAGTGTGTGCTAGAATGGCCATCATGCTTCCACATTCGATTATCTTGGGGGTCATCTTACTTGTTAAGCATGCTCAGTTTAGCTGAAGACCCCAATGAGAAATTGAAAGTGCCATATAGAAGAGCAGGCTAACGTAATTGCCCAAAACCATTTTGTAACGGTTCCTTTTATCTGTTCTACAGCATACCACTTTATCCATGATGCCATATCCAGACCTGGACTACCTCCTCCAGCCTTCTCCCACATTTACTCATCTTTTCCTGAACCTACCCTTTGCTTCCTGAAGACCTCATCCAATATGGCTCCCCTGGACATGTGCCCTACCTACTCCTCAACACAATCATGTTACAATTATCATGTCACAATCATTAAAAAAAAAAAAAACAAGACAAGACATGTGCAAATGTGCACATTATAAAAGATTTTTTTAAATGTATATAAGAAGAAAAATAACTTGCACTATACTCTACACCTTCTACTTCCCTTCTCCCTGGACACGTAAAGCCAAATTCTTTGTTAGGACTTTTGACCTGCTTGTCTTAAAATGTGTCAAATGGGAGGCATAAATAACCTCATAGATTCATTCTCTACATTTAATAAGCAGGCAAAAAGGACAGTGGCTATAGGCAAAGAGTGGTACCCAATGGCCGCCAATCAAATGTCACCTTTCATCAAAAGTGCAGTAGAATGCTATGGAACTGTACTAAGCTCAACATTTTTAGTTTACATAGAAGGGTAGAAAACCCTTTCTATATAAAGTAAAATGTCGTTGTTTGTTGTTTTTTTTATTTTAAAAAGGGTGCAGCGCTGCCCCTTTAAGTCGATCACCATGGCTTAAAGACTGCGGGATTAAAGGTAAGTGTATTTTTTTATTTTTTTTTAGTTCCAAATTAAAGGAAACTGGTCTTCCTTTACCAACACCTGTAACTTGCATTTCTTTTTGTTATTATATGCAAGGTTCAAAGATTTTTTTTTCTTAGTTTAGAGAAGATTTGTTGGGTTACAAGGCTGAAAATAGTGCATATTAGGCCAAACTTTTTTTTTTTGGGGTTAAAGTAAAGTTAGAATCAATGCCAGTTGTTTATTGCAAAGAAGTAGAAGTGTGTGATGTATTTGATTACATGGTCCTAGTAGTGCCTTGCGTAGTGTGAGGTAAATAATTTGACCAGGAAGCTAAGAATACACAGTTGCTGTTGGTACATAAATTGAAAAAAAAGACTTCTTTGATGCGGGTATGAGAACTTTTACATAGGTACATTGGGTGGTTGTTAAAAGTTACTTTATCCTCTGGTCCAACCGGTTTTTGAGGTTTAACTTGTTTGTGCTTTTTCACGATCAACCTTGTGAATACATCCTAGTTTATCTTTCAGGTCAAAAGGGAAAATGGACCAGGTTAACTGGTTTTAGTTATGTGAAACTACCCGTCATCGTATGGGTACGGATAGTTGACATAAAAAGCATTATTGGCACTTTTGTGTTGAAGAATTCTCATCTAGTTTTTTGGATGAGATTACTCTTGTAAGAGTGACCTTATTCAGCTTTTATCTACAGTATATGACTAGCTGGACACCAAGAGTTAAGAGTTTGATTTAGAGGAAGATATAGGTTAAAAAGGTAAAGATACATGAAACAAGTCATAAAGCCAAACATTTTATTGTTCTAAGTTTGTCCCTGTGTGGAGTTTGTTACAATTGAAGTCATACACATGGAGTATCTGGGTCATGGAAACACAAGTTGCCTTCTGTTTTTACCTCCAGAAAAAGAAGAGGTCAGTGTATGTGGCTCCCCCATCCCTGATTCTGCATTTGTAGTCCATAACCCGAAGCAGTTTTTTGGACATTTGTAAATAGTGTAATAAAACCACCCCAAACTAAATCAAGGATCCACTGTTTTTTGCTTGACATTTTTTAGACATGTTTTAGAGATTTCCTATTTCAAAGGTCCATTTGGGGATTGAATTATAGTGATGGCAATCATTTGATCATTCTGTAAAGAGATATTAGTAGGCGCAACCAAGAAAATGTCAACATTTTTCATTTGGCACAATGTATAAAAAAATGTGCATTGAAGAATAGATACCTGAGTATTTAAATGTTCTGCCTTATATTATCAATTTTTACCGAAAATTTTAGTATTTAATGTTCACTTAGAGCTTTGCCTACAGTCTGAAATCAGAAGTAATGAAAGTTTTGAAATATTTGAGAAAATTATGCACCAGCTATCTACAGTTCTGTTATATGTCTAAATTCCAAGAAACATGACCATGGGATCAATATCAACAGGCCAAAATTCATATTGGCTGATCTTCCCTTTAAAAAATATAACATGGCCAAACATTTAGGTTTTTATTACGTGGGCAGCGGTGAATAAATAAAGAGCAGAATACTGCTTTATTCAGTCCAGAACGTCTTAACATTTTAATTTCGAAATAAAAGGGCACCTTAACCTTAAATTGTCTAGTCCAGTGGTGAGATTTCCATGCAGTAATTGGAGTTTCTGCCCCTTTCCAACGAAGCCTCAACAAAGATGTGACTCTATTACATCTGGTATTGTGAAGTGTGACATCATTGTTTGGTTTTGTAATGCACTTGGCCAGAATTGGGAACTCTAATGAGATATCTTGCCAATAGAGACAATGGACCTGATTTAATAAATCTGTCCAAAATTGGAGAAGATAGCCCACCCAAGTTCACCCATAATAGTCTGTCGTTTCCAGTCTTGAGGGCTTTAATAAATCAGGCCTGAATGAGTGATGTTACAAGCCAACATATTAATCAGCTTTCCATCAACAATCTGTCACAGAAATACTAGGCTGGTGCCATCCTTTATTCTTTAGCTATGCCTAAACCATACTAATCTTCCACAATGACCCCTTTTTATTAAAATTTTATTAAAATCACCCATATTTATCTCTCACTCAAATGTCTCTTCTCTTCTTGCACCTTTTGCATGCTGCAGAAGAAGATAATGATTCTGATCTGCTGTATAATCCTTATAATTATCACAGCATCCACAATTGGAGGAATCTTTGCCTAAGGTGAGAACCTCCTTTTTCTTATCCCGTAAAATTGGGAACTGTATTAATTAGAGATAATAGATTTATGTGAAAAGAATGTACATAATAATTTATCTTTTTGCAATGATTTAAACACATGTAAAATAAATTATTTTTAAAGTTGTAGTTCTTTTTGAGATAATAATTTTTGGTAGAATTGTATACTTTTCATGGCAAAATATAGTGTGTAAAGTGAGTTCACATGATTCATAGATGTTCACTTTAAATCTTGAAATTAAACCTGAACTTAAAGATACACTTATTTAAAATGTTTGTTGAATGTGCAAAAAAAGATCCTTGATCACTTTTAGGCTGCGTAATGTCCTGGTCATCCAACCTCTTACCAGAAATGGACATTGCTAATCATTGCCGCCATGTCGTATGAGTGTATTAACTATTATCTACATGCAAATACAGTTTGCCTAGACTACATTTATGTTGTGCATTCTATAGTATGAACATTTACTGTAACATACAAACACTATGGTATAGTATCAAAATTGTATGAAAGTTCCTTCATCATTGAAGGCCACCTCAAATCTATACTCTGCCTAAGCCAGCATTGCTTACGGAATGACCTGTTTTCTATAAATATGTTCCTTTGTATCTATAGTAAGCTAACCAAGGTTGCACTACATGAATATATGAAATTTGTGGACACCTGACCATCACATCCATATGAGCTTGCAGGACATCCAGTTCCAAGACCTTGGCCATAACCAAAAATATGGAGTGAATTCTACCTTTGTGGCGTTAGCTTTTATCAATCTGGAAATGCTTTCTGCAGTAATTCAGAGTGTGTCTGTGGGCATTTGTGCCATTAGACGTAAACATAATTTTTGTTATTGACTCATTTTAATGCAACCCAAAGGTAGTAAATGGCTTGTAGAGAGCCTGAAACTTAACTCTTCTGAAGTTCTTCTTCACCACAACTATCAAACATTTATGGAGCTAGTAACTATGGAAGGATTTTTCTAATAAATGGTTATTGGCAGCTAGTAAGAGCTAAATAGACCACCATAAGAGGATCTGTCTAATAAATAGGTATTGGCCATCTGATAAATTCAGGATTTCTAACCCAAAGGCATCAATACACTGCGTCAGTGTCCTTCAACAATTATTGATTGAGCAATTAGGCTTGCTGCTAAAAATACTTGTTTGGGATCATTACTCCACATAGTTTTGATGACACTGGATCAGTGTGACTCTTAATAAAGAAACTTAATAATGTCAGCCCGGATGTTTCAATCAGTAATATTAATTATGAAAATTAGTTAGGTGGTATGGGTGCCACTTAAAACTAAATTCAACTAGACCAGTAATTTCCTAACAGGGTTTACTTAAATCCCCTTTTCTCCATCCTTGACAACCTATCTTACCTTACTTTTACTCCCTCGTCACTTGGCTGGGTAGCAAGGCAAGTTAGAATTCTTATTAAAACTTACAGCGGTGGGCGAATGTAAAAATGTATTTTTACTTTTTTTCTTTTGTTCCTATCATGCCTCAGACTGCCCTAAACAAGAATCAAGAAGATATTGGATGTTAATGGACGGATGTCTGTTGTGATGTCTAAGTGATTTCATTAAAGAGCTTGTCAAAGCAAATCGGCCTTGTGTTATTATGGATAAATGGGATTTAGATTTTCTCAGACAATACATGGCCCTTCTGGGTGTATACTCTGGTTTGACTACCCAATGGGAATTTTTTTTTACAAACAAAATGATTTGTGCTTGTAATTAAAAATCAATTATCCCTCTTTCTGATAGCTTCTGTTTACAGCTCTGGTAGAGTGTAACACACACAACTCAATGTGTGGTTAGATCACTCTCAAAACTTTATTGTTTGCACACAGTTTATTTAACAGTTCAAAGGCAAGAACAGTGCATGATCACATGACTACAGACAATTAGCAGACATGACAAATGTCCTTGTGGCTCTCTTAGAACAAGATATTTTTGTCAAGGTAACAGATAAATGGCCGAAGGGAGGAAAGGGAGGGTTTCAAGGCAAAAAGGGGGGAAGCAGACATTAGTTTACTGATGAGAAGAGTACAACTAGTTTCAACATAATTCAATCATCTACAAAACATAACAAAAGTACAAAAATAATTAACTTCAAGACTCCATTGCAAAATTCCTCAAATACTTTCACTACCTGAACTATATAAAACCTTATTGCCAAAAATAACTCTTTATTGTCACTATAGTTATAGAGGTTTCCCTATATATTCTAGAATCCATGTACATAAACTCCTCCCAGACAGGTTCCCTATAAGAATCAAGGGTCAAAACATTTCCATTGATATTTATATTGAGTTGTGATCAGTTGGGCTGATCAGTCAGATCAGTAAAAATTAATGCTGATAATAGCATTATTAATTTTATTATTATTATTATTGTTATTATTATTATTATTAATAATAATAATAATAAACAGGATTTATATAGCGCCAACATATTATGCGGCGCTGTACATTAAATAGGGGTTGCAAATGACAGACAAATACAGACAGTGATACAGGAGGAGAGGACCCTGCCCCAAAAAGCATACAATCCAGTCGGTGGGGGAATTTACACACAATAGGGAGATATGTAGTGGTGGGAAGTAGTGATGGTTTCAAAAGACAAAAGAAGATAAGTAGGCAAGTTTGAAAAAATGGGTTTGAAGTGCTCTTTTAAATGAGCAGAAAGTAGGAGCAAGCCGAATAGGACGAGGAAGACCATTCCAGAGAGTTGGGGCAGCTCTAGAGAAGTCTTGTGTCTGTGCGTGTGATGAGGTTATGAATGAGGAAGTCATTAGTAGGTCATTGGAGCGGACAGAGCGGCTGGGGGAGTACTTTTTTACAAGGTCAGAAATGTAAGTGGGACAATACCGGTGGAGGGATTTGAAGGCAAAGCACAGGAGGTTGAATTTGATTCCAAGGTGAAATGGAAGCCAGTGTAGAGATCTGCAAAGAGATGCAGCAGAAGAGAAGCGGTGGGAAGGATGGATGAGTCTGACTGCAGCATTCATAATAGATCGTAGAGGAGAGAGTCAAGTTAGTGGAATACCAGAGAGGAGGAGGTTACAGTAGTAAATGATAAAAGCATGTACAAGGAGTTTGGTGGTCTCAGGGGACTAGTAGGGGTGGATTTTGGAGATGTTGCAAAGATGAAAGTGATAGGAACTGGAAATGTTCTGAATATGGGGGGTAAATAAGAAGGCAGCGTCAAAGGTGACACCAAGATAACGTGACCGAGAGGAGGGCCGAATAACAGTGTTGTTAACAGTTAGAAATATAACGGGGAGATTTGGAATTAAAGGGGGGGTATGATGATGAGTTCTTATCCAGGTTGAGTTTCATAAACCAGTCAGACATCCATGATGAGATGGCTGACAGGCAGCAATAGACCTTATCCAGGACTGAGGGAGACAGGTCAGTAGTGGACAGATAGATTTGAGTGTCATCAGCATACAGATGGTACTGTAAGCCAAAGGAGGATATGAGACTACCGAGAGAGGAGGTGTACAGAGAAACCAGTCCAAGGACTGACCCTTGGGGAACACCAACTGGTAGGAGAGTGGGCGAAGAGGAATTACCATTGAAAGAAACTTGAGATTGTGTGGGTTGGAAGCTCGAGAGGAAATGACTGGGGAGAAATAATTTTGCATGGTGACAGTGAGCTCAGTGTTAAAGCTTTGTAGCTTGGCTTTGTAGTCCATAAAGTCAGCAGTGAGGCCAGATTTTCTCCAGCATTGTAGTAAAACTGTTGCAAATTCATAGTTATTCATAGTTATACAGGTTAAGACATATTTTCAGAGATTGTCCCCTGTTGAGCTGTTCAAGCTGAGCTGTTTCCTTGCAAAGCAAGCTTCCTTGATAAACTCCTCTTAACTAGGAGATATAGAGAATTTTTATGAATACACATAATGTTTACAATCTGTACATAATATATATATATAGTATATATACATTTCTGTATAATTACATTCTGCACCTGAATGACATGACTGTGATAAGGCTGTGATAAGAGTTCCCACAGGCTGTGCCCCACTCCCACCTCCCCCCACCCCACCACTTTACCCCCAAACAGTCACTGAGACAACAACTTGGTTAAATGGCCCCTTTGGGCCTTTTTTTAACAAATAACGTAAATATTAACTCTTTCATGAAATAACCATAAAATAACCATAAATAACAATATACAAACACATAATCAACAAATAATAACAACTTACAAATAATAACAAATAACTGTAACCAATACATTAATAAAACATCCTTTTCCTAATACACACCCCCTGGTTACTGGTCCTCGAAGGCCCCACTATTGTAACCCCTTGCACATAATGGGTCTGCACCGCCGAGATATGTAATGCTCCAAGCCGCACCTCAAGCTCAGGAACGATACCAGCAGCACTCCCAGCCCTACCACAAAACAATTTAACATTCCCAACAACAACCTTACCGAGGGTCCCATACCATAGATGAGACCCTCACCCCCACTGAAACAGTCCAATACAATTCCTTCCCTCCCAGGCAGGTGGGAAAAACTTCTTTCCTTCTCTCCATCACGCTGAAAAAAGACCCTCCCTTTCTGGCTCACCCTGCACGTCACTCCCGGCATATGAATTCAGCAACCCCCCCCCTTCTCTATGTTAACACCCATCCCTTCCCAGTCATGCAGGCCTTCCACTGATTTTTCACTTCGTTCCCTGCTCCAGGCCTCACAATATTGAGAATAGGCATGTCCCTATGTGTCAACAGTTCGCATTTAGGGATGAGCGAGCGAGATTTGTAAGTTCAATCTTGCGGCAAATCGGGCCTTTCTCCCTTACCGAACATTTAAGCAAGAACTGCCTTGTGATTCGCCATGAGGTAGTGTTCTCGCCGAACAAATAAGGGGAAATGCAGGGGGGGGAACGGTGACTTTTCCTGCGAGAATGGCATGGCAGGATGCACAGCAAGGCCCAGCAGCCCAATCAGGAGAGATCTGAGCACAGGCATATATACAGGGAAGGAGGGAGGGGTTAGTCAGGGGTTAGTTCTGTGTCAAGGAAAGAAGCAGGGAGAGAAGTGCATTGTTACAGGGACAGGTTAGAAGCCTTCTGTATATCTTGAAATATACAGATTGTGCAGTTTTTGATGCTACCTCTTGCTATCTATCAAAAAAGGCAAAAACATTTATGTCCTACTCTCCAAAAAAAACTCCCTGGGAGTTTGCCACTGTAGGACAGCAGCAGGCAGCAGCACAAGTTGTCAAACAGGTCTAAAATGTGTGTGGAGCACCAGTACGCTGGTAGATTTATTGAGTGGGCGTACTACAATCATGCAGCCACGTCATGTGGAGAGTATTGTGTACTGGGTCTCAGGGGCCTCAAGTGAACCCGGCTCTTCTTCTGCAGCAGCAGCAACCAGCAAAGCCATGACAGGAGCAAAGACAGGACTTAGCATGGCTAATGTGCCTGTACCTCCTGATGACTCTCCGTTGTTGTTTGACGAACGGCCTGAGGATCTGTCATTGTGAATTTCTGAGCAGGAGGCAGACTTTGAGACCCTTGGAGAGTATGGTCAGCACTTGCTGGGCGAGGGTTCTGCTTCAGTGGCTGCATTTGCAGAGGTTGGCTTAGATGAAAATGAGGATGATGATGACCGTGATGTCACAATGAAGGGTGCGTATCAATCTGCACCCTGTGCCACAGGCAGATTGGCAGAGGACAGGCCAGATCACATTTGGGTACAACATCCCTGCTTTCCCACATGTGACACTTTCAGCTCCCCTAGCTCCCAGTCCCTTCAGCCCACTCTACCAGAGTTCTGCGCAAGAATATGGCTATGGGCCCAACCAACAAAAAAGTAATTGAGCTCAATTCGCATCCAGCCAAACTATAGGCTTTGCAGCTACTTCCTGTGGTGGGTTGTGGGGGATTGCTCGAGGTAGCAGGGATTAAACCGGTACAACAAGAGGCAGAAATGCTCAAATCAACTTAAAAGTCCAGGCTCTTGCCTGTAGGCTTTATTCTGACAGCCATTTAACAAAAGCAACAAACAAACAAAGGCCCGGCTGGGCAACTAGCTACCTCATGTTATCTCTCTGTCCAACTTGTAAGCCACAGTGGTACACAGTCCATGCAAATGTGATAAACAGAATCCACTCACAGTTCATGCAGTCTTGGTAAGCTTAGTCCAAAGTCTCCTCTGCAGCTCTAGGAAACCTATGGCATAATTTCTATATCAGGATATTTCCACTCACGGTTGAAGTATTGTTTTCCCACTGGCTTTCCTGGAGCTCTGTCCCCTTCTCCTGCAGCCTGGAACCCACTCTGGCCCCTTTTCCTGCCAGGAACAGACTCTGATTCCCTTCACATCCTGGAACCTTCTTCCTCTCAGCCTCTGACTGCTCACTTCAGTCTCTGACTGCTCACATCTCCAGTCTGGATCCCTCTGGCTCTCTCTCAGCCTGGATTCCTCTGGCTCTCTCTTAGCTCAGCTGATTACTCTTCAATCAGCTTCTTGCTGATCACTTGCTGCAGCCTCTTGCTGACCACATCTTCCCCTCTTGCACGTGAGTGCAAGTGCATATATTCCCCCCCTTCACTTCCCTTGGCCAGCTCCAGGGCCCTAAAGAACCTAGTTTGTTCCTAAAACCTATTTACCATTACAATTCTCTTTTCCCTGAAGCCATTTTACCACTTTCCCTGACATTTTAGGGACACCCCCTGTGAGGTTGGACACATTATTCCAATACAATTAACCCTTGATAGGGCACTAGGGTATCTGCACTGCCCTACATTTTCTTGCTCCGTCCTTTCTGTAGGCTGGCATTGAAGACCTATCTGTATTTCTTTTTCTAGGCCAACAAACAAACACACAAAACAATTTCTTTTTTTTAGAGACCCGGTGCTCTGGACCAAGTTGTCTCTGGTATCTTTACTACGTGTTTGAACCTTCTTGCTTGGACCGCACTTTCTGCTTTTGTCCAGGTTTCTCCCTTTGCACTTTCAAGCTCTGCATTTTTGCCTTGAAGAGTTTTCTCTAGCTGTACAATCTCTTCTGCCCTCTGCTGATGTTCCTGCTTTAGTTCCATGATAAGTTTCTCTGCGGCCGCCTCCTGTTGTTGGAATTTATCAGGATCATCTAGTGTTCCCTCCAGCTCCTCTTCCAACAGGCGCCTCTCTTTCAAAATTTCTTCTTGCATATTCTGCAATTCCTGACGCAGGAAATGGGAAGTCAAGCTCTGTTCATTTATCTGAGATGCTACAATTTCCAGTTTACGCTCATATTCCTCATCTTTGCAGTTCCAGTCTGAGTATTTGCTCTTGGGAATTTGATTGGTAATTCTCTAGGTTTTTATTTTCTCCTTTGAGTTCCTCAAATACAACTTGGGTTTGGTTTAATTCCTCTGCCAAACTTTCATTTTGAGTGGCCACCTCTTTATGATTTTCCTCAAGAAGAGAGTTCTTTTCTTTAAGGGATTTAAAAGCTGCTTTTGATGTAGCTAAACTTTTCTGCAGTGTTTCAATTTGTTCTTGAAAGCTGGCTTGAAGACAGAGGATCTCCTTGTCTTTTGCATCCAGTTTATTCTTTTCCCTTTGGAATCCTTTATCTTTTTCCGGTTTCTGTCTCAGGTTTGGCGTAGATCGATGCAAAGCATGTTTGCGCAGCCGCACAGGAGATGTTGGTTGCTCTCTCTCAGTATCTGCTTGACCTTCAGCATTAGAGTTTTTTTCTTTTCTACTGAACCTTTGAGATTTCTCAAAAGACACGGGTCCCTTGAAACCATCAGTCATCTTTACATCATACGATCCAGGAGCAGGACCACAATCAACATTTTTATTGAACCTTTTGATAGGAGCCTTCGAGAAGGACATGGTTGCTGTCGCTGTAATCTTCAATCCACTATGTGTAAACCGAACATGACAAATATTGCATTCATACAGCTTCTCCCCAGCAACATTTGCCCCAGAGTCTTCATTTTCATCAAAGTCACAAACTGCGGCAGCCTCTACATTTCCTATGTAGAGGACAGTTTCGGCCTCTTCCTCTTCACTACTGTCACCAACAGCTACAGGCTCCCTACTGGCCACATAACTGATGGCCTTAACCGCTTCATATTCAATGTCCCCAATAGCTACGGCCCCTACACTGTCCATGTGAGGGGAAGCCTCAGCATCTTCACATTCATCAATAGTTGGAGCCTCTACAGTCTTAACCTCTTCATATTCACCAATGTCTGCAATAGCTACAGCTTCTACACTGTCCACATAGGTGATGGCCTCAACCTCTTTCTCTTTTGTCCCTTCATTCTCTTGATCTTCAGACTCAACTGAAACAGGATCCCATCCTTTAACTTGGACTTCAGTAAGCGGAAACTTTTCCCCAGTCCACACAAGAACACATTCATCAGCCTGCACCTCAGTCAGCACTGAAACATCTTCCACAGTAATACTTTCAGCAGTCTGACCTTCACATGAAACAGGGACACTTATTTCAGCCTGCCCCTCTTCACCAGATTCCACTGTATTTGGAATATCAAGTTTAGATGCCTCTGCCACAAGAGAAACCAAAGTAGATACAACAGTAATGTCTTATACTACTTCTGTCCCACCACTGTCTAAAGTTTCTTCAACCACTTTGACATCAGCAGAATTTTGTAAATCTTCGCTTGATTTATCAAAAACTGCATCTGAAACAAGACAGGCAATTTTCTCTTCGGCTGCTATGGAGTTACATTCTGTCTCCTGATCATTAACAGTATTTGTTTGCTCCAGGGTAGGCACACAAAATTTTACTTCCCAATTTTGTGCTGCCAGTTGCTGCACCACCTCAGTCAGCATTTTTTGATTCTCCACTGGCATTCATGTCAACCACTTCATGATGCAAACTAGCAATATCGTCGACCTTCCTACTGCTTCTGGCACCACAGACAGACGCAACAGTGCTGGTGCACAAAAAATCTTGGTTTGGCCCTTCTACGTTTAATTACAAATTACATATAATTGCATTACACACTTCGGGGTGGCATTGACGATGCACTATACCCAGCTCTGGATGCCAGTTACCAATGCCGTCCGCCCTCCGTCTCAGGGCCCACCGCCTCCACCTCCTGCTGTTGCTGCTGCCGTCTGTCAATTACTCCATTCACAAAAGTTGTATTACACACTTCTGGGTGTCATTGACGATGCACTACACCCAGCTCTAAATGCCAGTTACCAATGCGGTCCACGCTCTGTCTCAGGGTCCACCCCCTCTTCCTCCTGCTGCTGCTGCTGTCGCCTGTCAGTACTCCATTCACAAAAATTGTATTACAGACTTCTAGGTGGCATTGACGATGCACTACACCCAGCTCAAGATGCCAGTTACCAATGCGGGCCCCACTCTGTCTCAGGGCCCACTACCCCCTTCTCCTGCTGTTGCTGCTGCCTGTAAGTACTCCATTCTCTAAAATTGTACACTTCTGGGTGACATTGATGATGCACTACACCCAGTTCTAGATGCCAGTTACCAATGCGGTCTACGCTCCGTCTCAGGGCCGACTGCCTCCTCCTCCTCCCTGTGAGTGCATATTGACATACCTGACTCTAATCCAGTGTCTGTTTTGTTGCTCTTGTGTATTTTGTTGCCCTCTGTTGAGTCAGTCGTTCCAAAGGTGGGATTTTTTTTACGTTATTCTGATCATCTCTCTGCCTCCTCATGGCTGGACTTGTAGGATGCATTTTCCCCCAGGGTCAAATAAAACATGTTGATGGATGGACATTCCAGAATGATCCTCATCCCCAAGGTCATCTGTTTATTTGCCTTTACTGCTTGCTTATCATATTTCAAAATCTTCCTACTTACATTCAGATGACCAATGGATACAAATTTGGTCAAGGGTAGTTCCTAGTTCTACCTGTATTTTCCATAATTCCTACAAGGTTTTATTTTACTTATATGGTATTATACTCCTTCTGGAATCTCCAAATTCTACCCAAACTCCTCTTTTCTTTGCTTTCCTGGCTGTGGAGCTTTAGGCACCTACTATAATGTATGGTGGACATGTCCCCTCATACAGCATTTCTACACTGCAAATTACTGTTTCAATAATTTCATGTGCCCTTATCCTGGCCAGGACCTCCTGGACCTTTCTCATCTATCAATCCATTTCTCATATTTTTGTGTCACTAAATTAAGGATTGTTAAACTAGGGATGTCTTTGCACTTAAGCTTCGGAGAAGTGAAAGATTGTATGCAGGATATACTGTATATACTCATTATAAGCTCACAGCCATTTTGGCCAATTAATATGAGAAGTTTTGGTTTATATGGCAACCTTGGACTGAATTTTTCATATCCTGGAATGTTAAATTACTCATTACTCCATATCTAAGGTTCTGTTGTTTACCACTTGTTTCTTTGATATTGCGATTTGACATGTTGGTCCCACGCTAAGAATCTACACCCTGCCCACCCCCTGCCACCTATCTGCCTTAGCCCCCACCGTTTTTTCAACCCTTCATTGTGTATGCGCTGTTGTATGTATTTTTTATAGAGTTTTATCTTGGTTTTGAATTAAATGGTATGTTTTTATTTTTTTTCTCAAAAACATCACTCAAAATCATTACTCATAAATAAAGAGCAAAGACATGTATTCTGCAAATCATTTATTTATGTTGCTGCAGCCATGTTTAGATCCGTAAAGCACTTATGGAGCAAGCAGACGAACAAAGTTTGCATGTTTACACTGTGGATCTTCTGCAACAAACACAATGTCTAGAACTTACCTATATTTAAATATAGTCATTTATAGACTTATCTATCAGTAAGTAATCAAGACCTCACCAACATTTTCTTAGCAGATGATGAGCAACAGAAACACCTTTAAAGACAAGGATACCAAAAAAAAGCAACACAATCAAGCTAAAGTTTTTACAACATTCATAATATGTAGCAAATATAATATAGATAATGTTACATTGGTATGTTCAAATGACAGAATTAAGGGAATCACCAACTTGCACAACCCTTCTTCTTCTTCTTCTTCTTCCTCTTTGAGCTTTATTGTACAGAGTTTGATATGAATTTACAATTATTTATTAAGGAGAACCAGTTACAATTTAGGCGGGACATTTGGATTTTTCTTTATCAGGTTTTATTTCTGTCAGTTAACCAATTGGTGCATATTTTCCCTCCTTTCCATGCCCTGACACCAGGATAACAGATGGAGATTTTTGTACCAGAGTAGGAAGGTAGGATTATCAATAGGGGTATTGTCAGTAGTTATATAGTCGGTATAAATTTACCATAATTTTCCCTCTAGAATTGTGGGGAAATCACCCCTCTATAGCTTTTCAGATGATTAACCCTTTAAAGGTTTCTTAAATTCACATTACAGAAGGCGGGGGGGGGGGGGGGGGGTACATCCTATGTAACAAGGGCTCTTCAGAGGAACAAGAATCTACTACTGGCTGCTTTTGTGTAGAATAGAACCATGTGATTCAAGCATTCAAAGTTAAACAAAAGATTAGTGATCAGTATTTGCTGAAGACAGCTATGATATGCTCTTTGTTTTCGGGAATGTAATCACTGACACCTGAAAAGACAAAGGAGAATGTGGTAAGGTAAGCTGTACGGGTTCATAATGTAAATTATAAAGAAGAACTACTCTGAAAGTATGACCAAGTAGCCCCCCCCAGAAATACAAACTTGTATATATCCCACACCACCACAACTCCTGGGGTTCATTTGGAACCACAAAGCCTCCTCTTTTTTGTAGGAATGAATTAATTCCTACATTTACATGGTTACATAGTTACATAGTAGGTTAGTTTGAAAAAAGTTCAACCACTAGGGAAATAAGCATATCCCATATATAAAACCCTAAAAGACATAGTTGGTCCAGAGGAAGGCAAAAAAAAACCCTGGTACAATTTTCTTCAACAGAGGAAAAAAATTCCTTCCTGATTCCATGAGGCAATCGGATGTTCCCTGATCAACAGTCACTGTTATGTTTATTTTAAAGCCTTAATACCCAGTTATATTCTCTGCTTCTAGAAAAGCATCCAGCTTTTTCTTAAAGCAATCTATAGTAGTTGTTAAAACTACTTCCTGAGGGAGCTGATTCCACATTTTCACAGACCTTACAGTGAACAATCCCTTCCTTACCTGGAGCTTAAACTTTTTTTTCTCCAGAAGCAAATAGTGCCCTCTTGTTCTTTGTAATGATCTCAAAGTGAATAATGGGGAAGAGAGTTCTCTATATGGACTGTTTATATATTTATACAGGGTGATCATATCCCCCCTTAAATCTCTCTTCTCAAGGGAGAATAGATTCAGTTCAGCTAATCTCTCCTCATAGCTGAGCTCCTCCATTCCTTTTATTAATTTAGTTGCCCTTCTCTGCACTTTCTCCAATTCAGCAATGTCCTTTTTGTGAACTTGTGTCCAAAACTGGATTGCATAATCCAGATGTGGTCTGACCAATGCTTTGTACAGTGGCAGGATAATGTCTCCATCTCTGCAGTCTATTCCTCTTTTAATACAAGAAAGTACTTTGCTAGCTTTAGATATTGGAGCTTGGCATTGCATGCTGTTAGTAAGTCTATATTCTACCAGAACCCCCAGATCCTTTTCCATTGCTGAGTCCCCCAAATGTATTACCCCTAGACAGTATGAAGCATGCATGTTGTTAGCTTCCAAGTGCATAATTTTACATTCATCTATATTAAATGAATTTTGCCCCTTGGCTGACCAATCAAACAGTACATCCAGGTCTGCATGTAGATTATAGACATCCTGTATGGACATAATTCAATTACATAGTTTGGTGTCATCTGCAAATACAGAAATGGTACTTTTAATCCCAAACTCTATAATATTTATAAAGATGTTAAACAGTAAAGGTCCCAACACTGAATCCTGGGGGACACAACTAATAACCTTAGGCCATTCAGAGTATGAATCATTAATTACAACTCTCTGGATGCGATCTTTAAGCAAGTCCTCTATCTATTTACTGATTGTTTTTTCTAAACCTATCGACCCTAACTTGCATATTACCCGTCTGTGGGGTACAGTGTCAAATGCTTTAGCAAGGTCCAAGTACACTTTATCAACTGCTATTCCATTGTCTACCTGTTTACTTACTTCCTAATAAAAAGAGAGTAAATTTGTTTGACAACTTCTGTCTTTCTTAAAGCCATGCTGAGTATAATTTATAATATTATTTTCTAGCAGAAACTTCTCTATGTGGTTCAAACTCTCTAAGACCTTTCCAATAGGTCTGTAGTTACCCGATAATGACTTTGCTCCCTTTTTGAAGATTGGAACCACACTGGCCTTACGCCAATTCATCAGAACTTTGCCAGTGACTAAAGAGTCTTTAAAAATGAGAAAAAATGGATTTGAAATAACAGAGCTCGGCTCTTTCAGGTTCTGGTGCTTTGTCAACCTTAATTTTTCCCAGGTGTTTCTCTATGATATTAATTGTGAGCCATTGTGACTCATTTTAGGCAGTGACATTGCTATTATGAATTTGGACTTGAGCTCTGCCACTTTACTTTGTGTACACAGAGCTAAAAAAGTGTTTAGTAAATCTGACTTGTCTTTATCCCCAGTTACTAGCCCAGAGACATCCTTTAACCTCCTTAGCGGTTCATTTCTTTGAGGTTTTATATGTCTAAAAGTGGTACATTGTTTTTCATGAAAATTTATTTTACAGTATAATATAATAGTATGAGTATAATAAAGTTTGAAACACAAAATCATTTAAAAACAATAAATTAAATAAACTAAAAAATCTTTATATTTAAAAAAATGTATTTTTTTTAAATAAAAAAAAAATACACAATATACTCATACTATTATATATGCTGTAAAATAAATGTTCTTGAAAACAATGTACTGCTTTTACACATAAAAATCCAATGCATTGCATTCAATACAGTTATTTTGTATTGAATGCAATACAAATGGATTTTGAATTTCCCGCCCTGCCCGGCCGGGACGTACATACACACCGATGTCACCGGGAACTCCCCCGGTGACTCATCGGATGCAGAAGCAGGAAGGAGAGAGAAGACGGAGATTGCGGTGCTGGACGGCGGGGGACCCTGGCGGATCAGGTAAGCGGTGTATTTACTAACCTTCCATAGGTGTTCCTACCTCAAGTGTGACTCGGGATAGCACTTTTAGCAACTTTTTTCTACCCTGATTCACTCTTGGGGTTACCGCTAGGGAGGTTAAGGGGCCTACATGCTCAGATCTGATCTTTTTGCAATTAATACATTTTTTGGGTGTTCTCCTTACTTTCCTTTGCAATCAGTCTTTCATTTTGAAGTTTTGCACATTTTATCTCCTTTTTACATCTTTGTTATATTCTTTATAGATTTCAAATGATGAAGGTGATCCCTAATTTTAATATATGGAATGCTTTTTCTTGTTCCTTATGGCTTTTATAACATTAGCTGTGAGCCACATAAGTTTTAATTTTAGCCTCTTAAACTTATTACCCATTGGAATATATTTTTCAGTTTGCTTTTGTAGAACAGACTTGAAGCATTCCCATTTCTGTTTTGTGTTCTTTGAGGACAATATTGTCTCCCAGTCCAAGTCACAGAGAGCCGCCCTTAATAATGGAAAATTTGCTCTCTTAAAATGAAATGTTTTTATCTTTCCTGTTTTTGCTTCCTGTTTACAGCTTACAATAAATGAAATCATATTATGGTCACTGCTACCTAGATTCTCTTTTATTTGCACCTTTGCACTGCATTGTTAGAAAGAACCAGGTCCATCAGAGTATAATTTCTAGTTAGGGGTTCTATAAACTGTACCATAAAATTATCTAGTATTAAATTCACAAATTTCTTCCCTTTTGCTGTTCCTGTAGTGCCATTACTCCAGTCCAGTGTTGCTCATGCCACAGGCAATAGCGTAGCCTTTGAGGTCCTTTTCTTCAGCTTGAAACCTAGTTCCCTAAACTGATTTTTAAGGATCCTCCATCTTCCATCTATATTGTCATTGGTTCCAACATGGACCAAAACAGCTGGGTCCTGTCCAGCTCCTCCCAGTAGTTTTTCCACCACATTTCGAACCCTGGCACCAGACAGCAAACCATTCGGTTGAAGGGATCCGGGCGACAAACTATTCTATCCTATTCTATCCTATTCCTGGTGTAGGGGGAAAGGATTTTAGGTTACTATAAGGATTTACCAGTCAAAAGGACACAACTCCCAAATGCACAATATCAGACTCCTGTACTTGTTCCTAACAAGTAGACTTTTAATGAATTGGAGTTTGAAAAAACTGGAGACTGATATTGTGCATATTGTGCATTTGGGAATGGTGTTTGCTTAACTGTCAGTTTTGTTTTAAACACTTTTTTCCTTGCTGACCTCCAAGGGGGAGTGGTCAAGGCTTCACAGGTAATTTAAGTTCCTGGGGCACTCATTTTAAACTTGCTCACTGTTTGGCTTGTGAGTCAAGTGGACTTTTAATCAAGTTAGAAAAAACAGGAGTTGGAAAGCAAAAGGAGTTAAAGCCCTTAAGTAAATAATTATAACTCCTTTATAACAAGCAAACATTGTTACTGGGAAAATGAGTGGTAGCAAGGTGGAAGGTTTGGTTCAGTGCACAGTCTGTCACATGTATGCACAAATGGAGCCACAGCTCCTTTTTGAATACCGCTGTGACAGATGTGTGCAAGTTGCCTTTCTGGTATCTCACATTGGAGAGCGGGAGAAGAGCATTGCAACACTGAAATCACTGGATCACCTTGAGAGGGGTCTCCTGCTCACTGAGCAGTCAGTTAATGGCTTAGATGTGGAGGGTGGAGAGGTTATTCAGGATAAGCATGTAAGGGTTTGGGTTAATATAACTAGAGGAAGTGGTAGGGGCACCCAGAAAATGAAGGCCAGCTCTGGGTTTGAGCACCCCAACATGTTTGCTAAGTTATGTGAAGATGTGCAGGTGGCGGACCCAGTGGAGGCAACTCTACATGTTACTGCTACCCCTAACAGCCGGGAGAGCAGCCTATCTAGTAGTGGTGGGGAGGGAAACGCAGGAAAGAAAAGATAAATGGTAGTCTTAGGGGATTCTATCATCAGGAGGACTGATAGAATAGTTTGTCGCCTGGATCCCTTCAACCGAATGGTTTGCTGTCAACCGAAGGGTTTGGTTTCATAGAACACTGGGCTGACTTTTAATTGGGATACAACCTGTATGCCAGAGATGGTTTGCACCTAAATGAACGGGGGTCTGCTGTGCAATTGCAAAGGAAAGGGAAAGATTTTGGGGAATGGTGGAGGGATATTTAAACTAGGACAGAGGGGGGTTGGACAGTCAAATAAGGTGGCAGAAAGGTTAGTCAGGGGTCAGACACTAGTGGAGGGTGGATTGGGGATAGTTGGGGGAGGATTATGGATAATTGTAAGGAGCTTCCCATGTTACAAACAAATATTGGATTGTGCAGTACTAGTTTTACTGAAAAACAAAATGATCTGGCAAACAATGATGGTAAAAGCAGCAATGGTTTAAAGAGCCTGTTCACCAATGCTAGAAGTCTAGCAAACAAGATAGGGGAGTTGGAAGCCTTAATGAGTGAGGAGAATTATGACTTAGTTGGTATTGCTGAATCCTGGCTTTGTTCTTCGCATGACTGGGCTGTCAGTATTCCTGGGTATACTCTCTTTTGTAAAGACAGAGTGAAATGAAAGGGCGGTGATGTCTATCTGTATGTGAGAAGTGATCTAAAAGAGAATGTGAAAAAAGAATTTGCAGATGGAACAAGCGATGAGGTTGAGGCATTATGGGTGGAGTTGAATGTGGGGTTGAATAACACACAATTAAAGATTGGAGTCTGCTATAGGCCCCCCCGTGCTAAGGAAGAAATAGAAAATCAACTACTAGCACAGATAGAAAAAGCAGCAAAAAGTGGAAGTGTTTGATTCATGGGAGATTTCAACTACCCTGACATTGACTGGAGTAATGGCACTACAGGAATAGCAAAAGAGAGGACATTTGTGAATTTAATACAAGATAATTTTATGGTACAGTTTATAGAAGCCCCAACTAGAAATGATACTCTGCTGGACCTAGCTCTTTCTAACAATGCAGAGCTTATAACAAATGTGCAAATAAAAGAGAATCTGGGTAGCAGTGACCATAATATGATTTCATTTAATGTAAGCTGTAAACAGGAAGCAAAAACAGGAAAGATAAAAACATTTAATTTTAAGTTAGCAAATTTTCCATTATTAGGGTGGTTCTTTGTGACTTGGACTGGGAGACAATATTGTCCTCATAGAACACAGAACAGAAATGGGAATGTTTCAAGTCTGTTCTACAAAACAAACCGAAAAATATATTCCAATGGGTAATAAGTTTAAGGGGCTAAAATTTAAACCTGTGGTTTACAGCTTATGTTAAAAAGCCATAAGGTACAAGAAAAGGGCATTCCAAAAATATAAAAATGAAGGATCACCTTCATCATTTGAAACCTATAAAGAATATAACAAAAGATGTAAAAAGGAGAAAAAAATTTGCAAAACTTCAAAATGAAAGACAATTGCAAAGGAAAGTAAGGCAAACCCCCAAACATTTTTCAAATATATTAATAGCAAAAAGTTCAGATGAGCATGTAGGCCCCTTAAAGGATGTCGCTAGATTGGTAACTGGGGATAAAGACAAGACAGATTTACTAAACACTTTTTTTAGCTTTGTGTACAGGAAGGAAAATGGCAGAGCTCAAGTCCAAATTCATAAAAGCAATGTCACTGCCTTAAATGAGTCACAATTGCTCAGAATTGATATGATTGAGAAACAGCTGGGAAAAAAATGAAGGTTCATGGATTACATCCACAAGTCCTCAAAGAGCTGAGCTCAGTTATTTCAAAGCCATTATTTCTAATTTTTAGAGACTCTTTAGTCACTGGCAAGGTACCCATGGATTGGCGTAAGGCCAATGTGGTTCCTATCTTCAAAAAGGGAGCAATGTCATTACCAGGTAACTACAGACCCGTTAGTTTAACGTCCATAGTTGGAAAGGTCTTAGAGAGTTTGATAAAGAGCCACATAGAGGAGTTTCTGCTAGAAAATAATACTATAAGTGATAGTCAGCATGGCTTCAAGAAAGACAGAAGTTGTCAAACAAATTTACTCCCTTTTTATGAGGAAGTGAGTAAACAGGTAGAGAGTGGAAAAGCAGTTGATATAGTGTACTTGGACTTTGCTAAAGCATTTGACACTGTACCCCACAGATGGTTAATATGCAAGTTAGGGTTGATAGGTTTAGAAAAGTCAATCTGTAAGTTTGTAGAGAATGTAAGTATGTATGTTGATCAAGTAAGTAGTAAGTAACTATGTATGTTGATCAAAGAGCCACTTGTTTCAAAAGCCAAACAATGAGCAAACACTATTCCTTTAATTTTCAGTGGGCTGAATGTTTTCTGTATTAGCTAATCTCTTTTCGTTATCCTATTCTGAAAATATAGTAGTTCTGTCCTTTAGGTCTTGTTTATAATGTGGCTACTGTTTCTGAAGTGTGGCCACATTTGGGACATAGCCTTCAGTGTCGAGCGTTGAAGGGTGGAGTAGTCGCAATGGTTGATGAAGGCACCCACCAAGCACAAGCGTGGCCACATGTTAGACATGGCCTTCAGTGTTGAGCCTTGAAGTATGGAGGAGTCACAAGAGTTGTTGAAGGCACCCACCAAGCCTAAGTGTGGCCACATTTTGGAGAGTGCTTTCAGTCTTGAGCCTTGAAGGTTGGCGGAGTCACAGGGGTCATTGAAGGCACCCACCAATCATTGTGATGAGCGTTTAGCAGGTAGCTGGTGCTTGGGAACCACTGAAGAATCACATCATCCAACACAAAACAAGCCTTAATTTTTTTTTCAGATTTTGAAACAATCATTCATCAAGTAAGGCCCCTCAAAATATGCTTTAGCTTCAGTTGTAAAATGCTTAACAAAAATATAAAAGTAAAAGGGCATCTATAGTACCCTTACAAGGACTAGAAGGTCTGTAGAAGCGTATACATATCTGTACACATCAATTAATTGATCTAATGCTGCTACCCTGAATCCCAACAGTCTGCCTATATATGTGTGTAGGACTCTTGGGAGATTTATTTCTGGGAGGCCATACCTACATCATTAGGAAATTAATTTTAAGCAGGGAGCAATAAAAGCCTGGTGCAATAAAAAATGATAGGCTAAAGAGGGTAAATATGGGTAAAGACTGGCTTAAAAAGGAATGGAAGGGGTTTAAAAAAGCTTGCTGAAAGTTCCATAAATGCATAAGGCCCTTTTTACATTGTGGTAAGTTCGGTAAAAGGCAAGTAAACACAACACATGGTAATGATGCAACACTTGCAATTGTAGGATAATTAGTTACTTGGCACTTTTTGATGGACCTCCCTATAGCTTTTTTTCCCTATTTTTTTTGCATAATGAGGGGCCCTTGTGGCAGAAGAATAAGAACAGCATACCTAAATGAGGCTTCTGCAACCTTTTTACTGTCATGCTTGGTCATTGGCTTGCGGAGAGGTGGTGTGAGCCCTAAAATGGGCCAAGGCGCAGAGTCTAAGCAGTAACCAGGTTTTCTCCAGAGCCTCTGATGGTGAGGATCTTGCGCCGCTGGTTACTGTCAGGTTGCGGTCCTTGGGCACACCAAAGTGGGCAAAGCACGGTACCAAATCACTAAGCAGAAAGATAGTCAAGGAAATCCGGGGTCAAGACAGACAGCAAGCAAGAGAGGTCAGGTCACACGCCAGGGGTCAATAGCCAGGGATCAAGGAGACAGACAGCAATGACACAGAGGCCACTGAGGGCACGAGGAACACAGGAGACACTGGAAACAGCAGGAGGTACAGGTGATGCAGGGATATCCACAGGCAGACAGGAACACAGGAACTGCACAGGAAAGTTGCCTGGGAACCAACAAACTAGACAACAAAGGGTTTACACAGGAGCTTGATACAGCAAACATTGGATTAAGCAGCAGGTGTACAGGAACTAGATTACAGAACTTGGGAGTTCGAGCCACTTAGTATAGACTTGTTGCACAAACAAAAAATACAGTTTGTGAGCTACCTCAGTAGCCAGGGCTGATCAAGAGGCTATTTCCTGATTGGCCAGCGGATTTGACGAAGTTGATAAAGCTTGGAAACATGGGCATGCCCAGCATCAGAACTGCAAGCATGCGCAGGAGAGTGATGCCTGTGCTTTAGTGAGGAAGAGGTGAGTGTGACATTTACAACCCATTTACATTCCTAAAATCCACCATATGTTTCCCATTCTTGTTGAAACATTTTTCATAACTAGAAATATCCCAGATTGTCCAAAATTTTAGGGACATGAAAACATTTAGCCCTTCCTAGTAATCTTCATTATGAACCCATAATGAAGGATGGGATAACCGTCTACTGAGGACTTACCTTGTTTCAGCAAATTTATGCCACTGAAAAACTGCCAGTACGTCTTATCATTATTGCTTCCGTCAAGTTGATTAATGGACGTAATGTAAACTCCCCATTCATATTTTTTATACTGGAAGCTGAGGAATAGAAAAAGTGGATAAAAAAGAATTACAAGGTACAACAGGTAAAAAAATGGTTATATTTATATTTTGAAGCAAACATTTATTGAAGTGGGGAAGGCTAATGTAGTAACAACTATACAAAAGTGGGATTTCTCCGAATTTAGAGAGTTCTTCTTCATTAGAACAAGAAGTGATCGATAATTTATTTTCTAATACTATCTCTTTTAAATAGGTAAATTCTTTGTATGTTAATATTACTGTCTTACTGTGACAACAACCCCTATGTCAAGCTCCACCCTTCGATATTTAGGGAAAAATATGCTTGATATAGGTTAGACAACAAGAAGGACGATGTCAGAATTATGGGGCCCTAGGAAAATTGGAGGGTGTGGGCACTTACTCATTTTCCCCTTGTCAGCCATATTGTTAAGAATTTTTAAATAGCTTAAGAGCCAAAGTTTTGGCACATCTACAACTCAGATAAAGCTTGTCTCATTTTCTGGCTGGAGGATTTCCCAGCACCATCTAGCCCTTTACTCACAAGCATGTCTATGCCTGGAGATAGGCCTGGGGCCCACTAAATGCAGAGTACAAAGCCACGCATGCAGAGTAAAGACAGGAATACAAAAACTAGCCAGGGTCAGAACACAGGAAATCAGTCCATCCAGCGCAGTACAAAGGGTGAGGCAAAAATTGAGTCAGGGTCACAAGCAGAGGTTGGTCCAGGCAGAATTCAAATGGGTAATCAGAAAACAAGCATAGATCAGCAACAGAAAAATACACAAAAACGGACGCCCTCCTGCAGTGAGGTATCGCCTGGGTACTGGGTACGCACGGAAGGCGACTCCTAACAGCTTTTTGTATGGAAATACGGAGAATTAGAAATCTAGGGGGGTTAATAAACTATAATTCCTAAAAATAAACATCATCACATTGTAAGTGTGCCTGGACTGAGGCCTGATAAACCCTCTGAGAATTTGCACACATGGCTCAATATCAAACATCAAACAATAAATTGCTTTTGTCTATGTTAAGCTGGAAGTTCTCACCTGAATTCCTTGGGGTTCAGTTCTTTAGCCTTTTCCATGACTTGCAGTAAGGCGGATCCCTCTGTCACTTCTACAGTAATGGAATACTTAAAATGCTCCCCAACTAAATCATTCACAATGGTGAATTCTACTGAGATAAGGGGAGCTACAATAAAGTAGAAAACAAAGTATGGGATGAGAACAGATACTGAAGAAGGATACATCTAAAAACCAATAATAAAGTATGCTATATGAAAATATCGCACATATTAACAGATGATTTCTAGAAAAATCCTAAAGATGTGCAAAAGGGTTAGACGACCTAAAGGTAATTGGTAAAATGGTAAGGTAAAATGGCTGTAGACAGAATACCTAGGCTTTTTGCTGGCTTCCAATATGTTTTAGATACTCCATACCTCCATCTCCAACTCTATCCACTGATCTGTATCCTGGTCCCCCTATTACATCCTATTCATAATATCCAATACAAAAAAAATCAAACAGGGATTGTGGAACTACTTATTATGAACAGTAGAGGGACCCATAAACCCATCAGCAGATTCCCAAGAATATAGAAGCAACTGCCCAATTGTTTAATGTTGAGTTTTGGTTGGACTGGCCCTTGCAATTAATTACCAATTGTATAATATCTCAAAACTAATTATAATTTGTTGGGGTTCACGTTTATAACCCTTGATTGGATATTTGAAATGCAAAATGCTCCTTTGATAAATCAGCCCCTAATATTGCATTAATTACTAATTATAAATGACTTAAAATTAGTTGAATGTCCACATGTGAAGCTCTTACCATCTTCTTGTGCTCCTATGCCTTTGAGGCACAACAGGCAAGCCACACCAAGCAGATACACCTGCATGCTTCTTGTTTTTTCCAAACCTGTATACCTATGCTTCCAACTCTTCTTTATATACCCACGTGACCACCCAGATATGCCCCCCCCCCCTTTTTAAACCAATGTACGGTGGAACATACGTCACTCTCCTTAAATTTTATCATTTCATCAGCTCAGCAAACAAAACGTATTTGGAGACCAGGTTTTCCAGGAAAGATTTGAGGCTGTGTACATTACCTGATAGACTGCTTCATAATTTAACATTTTTTAACATCCTACAAGGTTAACTGTAACATACTATAGGGGACTCTATGCCTTAAAGTGCATATCAAAGCAAGGCACACTGATGCCTAAATACCTTCCCACATAATATGTGAAGGAAAAGGGCTACTATGATATGTATTCCTAGGAAATAAGCTCCCTGCAGCTTCCCCTGCAAGAATAAATATAAACCTGGGGTAATGCTAAAAGGTGGAATAAACTTTTTTTTTGTTACTGGAACAAAAGCAAATTTAGAATTTTAAGCACATGTAGAAAAGTCTGCTTTTATTACTATGGATTGGATTTCATAGTTGAGACTTTGAAGATTTTAGGGACTCTGGAAGAATGCCTGGAGATTCTTCCAAGCATAGTCACCACAAAAAAAAATCAAAAAGGCTTCTACACCCACATAGAAAAAAAGTAGTCGGGACAGGTTTGTCTTTCTCTGTATCTTCTATGCTTGTAACTGCATATAGATTTGTGGCTTATATATGCGAGTTTTCAAGTATACTTTATTATTTTTTTTTTTTTCCATTTTGATTGAACTTGATGGCACTGGCTTCAACAGGTGCCCTTCTGGCCTCTCTTAGTTCTTGTATTCTATTGACAGCAACACATTTTGTGCACACATCTTTACAAAGTAAACATAGTACCAACAAAGCATGAAAGGGACCACAAATAAATTTCCAACTGACTAACTTAAACTAATACTTTAAAGGGATATGGTTATGCAGTGAAAGTGTGTAGCATTAAATGAAACATATGACTTTAGATGTGATGCTCTGTGCTTTCACTGAATGAAAAAAATAAATTACCATCGCTATATAGACACGGCAGTTGTTTCACAGAGACATAGCTATGACCCCACAAGAAAGGCAGCAGCTGGGCTGCAGCAATAGGCAATGCAAATGTCTTCTGGGGTATTAAGTCAATCAATTTCTGTATCGTTGCAGCACAGTCCCAGGAGTCCAAGGAGTAACATGGGTGTGCAGCTAAGAAAGCCTAAAAACAATGGAGACAAGATTTTAAACCAGGGTGATGTAATGCTAAATACAGTGTTTCTTAACCAGGGTTATGTGGAACCTTAGGGTTCCTTCAGCGTTCAGTAGAGGTTCCTTGAGTAATTTGTGCCTATCAGGTTGGTTATACTGTAAGCCAGAAAAGCCATTCTTTCCAATGGCCAGCAATGTAGGAGGCATTCTTGCTACTTACCACCTTGCTGTTGGGTAAGCACAATTTTATTTTTTATCAATTATGTTTCACCAACAATAATGTTTTACCAGTTACGGCTTGGCAGATGATCAAAAACATATTACATGCGATAAGTTCTAGTTTAGACTACCTAATTAGGTGGCACTGTGTTTAACTACCCAGGAACTAAGACAATGGCCAGTGCTTGACCAGTACTGACCAATGATCATCTTTTAACCAGCATTAACAGGGTACACATATACCAGTATACACATATACTGGTATATGTGTACCCTGTTAATGCTGGTTAAAAGATGATCATTGGTCAGTACTGGTCAAGCACTGGCCATTGTCTTAGTTCCTGGGTAGTTAAACACAGTGCCACCTAATTAGGTAGTCTAAACTAGAACTTATCGCATGTAATATGTTTTTGATCATCTGCCAAGCCAATAAATTGGGGGACTCCTTGGATGAATGCAAGTCACCTCGGCAAGTATTTTTGCTATATCTAACTTTGTTACTGCATTATTTTATCTATCTTTATTATGAAATAGTATAATCTTAAAATTTTACTTGCAAGTCTCTGTGTTATCTCTCTTTGTACACTTCAAATATCTTCAAATCACTTTAAATAACACATCAATAAACTGTCACAAATTATATCTGTGACATAACACATGCTAACGTACTGTGAGCTATGGATATATTAGTTAATGAAGGGCCTCACTTTCAGGGACCTGAAAGTTATTTCAAGGGTTCCACAATGTTAGAAAGGTCGAAAAAGACTGGCTTAATCTCCACTCTGCACTCCACTCTTTTGATTGTATAACAAATTTAGTGTCCTCCCAGTTCTTATCTTGGACAACAAACAAATTCTGCTTTTCAGCTGAAATGGTTGCCATTTCCTAATCTTTCACCCCTTAAAATATGTTGAGGAACCACCAAGCTTTCTCATTATCTTTAAATCAAATGAGACTGGTTCAAAAGTTTCATTGCAATATTTCGCAAGTTGTGTGATTTTGGTCAGCGCTGAGATGCCCCATGCCATATCTGATAGTCGGTTGCTTAAGAGGCATTTGGAAGACATTCTGGAAATATTTGTAACTTTTCAAACTTTCTTAGATAAATGTGAAGTTTATTTGTCCTAGAATGCATAGTACATGGAGTAGGTGTAGTCTCGCTAGGATTTGTCTTATATTACTGGTAGGGTAACCAGATAAAAATAATGAAAAAATGTGTGAAAACAGAAACCAAATCAGCTACCACTCATAGGAGCTGCTATACAATAAATTGTTTTGTTTGTGTTTAGATATGAGATGGGTTTTGGCTACATCTTATCCCACACAACATTGGTGCACTTGCATACCTGTCCAGCTAGGCCTGTGCTGTAGGTATTGCCAATGAGTCCATCATTTTGTTGGTCCAACATATATGTCAGGAGATCAGATAGCTTTGTCTTTACTGATATGTGTGTCCCTTCTGGGATATTTTCCATTTCAAGCACACACACCAACCCCATCGCTGCTATGGCCGCTGTGTCTGTAAAGGCAGAACCTTGATTATGCTGAATAATAAAATATTTGAACTTATAATATTTTAGAACTTAGAATATAACAAATTAATTTTAAATTTGCCCATCTTCTTCTTGGGTATTCCAAAACAAAGATCTCTTACCATAATTCACAATAGTTCCTATCCACCTGGGACTTTGGGTGTTCCCCTCACTTTTCTGTGTGCCAACTCGTCATTCTACAGTCTCCATAATATACCATATTAAAAAAAATAAACTGGGATGGTGGGAGTCTACCAAATGGGCATGGCAGGTATACAAGCCTTGGAATTCATCACAAAGGTCACACCAAACAGATCCCTGAGATACAGAAGCACCTATTAGGTAGTTTCCAAAATCTACCTATTAACACTAAGATATCAGTTATTGGTGGCATTACCTTTTAAACAACCTCTTAGGTATCGAAAGTACACTTTGAACCTTACATGATCTCATGTACTGGTTGATCATTCAGAACAGAAAAGTTAAAGTGTATATAAGCCCATAAACAGAACTGATCTTCATTATTCGAGAAATGCTACTAAAAACCCATTGATTCTACTCAGGGCCACCCAAAGGGGTGACTTCTTGCTCAGATGAGCTTGCAATGCTGGAACTTTTTAAAATGGAGGAGAAAGACCCAGGAAGTTTACCTAGTTTGGGGCCTTGAAATTTCTGATTCTACCAGTTTTAAATCCTGTAAAAGGTGGAAATGCTAACTAAAAGCGTGGGAAAAAATGGTAATAGCAATGGTTATAGACCCCTAAAAAGGAATAAATTAGGACATTTAGAGGCATTTTTTCAAATGTATATACTATTTTTTGACTATTTTTTTTTTTTTATTAGAAAGCTGATTCAACTGTAAAATAGGCACTTTGGACCCATTTGCTTTGCACCCATGATCCTCCATTACCCTTTTTGCTACAAAGTCATTTTTACAAAAAAAATGTGCCCTTCCTTATAAATGTATGTATTATCATAATTCCAGTTACTGTACTTACCTACACCAAAAATATTTAGCGAAATGTGAGTAGCCAGAATATGTGCTGCTGTAATAGCATAAGGTTTGGACATGACACAGAGACCAATAATATCGAGTCCCACTTGGTACCAGGTGGTTTTTACAGAAGCATTTGACGATGAAGAATTGTTTTCTGCAATATGAAGATATTAATAATTTAATAATTAATGTTGCACTTGATCCTACCTTTTTTCCATTTGCAAAGAAATAAAAGCTTGAAATGTAATTACATATCACAAATCTAAAAAGCGGGCAAAATATTGGAACCTGTTTGTATAGACACTGTATACTAAAAAAACAAAAAACACATGTAGAAAGATTTTTTTTTCTAGCAGTTCCTATTAAATTCTCTATGGAGTTCCATTTTTTTAATTCTATTTTTTTTTATATCCTGACCATGAATAAAAAAAAGAAAGGGAGCACAGCAGCTTTAGCATTCCTTTTTTGCTCGATTTCTCTAGAAAAACTTACCAAATGATTGCAGCTCTTCTCGAGTCTTCTCCTCAAGAAGTTGGACAAGGTCAACAGTTCCTTCAGGGACATAGATGCTGCTGGGATCCACACATGAAGAACGTAAAGCAAGAACATAAAGGGCCACTTTCCCGGAGGTGAAGGTTTCATCTACACACAGAAACAGCAGAAATGCATCATTTAAAAGACATCCATCATTTGACTAAAAGAATGTAAGGTGTGAGCTTTTTGTCCATACCAATTATCATTTTCACCAGATGGGTAAAGAGTCAAAGACATTTTACTAAAGATTTTCTTAACACAAAACTTTGTGTTAGTAAATTTGTGTTAGTAACAGATAGAATTAGCAAGGTTAAGAATTGTTGTTGACCCATTGGAGAGATTTACCTCTCAATATCACCTGGTGGCCATTGTCACTTGGACCACTCACCACTTTTACATGAAAAAAACTTTTACATAAAAACAACTTTTTACAATGAAAAAATACAACTTTTACTTTTACCTCCAGACTACTCTCATAAGTAAAAAAATACCCCTAAACTCCTGGCAACTATGATAGGGAAATGTGTATCCCTCAATTCCTAACATTTTTGAAAAATAAGTGCACATTACCTATTGACAGCCCTTACTCGGCATGGTGTACCCTTCACTATCTTTCATAAAGCTTTCATTTGAAGTGGTGTACACATAACCTCTTGGCAGTTCCCCTTGGTAAAGTTTTGTTATTGGTAAAGGTGTACCCCTCATCTCCTCATGTGTATCATTGGGAAAACTGTACTTCCCACCTCTTGACAGCTGTCTTTGGGAAAGCTCACTTTCTGTTCCAGCAACAAAAAGTGTGATTAGTAGTATTAAAAAGTCCCATGGGATAGTAAATGTGAATATGGAATGTGGAATATAAAATTAAAGTAGGTAAACGAGAATGAGAGAAATATTTTGTCTTTTTGGAGCTCAGCGAACATGAAGCCACCTCTTCATCCTCCTAAATGACTGAAAACATTTTTCCCCCAACAGCACAATCTAGAATTTGGTGAATTCTGGTCCCATTGTAAGAAGGTATTTGGTAGAAAGCAAGGGACTTGTGACCTAAGGAGGGACAGTCCTTTTGAAAGGTGATCAGTTTTGAAGGAAAGTGGAACACTGAAGGAAAAGGAAATCTCAACACAGTACAAAAGATTGACAGTGTAAAATAAAAGTTACTTACTTTTTGAAACTCTCTCCACCGAATCTTTTTTTAACTGATTGATCAGGATGTCTTGGGCTGTAGGATCCTTGACCTGTCCCAAGTTCAGTGCCAGAAGAACACTGGGATCAGGAGTAACACATTGCCCCACGCTACGAGCCATAGTGATGGCCAGAGTGGTAACATAAGACTTCCTGGTCTCTGGAACAGCTGGAAAAAAGGAAAACAGATCCATAGAACTTTGTAACAGGATAAAGATTACACCAAATTACTTCTTAGTCTTCTGATCCTAATTACAACTCACAGCAGATGCCAGCAGCTTTGCAGGAACAGGTTACACTTAGCAGCACAACACATAAAGAGAGCCAGTTTTCCATGATAGCAAAATCCCAGAAACAACAAGTTTCTTCATGTATATAAGTTGCTATCTTTGGCAATAATCCAGAGAGGGTGAAGCAATTTGAATTTCCTTGTACACGTACTCTACCTTCACTTGGCATGATGTAGCTAGCTGGCTCTAACATGCAACAGATAATAAGACACTGAAGGATTATTAAGTGCAAGGCATGTCTACACCCCAGAAGGTTTTACTGATTCCAAAATACCCACTTTGGAGAAAAATAAGCAATTTTTAAGCTTATCTCCAGGAAATCAGCTTACGATAGATACAAATTTCTGGATGTTAAAAGGTTAAAACCTTATCAAATTTAAACAATATTAGAGGGGTAATCTTTTATTTGGGACATTTGTGCCAGTCACATGGGATTTCCTTCACTTTGAGAAGACTACCTTAAAAAAATGGATTTAGATATGCTCCAACAGTTTTAGGTAATTAGGGTAACTCTAATTAATAACTTTAAGCAGTCATCCCATGCAGAAACTGTTATGACAAAAGGACAATAACTTTATCAGGACAATAAGTAAGACTTCTGGCCAGCTTATACAGACTCTAAGACAATGTTTCTCAACCACGGTTCTTCCACAGATTGCTAGGGGTACCTTAAAGATTGTTAGGGGTACATTGAGTAATGACTACAATCAGAAGGACAGGGGAAATATCTAACATTCACTAATGCCCAAAGGATATTATTATCAGAGATGGAAGAGGAAGAAGAGCATGGTGGTGTACTTTGTGCTGTAACTTATGAACAGCACAGATCAGAGGAATAAGTCCCTAAGCCATCCAATATACAGCCCTGCCCCACTTTCCCAATATCTGGAGTTATATAGCACAATCAGGGAATCTAAACTGCTACTCTATTACTAGGCCATGGATAATAGAAAAAAGTAGGTTAGGCTACTCAAGGAGACATTGCTACTACTAGTCATTTTCCAAAGATGGGAGGTGTAGGCATAGAACACTGTGGTCCTTCCTGACCCACTGGAGTCTGGGTCTTGGTTGTCATTAACCATAGGCACCTTAAGCCATAAGGTTGACTTCGTGAAGCAATCCTCAAGTAGAGTAAATACTAAAAAAAGTAAAGCTGACTATTGAATTGCCACACTTTTGGATCCATGTTACAAGGCCAAGGTGAGAGAACTCATCTGACAAGAGGAGAGGGAAGACAGATATGCAGAGCCTTCCCTTATGGTAGCCAAGCCAGCCAAGCAGGAAGCAGGAGCAGCACAACTGCCAGCAGGAGGCATCTAACAAAAGCAATAAAAACGTTTTTTCAGACCATAATTAAACAATTCCTAGCATAGTTGCCTGGTTAGAAAAGCAAGCACACTCATTATTGTACTAGGTCACCCACTGCAATGGAGGAAGAACCAGCTTACACCTTCTATTCATACTGCAAGGTGTGTCTAAGCAGCCATCCAATATGATGGAGACTGGGTGTCCCTGTGGCTCTGACTAGTGCAATGGGGCAATATGCAAGGATCAGTGCATTATGGAAAAGCCCAATCTCGGTTCAAAATCTGATCAGCAAGCATCTGCATTGTTTTGGATGTTCAGCTTCTCGTCGAATAATGATTGTTTGGTTTGAATTTCAGATCAGTCTAGAGGAGAAGAGCAGAGCAGCTTATAAATGCCTTAACCAAAGAACATTGAGATGAAAAAAACCTGCCCCTGGTCCAAACCCTTAAACCTAAAGTTTTGGCTCTTGCAACATTGTTGCACATTGTTTTTGTACAGTTGTTTCATATACACACAAGAGCATCTTTTTTCTTTTTTTCCTAGGTTGGTCATTTTCCAGATAGGTCTGGTCTGCTAAATGTGCTGCAAAATAAAGGATGAACAAAACCAGGAAACAAAGCCAGTAATGAGATGTCATGTTGAGGAGGCACAGTGGTTAGAATGCTCTCTTTTCTGTACCTGGGTCCCAGGTGTAATTCTCAACCAAGACCTTAATGGAGTTTTTTGGGTTTCTTTCCAAAAATATATGGTTAGATTTTGTATTGGCTTTAAAGATTTATGGTTCATGATCAGGAACTGGTGTTCACCAAAAATTGGCTTTTGACTACATAACAAATGTTAGAATGTGAGTTTCTTTAAAAGTCAGATAGCTAGATGACTATGAAAAGTGGTGTGAAATATGTCAGGACTTTAAAAATACATGATAATAATTTAAAAATATACCTAAAACAAGATTCTTGAGCATGGATACATCCAAATAATATTTACTTAAAGCTGGTCACCTATTGTACGATCTTGGGACTTAGATGCCTCCTCGGCTTTTACTGTAAATTATTATATGTGATCTCAACAGCCTCTCCCAAACATCTTACCCTGAGGGACATAGGTTAGGACAAGTCAGGCCAGCCTGAAGACCTTTCTTCCTTCTATGAAGCAGGCATCACATAATGACACCGTTTTTTAGTATGGATACAATGACACAGAGCTGTGTTAATGCCTGTGAATTGTGTCCTTTGGGTTAGCTATGAGAACTTCAGCTCCAAAAATGGATGACAGGTCAGCAGTGATCTATGAGACTTGCACTATGTTGATTTAGTTGGTTTGCCAAGTACAAGATAAGAACATATGTAAATAACTTGAGTACTTATTAAGAAAAAACACAGGGTGTGGAGAAACAGGAATGACACAAGAGAGATGAACTGAATAAACATTTTTCTGCTTAAAGAAAAGCTACCATCTTAAAAGTCAAAATAATATATGCTGATTGTTTGGGTTGAATTTCAGATCAGTCTAGAGGAGAAGAGCAGAACAGCGTACAAATGCCTTATCAAAGGACATTGAGATGAAGAAAACCCGCTCGTGGGCCAAACCCTTAAACCTAAAATTTAGGATCTTGCAATGCACATTGTTTTTGTACAGTTGTTTCATATACACACAAAAGCATCACTCTTTTTTTTCTAGGTTGGTACTTTTCTAGATAGGTCTGGCCTGCTAAATGTGCTGCAAAATAAAGGATGAACAAAACCAGGAAACAAAGCCAGTAATGAGATGTCATGTTGAGGAGGCACAGTGGTTAGAATGCTCTCTTTCCTGTACTTGGGTCCCAGGTGTGATCTCAGCCAAGACCTTAATGGAGTTTTTTGGGTTTCTTTCCAAAAATATATGGTTAGTATTTGTATTGGCTTTAAAGATTTATGGTTCATGATCTGGAACTGGCGTTCACCAAAAAATGGCTTTTGACTACGTAACAAAGGTTAGAATGTGAGTTTTTATAAGAGTCAGATAGCTAGATGACTATGGAAAGTGCTGTGAAATATGTCAGGACTATAAAAAATACATTATAATAATTTATATTTATACCTAAAACAAGATTCTTGAGCATGGAGACACCCAAAAAATATTTACGTAAAGCTGCTTACTTATTGTATGATCTTGGAACTTAGATGCCTCCTCGGCTTTCACTGTAAATTATTCTATGTGATCTCAACAGCCTCTCCCAAACATCTTACCATGAGGGACATAGGTCTAGGACAAGTCAGGCCAGCCTGAAGACCTTTCTTCCTTCTATGAAGCAGGCATCACATAATGATACAGTTTTTCAGTATGGATACAATGACACAGAGCTGTGTTAATGCCTGTGAAATGTGTCCTGTGGGTTGGCTATGAGAACTTCAGCACCAAAAATGGATGACAGGTCGGCAGTGATCTATGAGACTTGCACTATGTTGATCCAGCTGGTTTGCCAGGTACAAGATAAGAACACATGTAAATACCTTGAGTACTTATTGGAAAAAACACAGGGTGTGGAGAAACAGGAATGACACAAGACAGATGAACCGAATAAACGTTTTTCTGCTTAAAGAAGAGCTATCATCTTAAAAGCCCCCCCCCCCAAAAAAAAATATATATATATTACTAAGTTGACTAATTAAAATACAACTGTAGGCAAACTGGGTTAAAACATCTAAAGCTATTTAGACATGCTGAATGATTGTCACCTGAGATGAATGATTGTGTTTGTCTCTATTTGTTTTATCTGTCCTAGCAGATCAATAAACAACCAACCAGGGAGGATGGCTGTTTTTTCCAATAAAGAAGGGTTTAGCAGGGTGGCGCTTATTCTCCCCATCACCTTGCAATAGAACTGTATGTATAGCGCTTGCTCATTCTAGTGTTGTTGGAAAAGATTGTCTCCAGCTTCAATATTCTAACAAGTGTACATAGCCTAACTGTAAACCTTTCCAAAGTATTGGTTGTGTTGGGATTCAGGTCTCGGGCCCAGCAAGGTCCTGGACCTCCATATATTCTACGTTGCAGTTAAGAAATGTAGAGTAGCCAAGAACCTGCCCCAGTCCATGATTGGACAAAGAAAAAGTACATTCTAATAATTGCATCCCCTATCGTGTAGGCTTTTAGAAAAAGCAGCACCCAATGTTGGTGCCTACATCAACAGATAAATGAACACTTTCAGGAAAAAATTCAATAGATGCCGAAGTTCCGAATGAGATAGACCTATAGCTTGAGTCCAAACATAAAGTAGAATCTAGATAATAAAAAGCACAGCAAAATACTAGGAATTCTGCAGCATAAATGGTATTTATAATATGACAGCACATCCAGGTACATCCAAACACAAAAACTGTGTTTCCTAACCTCAAATATACAGTGTCGAGTAGTAGCAACATCAAAACAACTGCAATCTGTGCCTGCTTTGTAGGCCCCGGTTTTCTGACATCTGTACTGCACATGTGTGTCATTAAACTAATTTATACTTCATTCTGTAAACTTGTCTATCCATCTTCTATCTTGTTCTGAGCAGTTTGGAGCTCAGTATTCATGATTTCTGTGGATCTCCCTCCAGCATGATTTGGTTTTGCAGACATCAGTAAGTGCTGAGTCTGATGGTTTTTATTTGGAACAAATTGTGATGCTGCTGTTGGATTGATATCTGTATGGTGACATGAAGATATTTGGAGTTTATTTGGTTTCTCCTTCTCTTCTTCCTGATAAAGAGCTTCACCTGAAGCATGTAGAGGCTCACCTCTATCATTAATATTCTGCAGGAGATCCCCTATTTGGGCTGTGTGAGGATATTATATGTGTTCTTCATTCCACATACATCAAGTATTCACCTTGTGGGGGGATCATTTGGATTTTATGGTGTTTTAGCACTGTCTTTGTAAATAGAGATGATGAAAATATTTAAATTTGGTCTGCAATGAAAGCTGTTTTTGGTTGGTTGTGATTTGTCCTTCTTACTGACTTGTATAGGGAGAAAAGTTATGGCAGGAAAAAAATTACATCAGCACTTGTTCTTTGTAGACTTTGATTTATTTTATTGTGCCATGTGTCTGTTGCTAGCTATGTTTGCTAATTTTCAGTAAAGGAAGGTGACCCGTAACCATAATATTTTGGGGGCAATGATTTTGGAGACCAGGAGGCCATGTACAAAATTGTATAAACGTATAAAAATTGTCTGTAGTAAGACAATACCTTTGGTTCAGCAAAGGCTCAATAAGAGACAGGACAGAATATGTTGTCACTCCAAAGAAACTAAATCTGGGGTCAAATGTTGTGCCTTTGCCTGTGTATATATGACAGAGTTCCAGATATATCCAGATTCAGATTCCCACTGCATAAAAGATTTGATCCCAACCTGTGCTCTCTTGGATGCCATGTACTGCACCCAGCTCAGTCTCCCTTTATATGCCATCAGACTTTCATCCACACTAATGTCCCTTTCTGGCACAGAGCAGGTTTTGAACTTGTTTATAATCATTTGATAAACCAAATTGGAAAATCTTTTGAGCTTGGGGGCAGGATGGGTGGTCTCATCAAAATCATTATTGTTGGTATAATGTAAAAATTTCATGATCAGGCCAAATCAATACTCAGGCAAACCGTGACAAAAAAGGGGTGACAGGATGTTTGTTGGTGGACCAGTACCACTTCTGCATGGGTTTCGCCACCACCACCTGGAAAATAACAAGGCCCAGAAAAAGCCAAATATCCTTTTGGGTGACAGGTTCCCACTTCGTGGTTCTGGACAATCTTGCACGTGGAGCACCCAGCTGTTGCGCTGCATATCTGTTTGTTTCTTCAACTATTTTCTGAATGACTTCACCATTCAGAATTAGCTCCAGGTAGGCCAGGGGGTTGTGCTTACAGTGCACCTTCAGGCCAGGGGCCCCAGTGATTGGAAACCTAGGGGGCACAGTCTGGGCCTGAGGAGTGTCAATCGCACACCAGGTGTGCACATCACTAACCTGTCACTCGCGGTCTCAGTCTCAGAGTCCGATGAGAGGTCTCCAGGCGCTCCATCACTATCAGTAGACTCCACAAGTGATTCCAGATTGCTCTCCCTGTCCGAGAACTGTTCCAACACATCTTGGGTGGATAGACACCTTCTGGAGTTTGAAGCCATAGCAGGGGTCAGGCAGGCGGTGATGTCCGGGTCCAGGCAGAGGTCAGGGCAGGCGGCAGGCAGAGATTGGTCAAAATTTAGCAAAGATCAGCTAGGTAATAGCAGGTGGTGATGTCCGGGTCCAGGCAGAGGTCAGGGCAGGCAACAGGCAGAGATGTCAGAGTCCAGGCAGAGGTCAATGTGAAGTGTAGGAAGCATTGCAATTGCAATCTTGTCTTTAATCACAAGTAAGCGGCCTCAACTGAAAACTCCTATCTTTGGATATATTTTTGTCTATGATTTAATATGTTACTAGCATTAGGAAGTGTGTGACCACTAGGGGTTTCTTTCAGGCTCAAAGAAAAAGGGGGTGCACATTGGGGGTGGGTACTTTTTTTAGGGAACCAGACATGGCCCTAGGGAAAGGGTCGTGAACACTCCAAGAACTAACATTTTATTGCACTTTTAACACAAGGTGCCCTCTAGGTAGTAATGAACAGTCACTTTATTATTGTAAAACATACAATAATAAAAAGATAGTAAAACAAAAAAATATCATTAAAAATAACACATGTATCTTTTGATCATCTTCCTAACCAGCTAATCATAAGCAATTTGTTTTACTTTGAAGTAAACAGAAAAAATGATGAAATCCCCAAATTTCCTTCTTGGAAACTATTTTTATTTTATTTTTATTTGTTTATATATTTTTTTAATTATTAGTAATTTTTTTATTTTTGTAATTTGTAAAAAAAATTTTTTTAATGACAATTTTTGCTTCTGTATTTGTTTTTATGCATTAGGATGATGTGCTCGGGAGGTAGAGGAGCAGCCGCAGGTGCGTCCGGAGGAGCAGCAAGAGGTGGAAGGTAGGATATTGGTATATATTTAATAAGAAAAAATGTATAATTTTATAAATATGAAACATACATTATTTTTCCATATAGTTCAAATATGTTTTTGATTTTATTTTTATGCAGAGTGCATTCTGGGGTCCCCTGACCAGGCTGGGCATCCAGAGGAGCCGGTAGAGGTTGAAGGTAGGATATTGGTATATGGTTTCTAAGAAAAAATGTATAATTTTATAAATATGAAAAATACATTATTTTTAGATATAGTTCAAATATGTTTTTGATTTTTTTTATGCAGAGTTGATTCTGGTTTCCCCTGCAAAGGAGGTAGTGGAATCTGTGGGGGAAATTGAGCCAGGTATGTACCAAAATTTTAGAGAGGTAGGTTGCATATAATTGTGTGTAATTTACCTTTTTATTTTTGTTTGCTCTTAAAGTTTCAGAGGGAGAACGAGAAGGCCCAGAGCCAGGCACGTCAGGGCAGATGACGAGAAGTGTTGGTAAGCGTTCATATATTGTTTATGCAAAAATGTCTCATATCCATGTGTCGGCTTCACAATATAGGTGTACTTAATATTCTTCTTTTTATTTCTACACAGATGTTGTTTCACAAAAAAAAGAATTAATAGGCAAACTCGAAGGCAATGGACCAGAAATGGAAGGAAGTGGCAAAGATAGTGCGTAAGGTGAGAAGAGACCTGCATGCACTAAAATAAATTGTAAAAAAAAATTTTAAAAATTTGTATATATTTATATTTTTTTAAATTTTATTGTCATACATTTTTTTAGTAAAAATATGTATTACAAAAAAAATTGTGTGTGTGTCACTTATTTATACTTGACTGGCAGGTAAGTTTTAAATTTGAACTAAACATGAAGTACTGCACTGGAACAGGATGAAGAACTCCGCTGGAACAAACAGGATGAAGTACTGCGCTGGAACAGGATGAAGAACTCCGCTGGAACAAACAGGATGAAGTACTGCGATCCTAATGAAAGCGAAGGGGAGAGCGCGCAGCAGGGTGCCGCTCCGTCGCTCTCCCCCTCCCCTCTCCATAGAGCATGAACGGTGCTGTACATGCATCGTGCACTCCCTTGTCGTTGGAAAGGATCGTGAAAGATCCTTTCCAACGACAAAAATTGCAGGTGTGTACGCAGCTTTACACACTAGCAACCCAAGGATTACCTGTTAATTTTTAAAACTGTGATTGTGTATTTACTTTGTGTTTATTTTGTATTATTTTGTATTGGATTGGATACAGTTTGTATTGAAAATTGACGGGCGCACGCACCAACTCCATCAGGAATCGCTTGGGGAACACGTACGGGAATGCAGAGGGAAAGAGAAGACTGGGATCCGACCGAGAAGACGGGCATCTGACGCTGGAGATGAGCATCGACGCTTGAGAACTCTGCCGGAGGACAGGATCCGATGACAGCACACTGGAGGATTCAGCACGCTTGATTCTATTTTTAGCTACCCCAAGCCTAGTTCGAGGTAAACGCTTTCAGCAAGTTTTTTTACCAGGCTCGGGGTAACTGCCCAGGAGGTTAAGAAAATGGCTATACTGGGCACTGGGCATGGGGGGGGGGTTAAAGAGTAGGGAGCATTGCAATTGCAATCTTGTCTTTAAACACAAGTAAGTGGCCTCAGCAGAAATTTCCTATCTCAATATATATTTCTGTCTATGATTTATTATGTCTTACTAGCATTTGGAAGTGTGTGACCACTAGGGGTTTCTTTCATGCCCGAAGAAAAAGCTTTTTTTAGGGAGCCAGACATGGCCCTAAGGAAAGGGACTTGAACACTCCAAGAACTAAAATTTTATTGCACTTTTAACACAAGGTGCCCTCAAGGTAGTAATGAACAGTCACTTATATCTGTAAAACATACAATAATAAAAACAAAAAACATCATTAAAAATAATACATGTATCCTTTGATCATCTTTCTAACCAGCTAATCATAAGAAATTTGTTTTACTTTGAAGTAAACAGAAAAAAATAATGAAATCCCCTAATTTCCTTCTCATCAGTGAGGCAGGCATTTAGGATTGCACAATATCTTAGCAGGGAGTAGAATTACTGGTTCAGCAATAAATTACACAATGGCAGGTGTTGCTAAAACACAGCTTTTCCCATATGCCTGCATGTAATCTGAAGAAATGTCAGAAATATTTTGGTTGGCCTTTTTGTCTCTACAGTTTACCAGTTTACGTAAGTTCTTATGTGGCTATTGATGCGTGGATGTCCAGGCCATATTTATCAGCAACAGTATCAGTTTACTAATCAATAATCCTAAGAAAAGAATTTGTACACCAACATTTTTTTATACATGTTAAAAAAGGGGTCTGTGTTACTTTTGTAGCTTTAAATAATAATAACACAGGTCGACATATCATTTTAATCAGATATAATTTTGTGTGGGCTTTGTAGTATTTATGTGGATTTCAAATCTGTGTTTAGTTTTTCTCTAGCAAGTCTAGTTTTTGTGATGCAGCTTATTATATATTGTGTGAAATTCGTTATAAATAGCCTTAACATATTACAACATTTAACAATAGTTTTTTTTTTTAAGGTTAGAGACCGCACTAACTGCGATTGACTTCATTTGTCATCATGCCTAGAAATTGCCTGATCCAGACAGTTTCTGTTACGTGTGTGGTTCATTGACGACGAAAGCACAAAGTCGCCAAATTACCACAGAACTAAAAAGATATACAAATTTTATTTCGGCTGTCCACTTGGTGACCAGGATAAATCTTGGGTCCCATATGTCATCGGTACCAGTTGGTCCAACAGACTACGTGACTGGCTAAATCAGCGTAAAGCAGCAATGCCATTTGCATTGCCATGTTCCATCTGAATGGTGTATCTTCATTGATTCCTTTAAAAGAAGCTTAAAAGCAGTCTTACTTCATAATGATAATTCCATACCAGGTTTACCTAAAGAAGACCTATGACCACATAAATTTACTACTTTAAGCAACCCAGTATAAAACACACCAGTGGAACATCTGTGAGGATCTAAAGGTCATTGGCTTGCTGATGGGAATGCAAGGAGGATTCACAAAATATTGCTGTTTCCTCTGCCTGCGGGACAGCTGATCTACGGGAGACAATTATGTCAAGCATGATTGGCTACCAAGAGATACCTATAACCCGGGAACAAGCAGTGTTAAGTTTCTGCCTCTGGTTGATTCGCATAAAATATTTCTGCCACCTCTCCATATCAAGCTAGGTTTGATGAAAAACCTTGTAAAGACCATGACCCTGATTTATCAATGAAATGTGTGTACACTTGACACGCGTATGTACTCGCCAATATACAAGGCGTTTTTCAACGTAGTTGTCCAGCTTGAGAGTTGCATACTCAATCTAACACACCTGATGGTGATGGAAGGAGGTCCAGGTTGCCAAGCACAACATCAAACCGCAATGACTGCCAAGCTCACAAGCAGGGTCAAGCACTCTTACGTACCAGATAGAATGCTTTATTAATGTGTTTACATGATTCTAAAAAATTATTAGTAATTTTGTTTAAAAAATGCCAGGGACAATTTAACTTAGTGCCAAACATATGTTGTTGCTTTGTGCCAACAAACTCATTTTTTTTTGCTCCTCAAACCAATGACCAGAATGTCAAAAGGTGTTATTGCCGGGCCCACCAGGTCATCCATGACCTGTACATCTTTCTGGAAGGTAAAACTGCAGCAAAAACCAAGAGAAGCTAGGCTGCGCCAAGAATGACGAGGCTCCTGGACACTCTATATATTTTAGGAAGGAGGTCCTTTCAAACCACATTGCCCTTAATTAAAATAAAAATGGATTATATTATTAGGAAGTGTTAAGCAGCATGGTTAATCATGCTTAGTGGTAACTACATGCTGTTGGATTGTATTTTTCATGGCTGCATAAGCAATGCTTGCCCAAATCTAAACTAAATTGCACTCTGCCTTAGTTTGGCAATGTGTTTTTGTAAAGTGTCACATGAAGGTCCAGCTCCTACACAAATATGTCTGTTATTTCATTTCCCAAACGATTAAAGTATGCTTGCTATGACTTCAACTCCTAGGTTGGTTTGTAACCCAAACATGATGTGCTGAAATATGTAATCCATGCATTGTAAACATATGAAAATACTCAGACGCAAAGACATTAGCAATAAGTTCATCCCTGACTCGACGGCCCTCTGCTGTGCTTTGTTGATGCACCTCTGTCTCGAGTTCCTCTGGAATGTCCCAGGTATCACCATGGTGCAGGCACAAGTTATGCAGCATGCCTTGATGACTCGGGCAGCTTTCCATGGTGCGTACAGGAGCTCACCACCGGGCCATGCCAGGCACAGAAACCAAGCTTTTAGCAGCCCGATGTTGTGCTCCACAACCACCTGGCTTTTATGCAGAGCCTTGTTGTAATTATGCTCTGCTTCAGACCGAGGGTGACGCACAGCTGTCATAAGCCATGGAAGCTGCCCGTATCCTTTGTCAGCTGTAAAAAGACAAACATTATACGTGTTAGTTTTTGGTATAGTAAGTGTTCTGTGAATGCAGTGTAACACTAGAGTTTTTTTTACAAAGGTTGTTAAGGGTTATGCTCTTCGGTCACTTTATTGCTTTTTGGTTGTTAGGAGACTGTTACTACTGACTACCACACTGAAGTACTGTGAGCCGTGAAAATAGTAATTATACTAGGGCTTCTGGGAATATTTGAAAGTTAGTTCTTCCCCCATGATTCCAATATTGTACAATATTTATAAACTATTTGCTAAATTAGATGTTAGAACAAAATATGACATATATACTATGTAGGTCATAGCCTGGCATTCTGACAATGCAAAGTGACATAACAACATAATAGTTGTCTTTAGGATTTTACTACTGTTAGTTGTATTACAGTAACAACATTATACATTACTGATTAACCAGCCCTCAGGCATTTCTCCAGAGATGAATTTCTGGTAGAGGGCTGTCTGATGCAGAATATGGGCATCATGGCATGGTCCTGGGAAACCTGTGCGTGCACTCATGATTCTCCTGTTGGCATCACAGACTATTTGTACATTCAGTGAATGATATCGCATCGGGTTGCGAAAGGCGATTTCCTGCAGTTTAGGGGCCTGAATTGCCACATGGGTGCCATTGATGGCCCCTAAAACATTAGGAAATCCCGCTCGCCTGAAGAAATGCACCTTTACCTTCCTCCACTCCTGAGCTGTTTAAGGGAAGTGAATATATAGTGAGACAAGGTCCACAATGTGATTTATGACCTCCGTAAAAACCCTGTAAACTGTAGCCTGGCTTGGTCCACAAATTAAGGCTGAGGAGGTTTGAAAGGAACCCCTTCCTAAAATGGCCAAGAGTGGCCAAGAGCCTGGTCATTCCTGGCACTGCCTGGCTTCTCTTGGTTTTTGGAGCAATTTTATCTTCCAGCAAGCTGTACAGATCATAGATGACCTGGCGGGACAGGCGGAAACGCCTTTTGACATCCTGGTCACGTAAATTATCAAGGCGGCTACACTCCAAGAAAACGCGTGGCTCCCGGACCCGTCGCAAAGTTGATGCTTGTTGTTGTTGTTGCTGCTCCTCTTCTGCAGAAACAAGCAGAGTTGTTTGATGCCACAACAGCAGTGGTGAAGAGCAACTCTCCTTCCATATCCTGGTCTATGACAAAAACAAGCAAAATCTTCACCCCGGCGCATATTTAAGTGCGCATGAGTGTGCGCATAAACGTTCACACGTTTTGTATCCCTTTAAATTTGCACAGAGCTTCTTAGCCATTCTGCATGCAAACCAAAACTTTACAAAAGACAAAAAAGAACACACAAACCAAAAGGCTGCTACAAGAAAAATGAAAAGTAAGACTACACCATTTACTTTATTCCTCCCCAAAATGTTTTTGGCCAGCTAGGTTGCTCTGTGAAGCAGGGAAAGTAACATCTAGGCCCCTGGACCCTCAACCTGGCACATCAGCCAGTTTGAGCCAGACCAGGGATTCTGCTTCCAAGGCAACCAGCTTCACTCCTGAGCAAAAAGCAGCCCTCATGGAGTCCTATGTACAACATTTTCCTAGACTCCGTGGGGGCTTGCACTCCCAGACCTCTCATGCTGTAAGGCAGGGACCCTGGGAGGAAATTGCCAGGAGTGTAAATGCGGTGGGCAGGAACAATGGACCATTACCCAGTGTCAAAAACGTGTGAGTGACATCTTCAGACACGTCAAAAGGATCTTGTGCAGCGTCTCAGGGAGTACGAAAGATACGATAGAAAAATTCATTGGGCCAGAGACGGTGGTAGGGGTGGACTACCAGGATGACTCCGATGCTTGGCAACCATGTAAGTTCAATCTTTTTACATTACATAATTACCAAAGTGAATTGATTTTTGCATTTTTGTGGAATTGCAACAGTTTGGTTATTAGCTTTGAGAACAAAATAGGATTGTGTTTTTACTTTATGTTTGGGGTGAAATGTGAGATCATCTTTTTTAAAACCTGACCTCTTTAGTGTATTTTTACCTTCTTTTGACTTGTATCAACAGTGTGTGTATTTCATTTTTTTTACAATAGTACGCCCTGAGACACAGCAGTCCCCTCCTGCCATCTCTGCTCCGGGTGATGTGGATGATGAGGATGTCACTTCGCATCGAGATGACACTGGGCTTCCTCCTGGTAAGATAAACCTTCATGGTATATCTTGTTTGAAATTGTCCACGTTTCTAATCATGATTATAACCACATTCATGTGTAATATGAGTGTTTACTTTCAAACATTTTTTGCTCTGAGAGTGGTATGTTTTAAGGTTAGATTTGTGGTGAACCGATCAATCCAAATGAACTTGGGCTAGAGTCAAGCTCACTGTATTTCATTTGTTTTTGTGCTTTATTTAACAGATCACCATCTACAGGAGGAGGTCGTTGATCCACTGCAGAGAGGCCTGGAGGAGAATACAGGTAATTTGGTGTGTGTTTAGCCTTCCAGTGTGTGTGTGTGTGTGTGTTCAGCCTTCCAAAATCTAAGTAATAACCTTCAATCTTTCTATATTATATCTACATATAAAAGGTTTGTTGAGTTTTCTTGGGAGATGTTTCCAGTTCAGCCTTCCTTTGGCAATCTGTGAGCTTAATATGTCAAAAATAATTTTGCCTGTGCAAAATATTGGGGACTTATGTGAAGACTTGTCACCACACCCCCTACACATCCCAAAATAAACACTATTGGACCAGTTCTTGCCTACCTCCACAGTGGATGCAGCCTGTGAAAACTCTTCAGAACCAGAAATCAGCAGACATGGATGTTCTACAAAGGCACATGATATATCACATCAAAATGAATGAGGCTTAGAAGCTGGCTGCCCACACTGGGTTGACCCACCTGCATCCACTCGTTGCTATAAAGGGAAAATAAAAATTTACTACAATCCTACTATTTTGATAGAGTAGTGGAGTCAAGGATGTCTGCCCCAAATTCAAATAATTTGGAACAGGTCCTTACGCTCCTACATGAAAACCTCAATCAAAATCGCCAGGACGGACTGAGTATTTATCAACATCTGGTGGCCATGCATCGTCTTATAAGATCAGTTCAACAACAATCGGCCACTTTGGGTGCCTACATGTTCAGAGTTGACTATCTCTGTAACATGTTAAGTGAATCCCTGGGCCAACAATTTCAGCTAAATCAGGTGATTATTCACAGGCTGGGTTGGCAAATCCCAATAGGTCCTGCTAGCCACCCATCCTCTGCAGAGCAGCCAGCGCCATCATTCTCCATGGCTCCATCCTTCTTCCTGGCTCCACCCTGTTTCCCAGCTGTTGCCTGGCCACTTCCACCTCCTGGCCACCCACTCCATGCCCCTGCCAGCCCACCCCGTGCCCCTGCCCGGCCAGCCTGTGCCCCTGCTCGACTAATTTGTGCCCATGCTAGCCCATCCTGTGCCCCTGCCCGCCCAATTTGTGCCCCCGCCAGCCCACCCGGTGCCCCTGCCCAGCCAAGATGTGGAGGTGGGTCGGGCCCGTGGGCGTGCTGTGGGGGGGTCCCGTGGCCGGGGTGTTGGGGTGGCCCATGGCAGAGGCCAGGATGTGAAGGTGGCCCGCGGCCGGGCTGTTGGGGTTGGCCGTGCCCGTGGCCAGGCTGTTCAAGTGGCCCGTGGCCGTGCCCGGTCTGGGCGAAGGATGTAGATGGATGCCGGGTGCCAGGTGAGAACATTCTTCACCTTCTTCCTTTCATTCATCACTCAATTGTTTCAGGACTCTATGAGATCGACAGTGTGAGTTTGAGTTGGGATCCTGTGTGAAGATGCTTGTTAGTATAAGATAGCTTAATCTCTATTTTGTGTTTTCCCAATGTCCACAGGTTAGTGAACCTCTCACTTTGACACTTTGCCTATTCAAGTTTCTTTTGATGTGGCCCAAGTATGCTCCAAATGCAGTTTTGCTATCTAATCCCCGAAGAATGTTCCAGTTTGTAAATTTGTCAAATGATTCCAATCAAGTATGAAGTCTCAGCTCAATACTCTACAAGTATTACTTGGAAGCTCCTCAGGATAGTATA